>NW_028318243.1:742500-1051256 GCF_062004578.1 Staurois parvus | reverse complement strand
ATCAGAAGCCCCCCCCATGTCATCATAGTCCCCTATCCTCTTACATAGGGGCCCCATCAGAGCCCCTCTTACATCAGTGTCGCCATCACAAAGAGAGACCAGTTGATCTGAATCCCCAGTCTGTTCACTGATGTAAGGGAATGCCACTGACCCCGGCCACAAATAAAATCTCGTAGTGGGCCACATGTGGGCTGTAGTTTGGAGACCCCCGATCCACAGAATTGTTACACGTAGCTCACTGCAGCAATTATTGTAGAATGATCATACAATTCATCACTTTCTTTGTTCCTGCAGGTTATTGTCAGAATGAGATTCTCTGCGGGTGTACTCCTTTCTCTCTGGCTGATGTTTGGGATTGGATGGACTCAAGAGGTATGTAGATGGAAGTAAATGGTCACCGAAGTGTAATTTACCATAATTGCTTGTGATTCAGCGGTTTGTTTTCTGACAATAATGGATGTAAGGTATATTCAGTGCCTGGCCAAGGTCATCTAGGGCAAACATGCTGAATTGCGCCCCCTCCAAGATGTATGAGCATTATACTGTCAGCAAAAATCCCCCCCAAACAAATCCAGCACTTATCTGCATGCTTACCCCCTAAGGATAAATCCCCCCTCCTCCCAGCACAAATCTTTGTTCTGCTATCCCCCTAGCTCAAATCCTTTCTCCCTCCATATGCCCAGCACAAACCCCCTCCCACCAAAAAAAAAATCCCCCTCCTTCCACAAATCCTCAACCCCTCATATTTCTCCTCCAAGCACAAATTTCCCCCTCAGTCCCAAAATTCCCCTCCCCCAATTTTCCCTTCCTAGCATGAATACCCCCAACCATCCCTACTAGTAGTCTAGGAAGCTGAGAACATGGGAGAAACTCACAAAGATACAAGAAGAACATACAGATTCCATGAAGGTACCATTCCTGGTAGAAGTGGAACCCAGGACAACATCATTGTAAACCCACCATGCCATCTACTAATCTGCTGTGATGGAGTTTGTATGTTCTCCCGTTCTTGTGGAGGTTCCTCATGGGTACTTTGATTACTTTCCATAGGCCAAAAAAAAAAAAAAAATTCTGGTGGGTCAACCGACTTCTGATTATTCTGACCCAAAATTCTACATGTGCATGTATGACTGTAGTATGACCACAGCAGAGTTCTTCTGATCATTGCAGGAACACACTCTAAATATGAATGACAACGCATTTGATGATCAGTATGAAGGCTGCAGAAAAGAGATGGAAAGTATAATAATAAAATCCCTACTTGCTGAAGAAAAACGGGCTGACCCAGTGTTTAATAGTACTTGGGATGCGGCAAAAGAGAAGTGGAACAAAGAGAAACTGAGAGTACCAAGAGGCTTTCGGGATGAGTACGGCATTGCCATTATGGCATATTCCAACCGCACAATTTATTCTAGCTTCAACAGGGCAGTGAGAAATTATAGCAGTTGGGACACGTTCCGTTACCATTCTCTTCACTTCTTCTTGACACGCGCTGTAGTGCTCCTTAGGTCGAGTTGTTGGTGGTCACGATGGAAGGTATACAGAGGGATGAGAGGCATATCTTTTAAGCCTGAAAGAATCGGGGGAGAAGTCAGATTCGGTCAGTTTGCTTCTTCATCCACCAGCCAAACAGTAGCAAAGATCTTTGGAGATGACACGTTCTTCAACATCACCAGCTGCTTCGGTGCCGACATCAAAAAGTATTCCTATTATCCAAAGGAAGAGGAGGTTCTGATACCAGTAGACGAGGTTTTCAAAGTGACCATCTTTACAAGGCAGGGAGGTAAAGGAAGATTTGTCCTTAAAACCACAAAGAGAAGATGTCACTACTACAATTGTGACTACCTAAAAAAAGGTTAGTAAACTTTACTTATTTGTCTTACTTGTTTGGTTTGGGCTTTAGTTGTCGGTCCAACTAAATATACACAAGAAATTCAAACTTAAAGTGGTTGTAAACTTCAGACATGAAATATGAACTAAGCATTTCCCTCCATAGTGTGTACTTGTCTCAATCCAAACCAAGTGTAGTTTCTGTTTGCTGCCTCCTCCCTCTGCATTCAGCATGAATCACTTCTGACAAGTTTTCCTGACACCAAGAGAAAAATGGTGACAAGGGAGGGAGCTCCAGCAAATTGACAGTCTCAGCTCTGTTCCTGTGTGCTGTGTGGAGGGTGTGTGTCCAGGGTGTATTTACCGCCAGGCAAAAAGGCATCTGCCTTGGGCAGCATTTTTCAGGGGCCGGTGTCGCCCCCCCAGCAGAAGTGACACTCTTGTGGCAATAGCACACAGGAGCCGTTATGTTTGCAGGCTTGCAGCAGTCTCCACTACATGGAACCCGAACCACGAGAGGACGGTGGTCGCTGGATCTGAAGGCCACACACAGGCCGGAGCTGGTAGAGAGGAGGAGCCGAGCAACCGGATGAGGAAGGAGCTCTGCTGATCGTTGAGTGCTGCCTGAGAGCGGCCAGAGCTTGGCTCTGCCCATTGTCTGTGTGGAATTCTGGGGAAGGAAGAGTGGAGGGTGCCGACTGTGGATGGGAGAGGGAGCCAAGCATGGGGGAGGGGAGATGGCTGGGGATGAGGGGGCGCACAATTTTTGTGTTGCCTACGGCAGCACAAAGCCTGAATAGGCCACTGGGTGTGTCTCTTCCCTCCAATCAGCTCTAAGAGTTCTCCTCACTGGCCTCTGCAGAGTGTAAGTCAGCTGTCCGCCCTGTTTTCTGAACTCCCAGGCAAGCTTTATAAATTCAGCACTTTGAAGTGATGTAGAGAAGAGAAGACTGCAGATGAATAGGTACAACTTATGTAGGAGGATTTGTTTCATCTGAGGACAGTCACTGCACTGGGAACATGTAAGGGTTCACAACCACTTTAACATGAGAAAAAACACCATAGAAATGACCTACAGTAATGAATTCTATACAGTAAGTACATAGATTGTCAGGCTGAAAAAGACACAAGTCCATTGAGCTTGACCAATAGTAAAATTAATAAAAAAAACCTGCAATTTACAAAGAAATAAACCCGCAGTTGATCCAGAGGAAAATAAAACTTACTTCAACAGGGTCCCAGTTTAGACCCCTGATATCTCACCACAAACCCCCCGCTACAGTACATAAATAAATAAAAATAACAACAAAAACAACGCAAAAGTAGCAAAAAAAGTAAAAACTAATTTTAAAAATATAAAAAATAATCTAAAAAAAATTGTAAAATATGATTTTTCAAAATTCTAAGACAATAATAAAGATTTGTAAAAAAAATAATTTTAAAATATTGTAAAAAATTATTTTAAAAAATGAAGGGCTCATTTACACGGCTCTCTGGCCCATACAAAGTGAATGAGCTGTTTGTTTGGAACCTTCTGTTACTCTATCAGGAGTAGGTGTGTGAGTATCCCTGAATACACTGTCCATACACATGTTTGTGTCCGCTGATAATGATTTCAATGTATTTTTAACCGCTTAAGGACCACCCTATAGCAGATATACTGCACACAGGGCAGCCCCTGTGTGAAAAATCACATATATATATATATATATACTGTATATATACCTAATTTAGCATTTTCGGGTAGTGGGCGCACGCGCCCTACTCGCGCTGCCATTTGCGGCTGCAGGTGTCAATCACCGGGTCCCGGAAGGTGATTACCCACTGGCACCCGGTGATTACCGGCGATCACCGATAGGGAGGAGGGCTGCTTTGTTTACCAACAGTCCTCCCTGTCAGTTTGGGGACACTGCTCGGGATGGCTGAGCACAGCCATCCCTGTCAGTGTGCTTACAGTGAAGCACCCCCCCCCCACCCCCTAGTAAAACACTCCCATCACACAGTTGACCCTTTGATCGCCCTTCATGTTAACCCCTTCCTCCACAGTGCCATTAGTACAGCATCAGAGCTTTTTGTTAGCACTGATCACTGTATTGTTGTCACTGGGGATGTCAGTGACACCAAGTCAGTTCCCCCCAGTGTCAGAATGCCCGCCGCAGTCCTGCAGTACTGCTATAGGTCGCTGATCATCGCCATAAGTCGCTGATCGCCACCATAAACCGCTGATCACCACCATTATTAGTATAAAAAAAATCCAGTATCTTTCCTGCCATTTGTAGACGCTATAACGTTCACATAAACCAATTAATTTACACTAATTGGGATTTTTTGTTTCAGCAAAGACATGTCGCAGAATACATTTTGGCTGAAATTTATTATGAAATTAGATTTTTGAAATGTTTTACTGTTTAATAGCAGAAAGTCCAAAATATTGTTTTTTTTCTTCAGAATTGTCAGACTTTTTTTTATAGCGCAAAAAATAAAAACACACAGGCGTTCAAATACCACCAAATGACAGCTCAATTCATGGGAAAAAAGGGACGTAAATTTCATTTGGGTACAGTGTTGCATGACCGCGCAACTGTCAGTTAAAGCAACGCAGCGAGGTAACACACCGCTTCTGTAACCGCTTCCTGACCGCCCTATAGCAGAAATACTGTTACAGGGTGGCACGGGTGTGCAAAACCACGTGTATGTATATATATACGTAATTCGCGCTCCCGTGGATTTCACGCCCCTCCCAGATAGCATCAGATTGCTCGTCAGTACACCAGTCATCACATTTAACCCCTTGATTGCCAGGAGCACGCCCATGTACAATAAACCTCCATTGCTAGCTTAGTGTCTGAACGGATCAATATCTTTGATCAGATCAGCGCTATACCAGCGTTCACATTAGTATAGCGTCCCCAAAATGTAGCGTTAGTGGAATCAGCCCCTGCACCTGCCAGCACCTGCGTTTAGCCCCTACGCTTACCCCCCCTTCTCCCCCAGCAAGTGCAGTGTCAGTAGGTCACTGTCACTTGATACATTGCACACAAAACCGCAGTGTTCGCAGAATCAGCCCTGATCTCTGTTAGCACTTGCCGGTAAAGCTGTGTCATTGGACACGGCTGATCACGTGGTAAAAGGTTGCTGTGATTGGCCTCTTTGCCGCATCATGTGATCAGCTGTGTCTGTAGGACACAGGGATCACAGAGATTGCCGGGTGCGCGCCGCTGGGGACATGTGGGAGGGCGTGTTCTGGGAGGACGTCATATGATGCCCTCCCAAAACTGGGCAACCGAGCTGTAGTTGTCATTTGGCTATAGCGCAGTTGGCAGGTGGTTAATGAAAAAATAATTTTGATATGTTCTGGGGTGGGGGGGGGGGCTGCGGTGGAGCTGTCAAGTAGGCTGTACAGGGCCCCATGATTTCTAACAGCAGCCCTGGCTATGCCAAATTAAACATTTTAAATAATGCCAAATAAACACAATATCTGATATAATATGAGAGAAATGCCCGTAGTGAATAGGGAAGAATGGAAATAGCGCAGGGCATACATGACGAGGCCCAGAGTGGTGTAGGGAACGGAAGGGGTTAAATTTAGTTCCAGGGGGTGGGGAATTGATTGGGAATTATATTATTGGCAGATGTGGAGTGTAGGAGGGGTCTGTGGTACCTTAGGGTGGGGGGTTCTGCGGAAGGGGCATCAGTGGAGCAGGACGTGGCGAGGACCAGAGCTTCCCTCCCGCCCTCCATGTTTTTGGTTAGGTATAGGGTCTTGTCCGGGGGCAGGTGAGTAAGACAGCGAAACAGAACACGACCACAAGAACAAACTGGACACCAGTTGGAAGGGGGGTTTTTCCGTTGGTTCGTGGGCGGTTGTTGGTCTTTGGAGGCGGTTCTCATCTTGGAAGGTAATACAATGGTGTGGGACCCCATCCGTGGTATGGGGGGCCCGGTGGATATTCCCAGTTAACCAAGGTTTAACTGGAAGGTGGTGTTGCTGCACTGCGGACGGTATGGTTGTCTCCGAGCTGGTTGGTTGCGGCTGGAGGCCTAGTGTATAGGGTTGTCCGCAGGTGCATTTTGGATCGTTTGTGGGTGCCTTTGAAGACCAACAACAATTCTTTGGTTTTCCGTTAAGGAACGGTTGATGTATGTTAAAATGTGAAGTTGTTAATAAAAGGCCATGTTGGCCATTTACTCCAAATGGTGTCATGTTTTTTGTAAAGTTTAGTTGGTTAAGGGGGGTGTGGAGGGGTATGGATAGGTAATGGTGGAAGTAGGAGTGGACAAGCCTATCTATGGTGCATTAGTCATGTTCTGATGATTTTACCCTGTATAAAGCAAAACCGCAAAATAATAAAAAACAAAGACCAGTAATCAATGCTACTGCTCACTGCGCTGGCTGTATTCCTTGTTGTTGTAGCTCCTGTGTTCTTGCTGTGATGTGACATATCTGGTCATTATTTTTACAGGTGGAAAATCCTCTACATGTATCCCCAGTAGAGGTGAGTATGAAACCCTCTCCTAAACTAATCATGAATACTATTACTTCTATCACAAGAAAGATAGACTATGTATTTCTTGATAGGAAATCCAAAACATCAAAGAGAATATTCCATACTTCCTAGTTCTACCTTTTATAGAGGGTCATGCTGAAGGGTGTGATATCCTGGTGGTGGGTGGAACTACACATTTCGAGAGAAGGCCAGGAGCAGAGTACTTTTTATCTTATGGAGGGTCATGTCGGAGGGTGCGATATCCCAGTGGTGAGTGTATTCAGAAAGGTGGAGAGAAGGTCAGGAGCAGGGTGTTTTCCATCTCATGCAGGGTCATGTTGGAGGTGTGATATGCCGGGGGTGAATGTAATCAGGAAGGCAGAGAGAAGGTCAGGAGCAGGGTGTTTTCCATCTCATGGAAGGTCATGTTGAAGGGTTAGATATCCCAGTGGTGGGTGTAATCAGAAAGGTAGAGGGAAGGTCAGGAGCAGAGTATATTCGATCTTGTGGAAAGTCATGTTGCAGAGTGTGGTATCCCAGTGGTGGGTGTAATTAGAAAGGTAGAAAGAAGGTCAGTAGCAGACTATTTTCTATCTTATGGAAGGTCATGTTGGAGGCAGGCCTGGACTGGCCATAGGGCACATTTGCTGGACGGGCTTTCTCTTTGCTGGTTTAGGTGTCGCTTTGCTGGTTGAGCTGTCTTTTTGCTGGACTGCTGTCTCTTTGCTGGATGAAATGTCTCTTTTCTGAATGGGCTGTCTCTTTGCTGGGCAAGATGTCACTTTGCTGGATGAGCTCTTTGCTGGACGGGCTGTCTCTTTGCTGGATAGCAATGTCTCTTTGCTGAATGGCAATGACTCTTTTCTGGATTGGGCTGTTTCTTTGCTGGATGGGGATGTCTCTTTGCTGGACTGCACTGTCTCTTTGCCCAGTTGGGTCCAGCAAAGAGACATCCCAATTCAGCAAAGAGACAGCCCAGTCCAAGAAGGGACATCCCCATCCAGCAAAGCGACATTTCTGTCCAATAAAGAGACACACCGCCTCTTTGTGGATTGGGATGTCTCATTGTGGATTTGGATATCTCTTTGTTACATAGAGATGTCTCTTTGCTGGACTGGGATGTCTCTTTGCTGGACTGGGCTGTCTCTTTTCTGGATGGGGATGTCTCTTTACTGGATTGGGCCATTCCTTTGAATATATAGGGGGCACTGTGATTAGATCTCTTGGGACACTGTAATGTAAAGGGGCACTGTGACATAAAGGGGACTGCGTTGTAAAGGGGCACTGTAATCAATACAGTGCCCCTTACAGTGCAGTCCTTTTTATATTCACTATGAATATTCACTATTCTGTCACTAACTGCCGCCACAAATGCCCTTGCACACCCAACTTCCCCCCACCCCCCCAGAAATTGGCTGATCAGTCTTTACCCGGGCCTATTTTTTGTCCCAGTCCAGGCCTGGTTGGAGTTGTGATATCCTGGTGATGGCAGTAATCAGAAAGGTAGAGAGAAGGTCAGGAGCAGAGTATTTTTTGCTCTATGGAAGTCTTACATTAAAGCAGAACTGGTGGCAAAAAACAGATTGTACTGAGCAGTGGGGCTGTGGCTGCACTTGCGGGGGCTAACTACTCGTTTGTGTCTAGGGGTGATAACAGCAAAGATATACTAACTTAATCCACCGATCCTCTGAGCGCAAGACCGGTCCCTGCCATCCCTGCATGCTAGTGGCTTTGGGAATAGACTGTTCCTGATGTCACCATGCCCATAGACCGTCTTCCGGGCATAAGGACAGCAGGAACAGTCCACCACTGGACATGGGGGAGCACTGTTTTTGGGAGGTTTGAAGGACAAGGTATAGTAGTATAGCCTTTCAGGGGACCTCTGGAACAGCCTCACTGCATGGGACAACAAAAAATTCACATGGAGTTCTGCTTTAAGGGTAATGATCCTTCAATTAATGATCCTGTCCTGTCATTGGAGATCTTTTCTCTGAATCAGTCTCTTGTTGTTCATTCATTTTACTTTGATGTTTTTTCCAGGGACACGGATGTTTTCATCCCTGGTCATGATACCTCTTCTTCTCTGCCAATATATCATCTTTAAATGAAAGTCCACCACTGCTTGTTGAGGAGCTCTTATACCAACTGACCATCTTGCCATTGACCATGAACTGATGCTGAGGGTCTGACACAGTAGTCTTCCAGGACGTACACTTTGTAATTTTCCTGCTCATACCTGTATAAAGTAGAACCCAAGCCACAATGTTACTTCCAGCTTTGCATGGAGTGGGGAATGGTGAGAACTTCTGTGTCCATTGGAGACAGTTCCCCTTCATTCCTGTTCTGGAGGTAAAGTAAGCAAAACGATTTTCAGTTTAGGCACAGGCAGCAAACATAATGGGGTTTATTTACTAAAGCTGGAGAGTGCAAAATCAGGCTAACTTTTGCAAAGAAACCAATCAGCTTCCAGGTTTTATTGCCAAAGCTCAACTGAACAAGCTGGGGTTAGAAGCTGATTGGTTTCTATGCAGAAGTGAGTCTGATTTTGCACTCTCCAGCTTTAATAAATAAACCCCATTGTGACAGCGAACTGAACATCTCCGCTCTATGCAAAATAAAAAAAAGTTGTTCTTCAAGTTCCATGTAAAAATAGATCATATTGGAGCCTTCTGATGATTCTGACCGTTTGTAAAGCTGTTCCAATCACGTTTCACATTTTGTGGTTAAAGTCTCAGCCTGGTATAGAGAACCAGCCGCATTTATATGTAGTGTATATGGCCAAGAGTATGGGGCCTCTGTCCATCACACCTACCCCTATGGCCCAAAGTATTGGGGTGCCCCTCCCAAGTAGTGATGGGCTGAACTCCCCCCCGTTTGGTTCTCGGTCGAACAAACCTAATGAAAGTTCGACCAAGAAGTTCAAACAGAGGGGACAAACCACTAAGCCTGGCAAACTCCCTTCCTGTTCGTTTGTTCGCCGAATACACAAATGTCTGATGTGCAGGACACTTTAGTTCCTCTACACCATACTGGTCAAACCATGTCATTACGGAGCTGGCTTTGTACACAAGGGCACAGTCATGCTGGATAGAGATGGGCTTGATGTACACAAGGGCACAGTCATGCTGGATAGAGATGGGCTTGATGTACACAAGGGCACAGTCATGATGGATAGAGATGGGCTTGATCTACACAAGGGCACAGTCATGCTGGATAGAGATGGGCTTGATGTACACAGGGGCACAGTCATGCTGGATAGAGATAGGCTTGATGTACACAAGGGCACAGTCATGATGGATAGAGATGGGCTTGATCTACACAAGGGCACAGTCATGCCGGATAGAGATGGGCTTGATGTACACAGGGGCACAGTCATGCTGGAAAGAGATGGGCTTGATGTTTGAGTCAGTCAGTTTGACTCAAACGTCAAGCCCATCTCTATCCAGCAAGACTGTGCCCCTGTGTACATCAAGCCCATCTCTATCCAGCATGACTGTGCCCCTGTGTACAAAGCCAGCTCCGTAAAGACATGGTTTGACCAGTATGGTGTGGAGGAACTCGAGGGTCCTGCACAGAGCCCTGACCTCAACCCTACTGAAAACTTATGGGATGAATTGGATTGTGAGCCAGGTCTTCTCCTCCATCTTCAGTACCTGACCTCACAAATGGCCACAAATGACATTTAAACAAACTCTAAAATCTTGAGGAAAGCCTTCCCTGAACAGTAGAAGCCGTTACAGAGGGCACCTCCGTATTATTGGCCATGGTTTCCAAACAGGACATCCAAAAAGCTCATATAGATATAATGGTCAGGTGGCCTCAAACTTGACAATATAGGGTCTATGCAGTGTGTTGGGGTTATCTTGTCTATGTTGGATGGTTGGATGGTTTCTTGATATGAAGAACAATTTAGTAATATTCATTACAAAAACATTAACACATTGGCTTGGTGGTTTAGGGTTTGCCATGCACTTAGGAAGAAGGTCAGGGGAAGGGTCTATTTTGTGTGCCATCAAGCCAGCGAATAGAAAGAGGGCATTATACTGTAGTCTATAAAGGAACACATTTATGGTTCTATTTTGGCAGAATTAAATAAAAATAGTAGAAAACCATTGCTTAGACGTGGTGGCTGCATTCGTTTTTTTTTAGGCTCTTTCTTTTGTTTTCATCTGTTGTTCCAGCCAGTAAGTCTGTTGTTTTTCAAAAGAACAAGCTCTCGTATAGATGTATGCAGAATATTAGACACTTGCGCTTAGAGAATCCCAGTTCCCCCAGCAGAAGCACAAAACTATTTTTTTTCCTCTTTCCTATTGCTGTTACAATAGTATCCTCTTATGATATACCGAATATTCTGAAATAAAGTAACAGCGCTCCTAAATAAAGTGCAGCAAATTAATGTGAAACCCTCCCGTGGATAAAGTGCAAACACATTCATTATTAAACTGCAATGCTCCAATAAATAAAGTGCAATGCTTCAATAATCAATAAAGTGCAATGCTTCAATAAATAAAGTGCAAACTCAATAATCAATAAAGTGCAATGCTCCAATAAATAAAGTGCAAACTCATGAATGATTAAAGTGCAATGCTCTGTATGTAACCTCCTATACTCTATTGCTAATGATTAAATATGCAGATTAAGTCGATGGTTTCCTCTTTCTTGTCTCTGTGTAATACATCATCTATAACGTGTCTATAAGTCCTGTTATAACAAATACACAGTTGTGCTCAGACATTTGCACCCTCTGGCAGAATCATGACATTTTGGCATTGATATTGAAACTAAGACTGAACATGACAAAAAACTGTCATTTATTCAAGGATAGTGATGATATGACTCCATTTATTATCACATTGTTGTTTGGCTCTTTTTTGCAAATCCTAATGATAACAGAAATCCCCTGAATGGCCCGGATCAGAAGTCTCCGCCCCCAGGAATGTTCGGCCTTGGTACAGACACACAAGGTGACACACACAGGATAAAACGGCAGTTAAAGGTTAATGTCCCACATTTGTGGCTAAATTGCAATTAATGTCTGTGTGTAAATAGTCAATGAGTTTGTTAGCTCTCACGTGGATGCACCAAGCAGGCTAGATACTGAGCCATGGGGAGCAGAAAACAACTGTCAAAAGACCTGCGTAACAAGGTAATGGAACTTTATAAAGATGGAAAAGGATATAAAAAGATATCCAAAGCCTTGAACATGCCAGTCAGTGCTGTTCACTTATAAAGAAGTGGAAAATCCAGAGATCTCTTGATACCAAGCCAAGGTCAGGTAGACCAAGAAAGATTGCAGCCACAACTGCCAGAAGAATTGTTCAGGATACAAAGAAAAACCCCGACAGGTAACCTCAGGAGAAATACAGGCTGCTCTGGAAATAGAGGGTGTGGTTGTTTTGAAGGCGCACAATACGGCAATACTGGAACAAAAATGATCTGCGTGGTGGAGTTGCCACAAAAAGCCCGGTTACTATAAACCTGACAACACCTTGACACGCCTCACTGGCCTTTTTGTGGCATTGGTGCTGTATAGGCTTCTTTCTGACAACTCCACCATGCAGCTTATTTTTGTTCAAGTTTCATCGTATTGCGCGCCATCAAAACAACCACTCCGCTTTTTCCAGAGCAGCCTGTATTTCTCCTGAGGTTACCTGGGGATTTTTCTTTGTATCCTGAAAAATTCTTCTGGCAGGTGTATAGGCCCGGGTATTTAGTGCAGAAATGGTGGGAACCCCTCATAATGGGCGCAGAAGATGTGCAGACCCAGGAATTCAGCACAGGGATGGTGGAAACCCCTCATAATGGGCACAGCAGGTGTACAGACCCGGGAACTTGGCACAGGGATGGTGGGAACTCTTCATAATCGGCGCAGCAGGTGTGCAGACCCAGGAATTCAGCACAGGGATGGTGGAAACCCCTCATAATGGGCACAGCAGGTGTACAGACCCGGGAACTTGGCACAGGGATGGTGGGAACCCCTCATAATGGGCACAGCAGGTGTTAGGGGGTTTAACTCTCCAGCATCCATTAGAGACTGATATAGCAGTTTTGGGTGGACTGACCCTTTCAGGGACTGGAGTTCTGAGTACAGGACTGTCTATATTATTGCAATATCACAAGTTCCAGCAGTTTATCTCGTCTGGGTCTGAACTTGAAGATTTTTTCACATACTCGGCGCTGGTTTCTGCTTTTTCTACTTCACTGTGAGAGTTGTGACCCGCGGACAGGAAAACCTCAGGCGGTTTCTGACAGTTTCCTGAGTCTGTGTTATATATGAGAATAAAAAAGCTGCATTTAAATCGTGTTATTTGGGCGAAAACCCCGAATTGAACCCTCTCATAGGAATAGCATCATAAAATGTACAAGAATCATCCAATGGGATCTAAAGGATGGAACAAAACACGTGAAACGGCCTTCAGAAAACGAAGGTCACACACAGTCTATGCAATGTGAATCAAAACCCAAACAATAAAAATGTAATATATTGCGGCTTACCAGTCCTTCGATGTGGTGGCTGACTTAGTTTTCCTTTTTCAGCCTTCTTCTTTTATTTTCACCCGGCGATCCTCAGGAGAATACACTTCCATAGACACACATGATGAATAACTCTCCTGTACTCTACCATAGAGCCGGCCTATTAGCCCACATAATGGGCACAGTGGGTGTGCAGACCCGGGAACTCAGCACAGGGATGGCGGGAACCCCTCATAATGGGTGCAGCGGGTGTGTAGACCTGGGACCTCAGCACAGGAAAGATGGGAACCCCTCATAAAGGGCACAACTGGTTTACAGACCGGGGAATTCAGCATGGAGATGGTGGGAACCCCTCATAATGGGCACAGCGGATGTACAGACCTGGGAACTCAGCACAGGGATGGTGGGAAATCCTCATAACCGGCACAGTGGGTGTACAGATCTGGGAACTCAGCACAGGGATGGTGGGAACCCCTCATGATTGGCACAGCGGGTGTACAGACCGGGGAACTGAGCACAGGGATGGTGGGAACCCCTCATAATGGGCACAGCGGGTGTACAGACCTGGGAACTCAGCACTGGGATGATGGGAACCCTTCATAATGGGCACAGCGGATGTACAGACCCAGGAACTAAGCACAGGGATAGTGGAAACCCCTCATAATGGGCACAGCAGGTGTACAGACCCAGGAACTAAGCACAGGGATGGTGGGAGCCCCTCATAATGGGCGTAGCGGGTGTACGGGTGTGCAGAGCCGGGAACTCAGCACAACGATGGTGGGAACCCCTCATAATGGGTGCAGCGGGTGTGCAGACCCGGGAACTCAGCACAGGGATGGTGGGAACCCCACATAATGGGCACAGTGGGTGTGCAGACCTGGGAACTCAGCACAGGGATGGCGGGAACCCCTCATAATGGGTGCAGCGGGTGTACAGACCCGGAAACTCAGCACAGGGATGGTGGGAGCCCCTAACAATGGGCGTAGCGGGTGTACAGATCCGGGGACTCAGCACAGGGATGGTGGGAACCCCTTATAATGGGCACAGTGGGTGTACAGACCTGGGAACTCAGCACAGGGATGGTGGGAACCCCTCATAATGGGCACAGCAGGTGTACAGCCCTGGGACCTCAGCACAGGATGGTGGAAACCCCTCATAATGGGCACAGCGGGTGTACAGCCCCGGGACTTCAGCACAGGGATGGTGGAAACTCCTCATAATAGGCACAGCGGGTGTACAGACCCAAGAACTCAGCACAGGGATGGTGGGAACCCCTCATAATGGGCACAGCGGGTGTACAGACCCGGGACTTCAGCACAGGGATGGTGGAAACCCCTCATAATGAGCACAGCGGGTGTACAGCCCCGGGACTTCAGCACAGGGATGGTGGAAACCCCTCATAATAGGCACAGCGGGTGTACAGCCCCGGGACTTCAGCACAGGGATGGTGAAAACCCCTCATAATGGACACAGCGGGTGTACAGACCCAGGAACTCAGCACAGGGATGGTGGAAACCCCTCATAATGAGCACAGCGGGTGTACAGCCCCGGGACTTCAGCACAGGGATGGTGGGAACCCCTCATAATGGGCACAGCAGGTGTTTGGGGGTTTAACTCTCCAGCATCCATTAGAGACTGATATAGCAGTTTTGGGTGGACTGACCCTTTCAGGGACTGGAGTTCTGAGTACAGGACTGTCTATATTATTGCAATATCAGAAGTTCCAGCAGCTTATCTCGTCTGTGTCTCGGGGCGGACTGACCATTTTGGTACTTGGGCACTGCCTGAGGGCCCAGGGTCAGTAGGGGGCCCCATGGGATGCCCTTGGTACCTCTCATAGGCTTTTTTGGGTGTGATTTGAGTGTGGGCGAGGACACAGGGGCCCCATGATCCCCTTTTGCCCGGGGGCCCCATGAGTTGTCAGTCCACCCCTGCCGTGTCTGAACTTGATCTCTTCACATACTTGGCGCTTGTTTCTACTTTCGCTTCCCTGTGAGAGTTGTGACCCGCGGACAGGAAAACCTCAGGAGGTTCCTGACAGTTTCCTGAGTCTGCGTTATACAGTTGTGTTCAAAATAATAGCAGTGTGCTGAAAAAAGGGAAAAAAGCTGAAAATCCTGCTAATAGCTTTTATTTCCATCCACACAAATGCATTGGGAACACGACACATTCTATTCCAAATCACAACATGAAGAAAAATACATCAAATTTGTGTTGTTCCTCTAAAAAAATGGAAGAAAAGTGAATATTAGACGGTTCAAAAAAATCGCAGTGTTTGTATTCTTCTTTACAAACTCAAACATTCACATTCAGAGGACCTTCCCTCAGCAATGGGTTTATTATAAAGTATTTTTTAAGTGACAGTTGTCTAATGAACTTATGCACATCTATATATGTATCAAATTTGTTCAGTTTGGTAACAGGTGTATAATTCCCAACAGCCCAATCAGTCCAGGCAGCCTTTTTTAGAGGTAGGCCATCCACGCAAAAGGAGAGACACAGGAGGGGAAAGAGAGGAGGAAGAAGGACGAAGGGATACTCCAAAAAAGAGAAGAATATAAAGGGCCAAGGGATCTTCAATTTAAGCAATGCCCAGTTAACTAATGAAGAACTTGGCCTTCTGGATAAGGGGTTGAAATATACACCTGTTACCAAACTGAACAAATTTGATACATACTGTATATAGATGTGCATACGTTCATTAGACAACTGTCACTTAAAAAATACTTTTATAATAAACCCATTGCTGAGGGTAGGTCCTCTGATAGTATTGTTCATTCCAACCTGAAAAATGCATCCACTTTTAATCCCCCTCCCCAATCAAATTCATACATTAACGTCTTCAAAGAGAAAGTCTTAAAAGACCTTGACAAAATACCCACCAAACGTATATATGACGGTTCTGGTGACAGATTAATGATTAAATCAATACTACATGTCTTTGGTGAAAATAACCCAAATTAGATGTATTATTTAGTCTGTAGGAAAGTTATAGAGTTCACAAACTATGGTATAGATCTGAATATTGATCAATCCTGAAGTACTGACAGCCAATCTAATTTCTTGAGGTCCAAGAATGTCAGAACAGTACAGATATCCCCCAAATGTCAGGACGGTACAGATATCCCCCAAATGTCAGGACAGTACAGATATCCCCCAAATGTCAGGACGGTACAGATATCCCCCAAATGTCAGGACGGTACAGATATCCCCCAAATGTCAGGACAGTACAGATATCCCCCAAATGTCAGGACGGTACAGATATCCCCCAAATGTCAGGACGGTACAGATATCCCCCAAATGTCAGAACAGTACAGATATCCCCCAAATGTCAGGACGGTACAGATATCCCCCAAATGTCAGGACAGTACAGATATCCCCCAAATGTCAGAACAGTACAGATATCCCCCAAATGTCAGGACAGTACAGATATCCTCCAAATGTCAGAACAGTACAGATATCCCCCAAATGTCAGGACAGTACAGATATCCCCCAAATGTCAGGACAGTACAGATATCCTCCAAATGTCAGGACAGTACAGATATCCCCCAAATGTCAGGACGGTACAGATATCCCCCAAATGTCAGAACGGTACAGATATCCCCCAAATGTCAGGACAGTACAGATATCCTCCAAATGTCAGGACAGTACAGATATCCCCCAAATGTCAGAACAGTACAGATATCCCCCAAATGTCAGGACAGTACAGATATCCCCCCAAATGTCAGAACAGTACAGATATCCTCCAAATGTCAGGACAGTACAGATATCCCCCCAAATGTCAGAACAGTACAGATATCCCCCAAATGTCAGGACAGTACAGATATCCCCCAAATGTCAGAACAGTACAGATATCCCCCAAATGTCAGGACAGTACAGATATCCCCCAAATGTCAGAACAGTACAGATACCCCCCAAATGTCAGGACAGTACAGATATCCCCCAAATGTCAGGACAGTACAGATATCCCCCAAATGTCAGGACAGTACAGATATCCTCCAAATGTCAGGACAGTACAGATATCCCCCAAATGTCAGAACAGTACAGATACCCCCCAAATGTCAGGACAGTACAGATACCCCCCAAATGTCAGGACGGTACAGATATCCCCCAAATGTCAGGACGGTACAGATATCCCCCAAATGTCAGGACAGTACAGATATCCCCCAAATGACCCCTTTTTGCAGAGTAGACAGTCCAATGTACTTCATAAGAGGCATGGCAAGTTTTTTGAAGTTGTATTTTTTTTGTCATAATTTTTCGGAAAATGAAAAAATTAAAAAAATTAGTTTCACTATTTTCTTTTTACATATTGTCACCAGTGCAGTACAGTGTCATCATATAACTGGCATGGCGGTGATCAGGGACACTGACTGGTGACAGTGTGAAAAAAAAAATATTTATTTTTTTATTATTTTTTATTAATTTTTTTTTCTTTTTTTTAAGATTTTTTTTTCATATTTCACTATAACCAAAGTAGTACAATGTTACCATAGTAACATTGTACTACTTTGGGGAAGTGATCAGTATTTTATTTTTTTTTTTACACAATGTGCTTATAGCAAAGAATTACTTTGCTATAAGCAAGCATTTACCTGAATGACATCGATTCATTCAGGGTTTTTTTTTTTTGTGCTGAGCTGTGATTTGGCCACAGCTAATCACATGACATGTGCATGTGATCGCTGTGACCATTCACAGCTAGACACTAGTATACAATGGATGGCATGAATGAAGCCATCCACTGTATACAACTGTCATGTGACCTGCTGTGATTGGTCAAAGCAGGTCACATGGTACCGGCAATGGGGCCGAGACTCAGATCTGTCATCGGCCGTGTCCGAGGTACACGGCCGGTGACAGATCGCTCTGCTGCACCGCTCTGCAGGAGCGCAATCTGCGCATGTGCGGGAGGAATGCTGATGACATTTACCGCCCGCCATTCGGCCATAGGGCGGGCGGCAAATGGTTAATTATAATGGAAAGATAGTGACCAGGTCTTTCTTTAAAGCCTCTGACCGAAACAGCTACATTCCAATTAATAGCTGCCATCACCCAAACTGGCTAGAGAATATCCCGAAAGGCCAATTCATGCGTATAAGGCGCAATTGTACAGAATTAGAGACATATTGGACTCAAGCCAATATATTAAAAGGCAGGTTCCTTGAAAAGGGCTACAAAGAAGCCAGCTTGGATAACACCTTACAAATGGTGGCTGAACTAGATAGGAACCAAATACTTTCATACAAACCCAGATTGGCACAAACAAAAGCATGTCCTTTCATAACCACCTTTTCTGTACAATTTAGCCAAGTGGGAAGAATAATTAAGAAAAACTGGGATATCCTAAAAATGGACCCAGTTCTATCCCAAATATTACCTAACAAACCGGAAGTTATATTTCGGAAAGCTTCTGATATTAGACATCAAATAGCATCAAATGTGGTTGATCCTCCTACCAAGATAACATTTTTTAATGAACTAAAAGGGTTCCATCCATGCAACAAGTGCATCATGTGTAGGTGCAATAATATTAGGAAACGCAGATTGGATACATTTGATTTGTTTACAACGGGGAGATCCTACGCTATTAACCTCCCTGGCGGTCTGATTATTTCAGATTTTTGGTGCTGAAAGCGGTACCATTTTTTTTGCATGGAAATATGTTGGTTTTTTTTTTGTAGGCTGTAATATTTAGGAATAACTCACTGAAATCTGTCCGAACAAGAGTCTAGTAAACATCCCGGGGATGATAAAACTTGAAACACAAAATCATAAATTATAATTTAATAAATAATCATAAAAAATAATAATATAATAATAATACATTTAATTAAATAATATAATCAAACCAAAAACACTGAAATGTGAAATAGAGCGCCAAGTTCGCACATCGCTGAGCAAAGTCGCAAAATCGTTTTCAGTGTCTGATGAGGAATTTCCCCCAACAAATCATTATCACTCAATTCTGCAAGTGGTTCTGATTTACTATCGCTGTTCTCTAGCCGGTCTAAAACCGCTTTTGACCTAAAGGGACGCTTTTTGGACGCCATGGACGTTTCTCAGTTTCCACGCAGAAAGAACAGTAAAAATGCAGGCAGGGCGCCGGACAAAGCACTCGGGACAAAATGTATGTGAAATGTTTTGAATCAGCAATGTTTTACTATGTAATAATAATTTTTTTAAAAAATGACTTTTTAAAAAATTTCAAATTTGCCGCCGGTTCCGGCGCCCGTACGTCCCGACGTCACAGGGACCGGAACACGGAAGCCGGATGCCGGCATCGGCTGGAGGAGATGGCCGGGGACGCTGCAGGGGACACATCGCAGGAGCGAAGGACAAGGTAAGTGCTGCAGGGACTCCCTGAGCAACGCCGCATGGTAAGCCCGAATGTAGCTCGGGGTTACCGCTTTTGGTACTGAAACTCTACCCCGAGCTACACTCGGGAATACCGCCAGGGAGGTTAAACAATTTATATCATGCTATAGTAAGTTCGTAGTATATCTCCTCTGGTGCCCTTGTAACAAACAATATGTGGGTCGGACCACCAGACGCCTACGCAATCGCCTACGAGAGCACGTGACAAATATAAAGAAGGGCTATAGGGAACACTCTCTCTCCAACCACTACAGACTTTTTCATGATAAGGATCCTTCTTCTTTGAAATTTGTAGGCATAGAGGTGGTTTCACCATATTGGAGAGGTTTGCATAAAACTAGAGCTGTTTCGCAGGCAGAAACCAGATGGGTTTACGAATTGGATACTTTATACCCACGGGGTCACAATATAGAGGTCGACATTAATTGTTTCATAGATAATAGTTAGATCTTTTATTTACTCTATATTTTTTAATCAAATGAATTTGACATCCCCATTGTTCTGTCTGATTTTATTATAACATATTCTATATTTTACATTTTAATGCGAATATGTATTATATTGTTTTTATCCATAATTTGCTATGCATGATTTTATTATATTTATTGGACGCATTATTCCCTATTTATGTGGATGATTATTGACTCTTTTATTAATGATGATTGTATATCATGTATTCATTTAATGCTGAGTACCTTTATGCCGTGGACGATTTAATATATAGTTTTTATATAATTTTTATAAATTTTACAGTGGGGCAAAAAAGTATTTATTCAGCCACCAATTGTGCAAGTTCTCCCACTTAAAAAGATGAGAGAGGCCTGTAATTGGCATCATAGGTAGACCTCAACTATGAGAGACAAAATGAGAAAACAAATCCAGACAATCACATTGGCTGATCTGGAAAGAATTTATTTGCAAATTATGGTGGAAAATAAGTATTTGGTGAATATGAAAAGTTCATCTCAATACTTTGTTATATATCCTTTGTTGGCAATGACAGAGGTCAGACGTTTCCTGTAAGTCTTCACAAGGTTGGCACACACTGTTGCTGGTATGTTGGCCCATCCTCCATGCAGATCTCCTCTAGAGCAGTGATGTTTTGGGGCTGTCGCTGGGCAACAGGGACTTTCAACTCCCTCCAAAGGTTTTCTATGGGGCTGAGATCTCTGAGATCTGGAGACTGGCTAGGCCACTCCAGGACCTTGAAATGCTTCTTACGAAGCCACTCCTTCATTGCCCGGGCGGTATGTTTGGGATCATTGTCATGTTGGAAGACCCAGCCACGTTTCATCTTCAATGCCCTTGCTGATGGAAGGAGGTTTGCACTCAAAATCTCACGATACATGGCCCCATTCATTCTGTCCTGTACATGGATCAGTCATCCTGGTCCCTTTGCAGAGAAACAGCCCCAAAGCATGATATTGCCACCCCCATGCTTCACAGTAGGTATGGTGTTCTTTGGATGCAACTCAGCATTCTCTCTCCTCCAAACACGACGAGTTGTGTTTCTACCAAACAGTTCTATTTTGGTTTCATCTGACCATATGACATTCTCCCAATCCTCTTCTGGATCATCCAAATGCTCTCTAGCAAACTTCAGATGGGCCCGGACATGTACTGGCTTAAGCAGGGGGACACGTCTGGCACTGCAGGATCTGAGTCCCTGGCGGCGTAGTGTGTTACTGATGGTAGCCTTTGTTACGTTGGTCCCAGCTCTCTGCAGGTCATTCACTAGGTCCCCCCATGTGGTCCTTGTGATCATTTTGACCCCACGGGGTGAGATCTTGCGTGGAGCCCCAGATCGAGGGAGATTATCAGTGGTCTTGTATGTCTTCCATTTTCTAATTATTGCTCCCACAGTTGATTTGTTCACACCAAGCTGCTTGCCTATTGCAGATTCAGTCTTCCCAGCCTGGTGCAGGTCTACATCTTTGTTTCTGGTGTCCTTCGACAGCTCTTTGGTCTTCACCATAGTGGAGTTTGGAGTGTGACTGTTTGAGGTTGTGGACAGGTGTCTTTTATACTGATAACAAGTTCAAACAGGTGCCATTGATACAGGTAATGAGTGCAGGACAGAGGAGCCTCTTAAAGAAGAAGGTACAGGTCTGTGAGAGCCAGAAATCTTGCTTGTTTGTAGGTGACCAAATACTTATTTTCCACCGTAATTTGCAAATAAATTCTTTCCAGATCAGCCAATGTGATTGTCTGGATTTGCTTTCTCATTTTGTCTCTCATAGTTGAGGTCTCCCTATGATGCCAATTACAGGCCTCTCTCATCTTTGTAAGTGGGAGAACTTGCACAATTTGTGGCTGACTAAATACTTTTTTGCCCCACTGTATATATATATTATATATCCCCTTTTACCACTAAGGGTTAAATGCCTCTATCATATTTATTAGGAGGAGGGAGATAGCAGGTCTTAATCTATTATCGCTGTGAGTCACTAATTACATTTTTCCCCGGGGGATGGGCACGGATCTCATGTGCCTTGTCATCATGTTTCAGCATGATCCCACATCTATCTGTGTATTCACACAGATCGCATTATAAGATCCACGGCAAAATGTTAGCCCGTTTAAGCGCGCATGCGCAGTTTCCCCCGCTCCTCGGGAAGATGGCGTCGATCCGTGTGCGCATGCGTGGACACCGCTTCATAAGGATAGATGTCCAGTCACACTGCTGTTGGCCTCCCCTCTGATGAAGTGCCGTAGCACGAAAGGCCTCAGGAGGACCCGGCAGCACGTGTGACGTCATACACCGCTGCGACCACGAGGAGGTCCGGCGGCCATTTTCCTTGCTGGGTCAGTACAATATTCATTCCCACTAATGCTGGCAGTTTTGTATTTGTACTTGAACCCATGGATTTTTTACTGCATGTGACCAATAGACTAGTTTGAACCTACTACACTATTGGCACTCCCTCTTTGTTTTGACCCTCTTTTTGAGGGTTTCAGATCTACAGCAGCTGGTTTCCAGTTTATCTCATATCCAGAAGAGGGAGCCCATTCACCTAGATCAGTGGTTCTCAACCTTCCTAATGCCGTGACCCTTTAATACAGTTCCTCATGTTGTGGTGACCCCCAACCATAAAATTATTTACCCAGTAATTATAATTCATGAGTGTCGTTTTACCACCAATACTGCTGCTTTCAACATAGTAGCTGCTTTCAGCACAGTAGCTGCTTTCAACACAGTAGCTGCTTTCAACACAGTAGCTGCTTTCAACACAGTAGCTGCTTTTAACACAGCAGCTGCTTTCAACACAGTAGCTGCTTTCAACACAGTAGCTGCTTTCAACACAGTAGCTGCTTTCAACACAGTAGCTGCTTTTAACACAGCAGCTGCTTTCAACACAGTAGCTGCTTTCAACACAGTAGCTGCTCTTTACACATCGGAAATATGTGTTTTCTGATGGTCTTAGGGGACCCCTGTGAAAGGGTCATTCGACCCCCAAAGGGGTCGCGACCCACTGCTTGAGAACCACTGACCTAGGCTGTCCATTCACTGGTTTTAAGTGGTCTCTGAGTCCTGCTGCATATCACTACACCCAAGGCTGACGACTTACCTTTGAGGGATGTACCGTGTGTTTTGCTGACTACCTGGATTGATGGTCATATACATGCGCATTTATAATGCGCGGTTGGTGAGTGCGCATTTTTTCTGTACAGTTCCAGTCACCAATACATTATAAGGAAGTCTTTCACTTCAAGTTTCTCTTCATGTTTTCTGTATAAATATCTATATGAAGATTATATGAACTATTCATTTATCTTAGATGGCAGCGCTGCACTATATTTTCTTTGATTCTGATACAAGGTTTTTGTGATTCCTCTGAGTGTTCTAGCAGCTGATTATATGAGCGCTCGCTGTACTCCTTTTATATTGTAATTTCAGTTTATGTGATTTTATTTCAGTTTTATAGAATTATTCACAGAAGTAAATTCAGTTTTGGAATGAAGTACAATCCTGCTTCTGTTAGTTTTGTTAGCTAACTGTCAGCTAACCGTTAGTAGGACAGCTTACCAACATATTAATATTCCCGATCTGGGCCTGCTGTACCATGTAATTGCATGAAAAAACTATCCCGTTCTCTTGGTTTTGTTTTCTTTGTGTGAATCCCTGCTGTTCTTGCCAGTTCCTCAGCTTTCTTATTAAAAACTGACCACAATAAGCATGAAAGCACAGCGTGGCCAGTTCTCTAGCTGTGCTCTCCTCCAATGATCAGATTTGTTCTGACACCCTCCCCACTGGCACAGCCATTTACTGTGAAGATCAGTGTGCTGCTGTTTCTCCTTCCCCAGCTCACTAAGCTCCTTATGTAGTTAAGAACGGAGATCTGGATCATATTTTTGTAATCATTTTGAAGATCATAGCACAGGTTTGTCAAGTGAATTCAAAAGTCCATGATATTTTAACACCACAATATTGAAAGGAGTCAGAAAAGTTTTCTGCGTATATCCTCCAAGTGGGGGCAATTTAGACCCGGAGCAGGGGCGGACTGACCATTTGGAAACTCGGGCACTGCCCGAGGGCCCGGGGTCAGTAGGGGGCCCCATGAGATGCCCCTGGTACCTTTTCATAGGCTTTTTTGAGTTTGGGCAAGGACACAGGGTCCCCATGATCCCCTATTGCCCGGGGGCCCCATGAGTTGTCAGTCCGCCCCTGACCCAGAGTGTATTCTTACTGAATCCCAGTCTATGCCCGTGCATGCTCATTGCACTGTGTGTTGTTCTCACCTCGTCTCTGAGACAAATGTGTACATTACGCTCCAAAATTCTGGAGAAA
Source organism: Staurois parvus (assembly GCF_062004578.1). NCBI lineage: Eukaryota > Metazoa > Chordata > Amphibia > Anura > Ranidae > Staurois > Staurois parvus. The sequence goes on along the minus strand of NW_028318243.1, from coordinate 1,027,298 downwards.
TGTAACAACTCAGAAGTCCCGTCCTGCGCAGTGCACAGTCCTAGAACCTTCTGTCGGATTGCAGAGAAAGAAGACGTGAGAATCCAAATAGGCCGGCTCTATGGTAGAGTACAGGAGAGTTATTCATCATGTGTGTCTATGGAAGTGTATTCTCCTGAGAATCGCCGGGTGAAAATAAAAGAAGAAGGCTGAAAAAGGAAAACTAAGTCAGCCACCACATCGAAGGACTGGTAAGCCGCAATATATTACATTTTTATTGTTTGGGTTTTGATTCACGTTGCATAGACTGTGTGTGACCTTCGTTTTCTGAAGGCCGTTTCACGTGTTTTGTTCCATCCTTTAGATCCCATTAGATGATTCTTGTACATTTTATGATGCTATTCCTATGAGAGGGTTCAATTCGGGGATTTGGCCCAAATAACACAATTTAAATGCAATTTTTTTATTCTCATATATAACACAGACACAGGAAACTGTCAGAAACCGCCTGAGGTTTTCCTGTCCGCGGGCCACAACTCTCACAGTGAAGTAGAAAAAGCAGAAACCAGAGTCAAGTATGTGAACAAATCTTCAAGTTCAGACCCAGACGAGATAAACTGCTGGAACTTCTGATATTGCAATAATATAGACAGTCCTGTACTCAGAACTCCAGTCCCTGAAAGGGTCAGTTCACCCAAAACTGCTGTATCAGTCTCTAATGGATGCTGCAGAGTTAAACCCCCTAACACCTGCTGTGCCCATTATGAGGGGTTCCCACCATCCCTGTGCCAAGTTCCCGGGTCTGTACACCTGCTGTGCCCATTATGAGGGGTTCCCACCATCCCTGTACTGAATTCCTGGGTCCGTACACCTGCTGTGCCCATTATGAGGGGTTCCCACCATCCCTCCGCTGAGTACCTGGTTCTGTATAGCTGCCAGAAGAATTTTTCAGGATACAAAAGAAAAACCCACAGGTAACCTCAGGAGAAATACGATGAACCTTGAACAAAAATAAGCTGTATGGTGGAGTTGTCAGAAAGAAGCCTATACAGCACCAATGCCACAAAAAGGCCTGGTTATGCATGTCAAGGTGTTGTCAGGCGTATAGTAATTGGGCTGTTTTGTGGCATTGGTACAGTAAAAGCTTCTTTCTGGCAACTCCACCATGCAGCTCATTTTGTTCCAGTATTTCCGTATTTTGCTCCTTCAAAACAACCACGCCCTCTATTTCCAGAGCAGCCTGTATTTCTCCTGACGTTACCTGTGGGGGTTTTTCTTTGAATCCCAGACAATTCTTCTGGCAGTTGTGGCTGCAATCCTTCTTGGTCTACCTGACCTTGGCTTGGTATCAAGAGATCTCTGGATTTTCCACTTCTTTATAAGTGAACAGCACTGACTGCCATATTTAAGGCTTTAGATATCTTTTTATATCCTTTTCCATCTTTATAAAGTTCCATTACCTTGTTACGAGGTTTTTTGACAGGTCTTTTCTGATCCCCATGGCTCAGTATCTAGCCTGCTTGGTGCATCCACGTGAGAGCTAACAAACTCATTGACTATTTATACACTGACACTAATTGCAATTTAGCCAGAGATGTGGGAAATTAACCTTTAACTGCCATTTTATCCTGTGTGTTTCACCTTGTGTGTCTGTACCAAGGCCGAACATTCCCGGGGGCGGAGACTTCTGATCCGGGCCATTCAGGGGATTTCCGTTATCATTAGGATTTAAAAAAAAAAAAGAGCCAAACAACTACGTATGTGATAATAAATGGAGTCATATCATCACTATCCTTGAATAAATGACAGTTTTTTGGCATGGTCAGTCTTAGTTTCAATATCAATGCCAAAATTTCATGATTCTGCCAGAGGGTGCAAATGTCTGAGCACAACTGTGTATTTGTTATAACAGGACTTATAGACACGTTATAGATGATGTATTACACAGAGACAAGAAAGAGGAAACCATCGACTTCATCTGCATATTTAATCATTAGCAATAGAGTATAGGAGGTTACATACAGAGCATTGCACTTTAATCATTCATGAGTTTGCACTTTATTTATTGGAGCATTGCACTTTATTGATTTTTCACTTTATTTAGTTATTGGAGCATTGTACTTTAATAATTCATGAGTTTCCACTTTATTTAGTTATTGGAGCATTGCACTTTAATAATTCATAAGTTTGCACTTTATGTATTGGAGCATTGCACTTTAATAATTCATGAGTTTGTACTTTAGTTATTTAGAGCATTGCGCTTTATAGATTGAGTTTTCACTTTAGTTATTGGAGCATTGCACTTTGATTATTGAGTTTGCACTTTATTTCGTTATTGAAGCACTGCACGTTATTAATTCATGAGTTTGCACTTTATTTAGTTGTTGGAGCATTGCACTTTAATAATTCATGAGTTTGCACTTTATTGGAACATTGCACTTTATTATTGAGTTTGCACTTTATTTATTGGAGCATTGCACTTTATTGATTTTCCACTTTATTTAGTTATTGGAGCATTGTACTTTAATAATTCACAAGTTTCCACTTTGATTATGGAGTTTGCAGATTATTTAGTTATTGGAGCATTGCACTTTAATAATTCATAAGTTTGCACTTTATGTATTGGAGCATTGCACTTTAATAATTCATAAGTTTGCACTTTATGTATTGGAGCATTGCACTTTAATAATTCATGAGTTTGTACTTTAGTTATTTAGAGCATTGCGCTTTAGAGATTGAGTTTTCACTTTAGTTATTGGAGCATTGCACTTTGATTATTGAGTTTGCACTTTATTTAGTTATTGGAGCATTGAACGTTAATAATTCATGAGTTTGCACTTTATTGGAACATTGCACTTTATTATTGAGTTTGCACTTTATTTAGTTATTGAAGCGTTGCACTTTAATAATTCATGAATTTGCACTTTATTTATTGGAGCATTGCACTTTAATAATTCTTGAGTTTGCACTTTATTTATTGGAGCATTGCACTTTATTATTGAGTTTGCACTTTATTTAGTTATTGGAGCATTGCACATTGATTATTGAGTTTGCGCTTTAGTTGTTGGAGTATTGTACTTTATATATTATTGAGTTTGCACTTTATTTAGTTATTGGAGCATTGCACTTTATTGATTGAGTTTTCACTTTATTTATTGGAGCATTGCACTTTATTGATTGAGTTTTCACTTTATTTATTGGAGCATTGCACTTTATTGATTGAGTTTTCACTTTATTTATTGGAGCATTGCACTTTATTGATTGAGTTTTCACTTTATTTATTGGAGCATTGCACTTTATTGATTATGAAGTTTGCACTTTATTTTAGTTATTGGAGCATTGCACTTTATTGATTATTGAGTTTGCGCTTTAGTTATTGGAGCATTGCGCTTTATTGATTATGAAGTTTGCCCTTTATTTTAGTTATTGAAGCATTGCACTTTATTATTGAGTTTGAGCTTTAGTTATTGGAGCATTGCGCTTTAATAATGAATGAGTTTGCACTTTATCCACGGGAGGGTTTCACATTAATTTGCTGCCCTTTATTTAGGAGCGCTGTTACTTTGTTTCAGAATATTCGGTATATCATAAGAGGATACTATTGTAACAGCAATAGGAAAGAGGAAAAAAAAAAGTGGTAAGAGGAAAAAAAAAAAATGCGGTGCTGCTGGAAAAACTGGGATTCTCTAAGCGCAAGTGTCTAATATTCTGCATACATCTATATGAGAGCTTGTTCTTTTGAAAAACAACAGACTTACTGGCTGGAACACCAGATGAAAACAAAAGAAAGAAAGCCTAAAAAAAACAAAACCTAATGCAGCCACCACGTCTAAGAAATGGTTTAATACGATTTGTATTTAATTCTGCCAAAATAGAACCATAAATGTGTTCCTTTATAGACTACAGTATAATGCCCTCTTTCTATTCGCTGGCTTGACGGCACATGAAATAGACCCTTCCCCTGACCTTCTTCCTAAGTGCATGGCAAACCCTAAAGCCACCAAGCCAATGTGTTAATGTTTTTACAATGAATATTGCTAAATTGTTCTATCAAGAAATATTCAAAAGCTCCCAAAACTCACTGGGGGGGGGGGGGGGGGGCGACGACCACGAAATCATGTAACCATCCAACAAAAGCAAGATAACCCCAAGACACTGTATAGACCCTATATTGTCAAGTTTGAGGCCACCTGACCATTATATCTATATGAGCTCTTTGGATATCCTGTTTGGAAACCATGGCCAATAATACGGAGGTGCCCTCTGTAACGGCTTCTACTGTTCTGGGAAGGCTTTCCTCAAGATTTTAGAGTGTGTTTGTGGTCATTCGTGGCCATTTTTGAGGTCAGGTACTGAAGAAGACCTGGCTCACAATCCAATTCATCCCATAGGTTTTCAGTAGGGTTGAGGTCAGGGCTCCGTGCAGGACCCTCGAGTTCCTCCACACCATAATGGTCAAACCATGTCTTTACGGAGCTGGCTTTGTACACAGGGGCACAGCCATGCTGAATAGAGATGGGCTTGATGTTCGAGTTGAAACTGACCGACTCGAACATCAAGCCCATCTCTATCCAGCATAACTGTGCCCAAGTGTACAAAGCCAGCTCCGTAAAGACATGGTTTGACCAGAGGGTCTCAAGGAACTCAAGTGTCCTGGACATCAGGCATTCGTGTATTCGGCAAACACAAGAACAGTAAGGGTGTTCGGCGGGCTCAGTGAATTGTCCCATCTGTTTGAAGTTCTCAATCGAACTTTCATTAAGTTTGAATGTTCGACCGAGAACCAAACAGGGGGCCATCACTACTTGGGAGGGGCACCCCAATACTGTAAAATCAGGCTCACTTCTGCAAAGAAATCAATCAGCTTCTAACCTCAGCTTGTTCAGTTGAGCTTTGGCAATAAAACCTGGAAGCCGATTGCAAAATCAGGCTAACGTTTGCAAAGAAACCACTCTCCAGCTTTAGTAAATAAACCCCATTGCGTTTGCTGTCTGTGCCTAAACTGAAAATAGTTTTGCTTACGTTGCCTCCAGAACAGGAATGAGGGGGAACTGGCTCCAATGGACACAGAAAGAGAGAACCTGACTGAAGTTCTCACCATTCCCCACTCCATGCAAAGCTGGAAGTAACATAGTGGCTTGGGTTCTACTTTATACAGGTAGGAGCAGGAAAATTACAAAGTGTACGTCCTGGATGACTGCTGTGTCAGACCCTCAGTATCAGTTCATGGTCAAGGGCAAGATGGTCATTTGGTATACGAGCTCAACACGCAGTGGTGGACTTTCATTTACAGATGATTTATTGGAAGAGAAGAAGAGATATTATGACCGGGGATGAAAACATCCAGGTCCCTGGAAAAAACAAAGTTAAAAATGAATGAACAACAAGAGACTGATTCAGAGAAAAGATCTCCAATGACAGGACAGGATCATTAATTAAAGGATCATTACCCTTAAAGCAGAACTCCAAGTAAATTTTTTATTGTCCCATGCAGTGGTGCTGTTCCAGAGGTCCCCCGAAAGGCTATACTACTATACCTTTTCCTTCAAACCTCCCAAAAACAGCGCTCCCCTATGTCCAGTGGTGGACTGTTCCTGCCGCCCTTACGCCCGGAAGCCGGTCTACGGGCGTGTTGACATCATGAACAGTCAGCTCCCAAAGCCACTAGCATGCAGGGGTGGCAGGGACCAGTCTTGCGCTCGGAGGATTGGTGGATTAAATTAGTATATCTTTGCTCTTATCGCCCTTAGACACAGATGAGTAGTTAGCCCCCGCAGTGCAGCCACAGCCTCACTGCTCGGTACAATTGTTGTTTTTTCCCGGAGTTCTGCTTTAATGTAATACTTCCGTAGAGCAAAAATACTCTGCTCCTGACCTCTCTACCTTTCTGATTACACCCATCTCCAGGATATCACGCATCCAACATGACTCTCCATGACATAGAAAATACTCTGCTCCTGACCTTTTCTCCACCTTATTGATTACACCCACCAGTGGGATATCTCACCCTTCAAGATGATCCTCCATAATACAGAAAATTCTCTGCTCCTGACCTTTTTTTCCACCTTATTGATAACACCTACCACCAGGATATCACATCCTACAACATGACCCTCCATGAGATAGAAAATACTCTGCTCGTGACCTTCTCTCTACCATTCTGATTACACCCACCACCGGGATATCACATCCTCCAACATGGCCCCCCATAATACAGAAAATTCTCTTCTCCTGACTTTCTTTCTAGGTTTTAATTACACCCACCACTTGGATACCATACTCTCCAACATGACTTTCCACAAGATAGAATATACTCTGCTCCTGACCTTCCCTCTACCTTTCTGATTACACCCACCACTGGGATATCTCATCCTTCAACATAACCCTCCATAATACATAAAATTCTCTGCTCCTGACCTTCTCTCCACCTTACTGATTACACTTACCACCAGGATATCACACCCTACAACATGACCCTCCATGAGATAGAGAGAACGTCAAGAGCAGAGTATTTTCTATCTCATGGAGGGTCATGTTGTAGCGTGTGATATCCTGGTGGTAGGTGTAATCAATAAGGTGGAGAGAAGGTCAGGAGCAGAGAATTTTATGTATTATGGAGGGTCATGTTGGAGGGTGAGATATCCCAGTGGTGGGTGTAATCAGGAAGGCAGAGAGAAGGTCAAGAGCAAAAGTATTTTCTATCTCATGGAGGGTCATGTTGGAGGTGTGATATGCCAGGGGTGAATGTAGCTACAAAGATAGAGAAGATCAGGAGCAGAGAATTTTCTGTATTAATGGAGGGTGGTATCATGGTTGTGGGTGTAATCTGAATGGTGGAGAGAAGGTCAAGAACAGAGTATTTTCCATCATGGAGGGTCATATTGGATGTGTGATATCCCATTGGTGGGTGTAATCAGAAAGGTAGAGGGAAGGTCAGGTGCAGAGTATGTTCTATCTTATGGAAAGTCATGTTGGAGGATGTGATATCCTGGTGGTGGGTATAATCAGAATGGTAGAAAATACTCTGCTCTTGACCTTCTTTCTACCTTTCTAATTACACCCACCACTGGGATACCACACTCTCCAACATGACTTTCCACAAGATCAAATATACTCTGCTCCTGACCTTCCCTCTACCTTTCTGATTACACCCACCACTGGGATATCTCATCCTTCAACATAACCCTCCATAATACAGAAAATTCTCTGCTCCTGACCTTCTCTCCACCTTACTGATTACACTTACCACCAGGATATCACACCCTACAACATGACCCTCCATGAGATAGAGAGAAGGTCAAGAGCAGAGTATTTTCTATCTCATGGAGGGTCATGTTGTAGCGTGTGATATCCTGGTGGTAGGTGTAATCAATAAGGCGGAGAGAAGGTCAGGAGCAGAGAATTTTCTGTATTATAGAGGGTCATGTTGGAGGGTGAGATATCCCAGTGGTGGGTGTAATCAGGAAGGCAGAGAGAAGGTCAAGAGCAAAAGTATTTTCTATCTCATGGAGGGTCATGTTGGAGGTGTGATATGCCAGGGGTGAGTGTAGCTACAAAGATAGAGAAGATCAGGAGCAGAGAATTTTCTGTATTAATGGAGGGTGGTATCATGGTTGTGGGTGTAATCAGAATGGTGGAGAGAAGGTCAAGAACAGAGTATTTTCCATCATGGAGGGTCATATTGGATGTGTGATATCCCATTGGTGAGTGTAATCAGAAAGGTAGAGGGAAGGTCAGGAGCAGAGTATGTTCTATCTTGTGGAAAGTCATGTTGGAGGATGTGATATCCTGGTTGTGGGTGTAATCAGAATGGTAGAAAATACTCTGCTCTTGACCTTCTTTCTACCTTTCTAATTACACCCACCACTGGGATACCACACTCTCCAACATGACTTTCCACAAGATCGAATATACTCTGCTCCTGACCTTCCCTCTACCTTTTGGATCTCACCCTCCAACATGACACTCCATGAGATGGAAAATACCCTGTTCTTGACCTTCTCTCCACCCTTCTGATTATGCCCACAATCATGATACCACACTTTCCAATACCACCCTCCATAAATACAGAAAATTCTCTACTCCTGATCTTTTCTCTATCTTTGTAGCTACACTCACCCCTGACATATCACACCTCCAACATGACCCTCCATAAGATGGAAAACACCCTGCTCCTGACCTTTTCTCCATCTTTCTGATTACACCCACGACTGGGATATCGTACCCTCCAGCATGACCCTCCATAAGATAAAAAATACTCTGCCCTCCTCTTCTTGAAATGTGTAGTTCCACCCACCACCAGGATATCACACCCTTCAGCATGACCCTCTATAAAAAAGGTAGAACTAGGGAGTATGGAATATTCTCTTTGATGTTTTGGATTTCCTATCAAGAAATACATATTCTATCTTTCTTGTAATAGAAGTAATAGTATTCATGATTAGTTTAGGAGAGGGTTTCATACTCACCACTAATGGAGATACCTGTAGAGGATTTTCCACCTGTAAAAATAATGACCAGATATGTCACATCACAGCAAGAACACAGGAGCTACAACAAGGAATACAGCCAGCGCAGTGAGCAGTAGCATTGATTACTGGTCTTTTTTTTATTATTTTGCTTTATACAGGGTAAAATCATCAGAACTTTATTATTATTATTGTTATACAGTATTTATAAAGCGCCAATAGTTCGCTCAGCGCTGTACATTACAAAGGGGGACAGAACATGTGACAGAACAATACCAATACAATGCAAAACATGAGGGGATTGAGGGCCCTGCTCCTTGGAGCTTACAATCTAGGAGGGAGGGGATAGTGGTACAGGAGGAGATAGCTGTGGGGGATGGAGTGGTAGGAAGAGTGGAGGTGGTCGGCAGGTTAGCAGGGGGTGGGGTAGGCTTCCCTGAAGAGATGGGTTTTCAGGGTGCGCCTAAAGGAGAGGAGAGTAGGTGATAATCTGATGGGTTGGGGCAGGGAGTTCCAGAGGATGGGTGACACCCTGGAGAAGTCCTGGAGGCGGGCATGGGAGGAGGAGACCAGGGAACTAGAGAGAAGGAGGTCTTGTGAGGAGCGGAGTGTGCGTGCTGGGCGGTACTTGGATATTAGGTCAGTGATGTAGTACGGGGCAGTATGGTGGACAGCTTTGTACGTCAGTGTTAGGATTTTGAATTTGATCCGTTGCGCAATCGGAAGCCAGTGGAGGGATTGGCAGAGGGGGGTGGCGGAGATGGAGCGGTTGGAAAGGTGAATGAGTCTGGCAGCTGTATTCAGGATCGGCTGAAGCGGGGATAGCCTGTGGCTAGGCAGGTCAGTGAGGAGGGAGTTGCAGTAGTCAAGTCGTGATATGATGAGGGAGTGGATGAGCTGTTTAGTGGTTTCTGGAGTTAGGAACGTGCGGATTTTGGCGATGTTGCGGAGGTGGAGTCTGCATGAGTTAGGTAAAGATTGGACTTGGGGCTGGAAGGATAGCTTGGAGTCCAGAATGACACCCAGCACTCTGGCCTGCGGGTGGGTTTGATGGTGGCGTTGTTGGACGTGATGGAGAAGTCAGTGGGGGGTGGTGTGCGGGCTGGGGGGAAGACAAGAAACTCGGTTTTGGAGAGGTTCAGTTTAAGGAAGTGGAGCGACATCCAGTCTGATATGTCGCTCAGTAGGTGTGTGATTCGGGCGGAGACTGAGGGGGTGAGGTGGGGGGTTGAGAGATAGATTTGTGTGTCGTCGGCATAGAGGTGGTAGTTGAAGCCGTGAGAGTGTATGAGTTGGCCAAGGGAAGAGGTGTAGATGGAGAAGAGAAGGGGTCCGAGGATAGAGCCTTGATTGACCCCAACAGAGAGGGGGAGTGAGGGGGAGGTGGTAGCATTATAGGTAACGCTGAAAGAGCGTTTTGACAGGTAGGATGAGAGCCAGGAGAGAGCAGAATCTCTGAGGCCGAGGTAGTGTAGTTTTTTGAGGAGGAGGGGGTGGTCAACTGTGTCGAAGGCCGCAGAGAGGTCAAGGAGTAGGAGCACTGAATAGTGGCCATTAGCTTTGGCGGTTAGCAGGTCGTTGGAGAGTTTGAGTAAGGCAGTTTCGGTGGAGTGGAGTGGACGGAAGCCGGACTGTAGGGGATGGAGGAGGTTGTTGTCGTTAAAGTGAGAGCATAGGCGGGTGTAGACTAGGTGCTCCAGGAGTTTAGATGTAAATGGGAGCAGGGAGATGGGTCTGAGGTTGTTCGGGTCATTGGGGTCCAGGGAGGGCTTTTTAAGTATGGGGGTGATATGTGCATGTTTCAGAGGGGAGGGGAAAGTGCCGGAGGAGAGGGAGAGATTAAAGATGTGGGTGAGGGAGCGTAGGAGTTGTGAGGGGATAGGGTCGAGGGGGCAGGTGGTGAGGCGGGCATCAGAGAGGATCTTGGACACTTCCTCGATGGTAGTAAGGTCAAAGGTGTGGAGTGTTGGGGGGACTTCAGTATGAGGAATGTAGGGTGGGGTGGAAGTGGAGGTCAGAGCAGTGGTGGGGCTGTGGGAGAGGGGTGATGAGGGGGTAGTTGAGTGAGGGGGAACGGGGTTGGAGGGAGTTTGAGCAGTGAAGAAGTCCCTGCAGGTTATGTCGAGGGAGAGGGGGGATGAGGGGGTAGCTGTGTGAGAGGGGACTGGTCAAGAGGGCGTGTGAGTTGCGGCGATGTCCTTGAGAATTGTGTCAATCTTGTTTTTGAAGTGATTGGCAATCTCAAGGGCAATGAGTTAGGTGCTGGGTGGAGGTGGGGGTGGTGAGAGTAGAGAGTTGAAGGTGGAGAAGAGTCAGCGAGGATTGGAGGAGAGCGCCTTGATGAGGGTCAGGAAGTAGGCTTGTTTGGCTGCGTGGAGGGAGGAGGTGTAGATGCAGATTTGTAGCGGGTGAAGGCTTGTTGGGATTTGGTTTTGCGCCATAGTCTTTCCAGGGCACGACTGCGTCGTTTGAGGGTTTTGGTGTGATCAGTCTGCCAGGGCTGGAGCGGTCGGGGTCTGATGTTGCGTGTGGTTAAAGGCGCTAGTGAGTCAAGGGCTGTTGACAGCGCGTTGTTGTAGGCAGTCATAGCCAAGTCGGGGCAGGACAGGGGGAGGATGCTGTCGTGGAGTTGATCAGCTGCAGAGTGGAGGGGGGCAGGGTTAAGGTTGCGGAGGTTACGGCTGGTAGTAGTGTGACATTTGGAGGGGTAGGCGTTGGAGGACAAGGAGATAGAGAAGGTAATCAGGTTGTGGTCAGAGAGAGGGAAGGGGGTGTTAGTGAGGTTGTGGGGAGCGCAGTGGTTGAAGAAGACGAGATCAAGGATATTACCGTTGGAGTGGGTGGTGGATTGTATGCACTGTGCAAGTGCAAAGGAGGAGGTTAAGTGGTGGAGATGGGATGTGTCCGGGTTGCCGAGGTTGACAGGAATGTTGAAATCCCCTAGGATGATGGTGGGTAGCTCAGAGGAGAGGAAGAAGGGTAGCCAGGTGGAAAAGTCATCCAGGAAGCGGGATATGGATCCAGGCCGGTATATCACAACAATTTTCAGGGGGGTTAGGGAGAATAGTCTGACGCAGTGGGCCTCGAAGGAGGAGAAGGATTGGGAGGGGGGGTTTGGGAGGACTAGGAAGGTGCTCTGTGGTGACAGGAGCAGACCAACCCCACCACCTTTACGACCGTTAGGTCTGGGTGAGTGGGTCCAGGTGAGACCTCCATAGGAGAGTGCAGCAGGGGAGGTAGAGTCAGTGGGCTGGATCCAGGTTTCCGTGATCGCTAGGAGGTTGAGGGAGCGGGAAACAAAGAGGTCGTGGATGGCGGTAAGCTTGTTGCACACCGATCGGGCATTCAGGAGTGCACATGAAAACGGGGGGGAGATTTTAGGGAACAGGGGGACAGATACTAAGTCACGGGGGTTGCGGCAGGACGTGGAGGTGGGAGGGTGCTGTGCGGGTGCGGGAGGGGGTGGAGGGCCAGGATTCAGGGAAATGTCCCCCGCGGTTAGGAGGAGGAGAAGGGTGAGAAAGGTGGCTTGGGAGCGGGATGTGCAGGAGCGTGAGAAACTACTAGTGGAGGTGTTGGGGTCAGTGGGAGAGTGGAGTAATAGGAGGAGGTGGTGGGTGCCGTAGAGGGGAGAAGGAAGTAGTGAGAACACAATATACAATTGTTTAGGAGGAGCAGAGGAATATAGTGAATGGATTTTGGGAACGGAGGAGAGGAAAATGAGAAGGAGGAGTGGAAGAGGCATTTTGGGGAGGTGATGAGAGCAGTAGTAGAGAGATGATAGCAATGAGGGGGAGAAGTACAAGTTTTGGGGTGGAGCAGAGGGGTAAAGAAATGAGATTTGGGAACAGAGGATAGTAATATGAAGAGGAGAAGAGGGGACATGTTATATAAAGGTACACGGAGTGGGACTCAGGTATGTAAGAGATGTTTCCCAGGGTGTTTGCTTGCAGTCTGTCCAGCATGCAGTAGAGTTTCTTGCTGTTGTTGTGTCTTCCTGCTGCTTAAGTTCTCCTGCTTTAGTTCAACTGCTGTGTTTAACTGCATTGCACTCCTTCAAAGCAGCACTGCTGTGTTTAACTGCATCGCACTCATTCAAAGCAGCACTGCTGTGTTTAACTGCATTGCACTCCTTCAAAGCATCACTCAATCAGAAGCAGCACCCCCATCAGAGACTGTGCCCCCCATCAGTGATCTCCCCCCATGAGCTGATCTAAATTTATAGGGAGATGCTCAAATGAGCATTCAACTCCACCCCAATTAGAAGCTGATAAGGATCACATGAATAGTGGGGGATGTTACAGGGAGCAGGCTACAGTCATAAACTGGGTGCAGCTAGAGGTGAGGACTGGTCAACATACACACAAAATATAAATACACCATTTGTTCTGAATTTAACAGGAGTCTGTTATAACCGCCTGACAGAGTCTCTAGAAGCCCACCGCACGGATGCCCTCAGGGCGCGGGGTCCAAGTCCCAGCCTGCTGTTCACCAGGGCCCCTGATGGTGGGGATTGACTTGGTGCAGACTGGAACCAGGTCGCGACCCCCGAGTGCGTTCTGCGGTGGTAGAGAGTACTGACAGGGGAGTACAGGAACAGAATCTAATTTGGAAGAGGCAGACAGATACACTGGTCTGATCCGAGCCGGATGGATGGTCGGGTACGGTATGCGTGGTCAGACAGGCCGGGTCGGTATTATGCGGGCAGCGAGGTACAAGAGGAGCGAGCTAAGAATGGTCAGGTCACAAGCCAGGTTCAGCAGGGTGCGAGCAAATACAGTACCTGGGATCAGATGGAAGAGTAGTCAGGCAAGCCAGGGGTTAAGCAGGAGAAGAGTAGGATCAGGAACAAGCAGAGGTCGGCAACGGAGTATACAGCAACACAGGAACAGGATACAAGATACAAGACCAAACGGCAACTTGACATACCTGTTCCTATGTTTAAATAGCCCGCCTCCCGCTGTCATTGGTGCCAGGTGCGCGTCCGCGATCCCGAGTGCGCATTCGCGAACCCCGCCGCTGCCATGCGCGCCCAGGTCCTATCGCCCGCCGGGTAGTGAGTGTTGGTGTTCTGCGCATGCGCCGCCCGACGCGATGCCGCAGAACACCCGGATCCTGACAGAGTCAATGCGTTTTTCTAGTTAAGAGCGGAGATAGGAGATAGATGCATTTACCCAGAGGAAAGCAGCTATATCAGATTATGTTCATTTGGCAATTATTTAAAAATGTTTCATTTGGTATGGCCAGGGCTGCTGTTAGAAATCATGGGGTCCTGTACAGCCTACTGGACAGCTCCACCGCAGCCCCCCCAGAACTTATCAAAATTATTTTTTCATTAACCACTTGCCAATCGTGTTATAGCCAAATGACAACTACAGCTCGGTTGCCCAGTTCTGGGAGGGCGTCATATGACGTCCTCCCAGAACACGCCCTCCCGCATGCCCCCAGCGGCGCGCACCCGGCAATCTCTGTGATCGCTGTGTCCTACAGACACAGCTGATCACATGATGCGGCAAACAGGCCAATCACAGCGACCTTTTACCACGTGATCAGCCGTGTCCAATGACACAGCAGATCACAGAGTAAATACAGTTGCTGGCCTTCTCTCGAAATGTGTAGTTCCACCCACCACCAGGATATCACACCCTTCAGCATGACTTTCCATAAGGTAGAACTAGGGAGTATGGAATATTCTTTTTGATGTTTTGGATTTCCTATCAAGAAATACATATTCTATCTTTTTTGTAATAGAAGTAATAGTATTCATGATTAGTTTAGGAGAGGGTTTCATACTCACCATTACTGGAGATACCTGTAGAGGATTTTTCACCTGTAGAGGATTTTTCACCTGTAAAGATAATGACCAGATATGTCACATCACAGCAAGAACACAGGAGCTACAACAACAAGGATTACAGCCAGCGCAGTGAGCAGTAGCATTGATTACTGGTCTTTTTTTAAATTATTTTGCTGTTTTGCTTTATACAGGGTAAAATCATCAGAACATTAATATTATTATTATTACACAGTATTTATAAAGCGCCAATAGTTCGCTCAGCGCTGTACATTACAAAGGGGGACAGAACATGTGACAGAACAATACCAATACAATGCAAAACATGAGGGGATTGAGGGCCCTGCTCCTTGGAGCTTACAATCTAGGAGGGAGGGGATAGTGGTACAGGAGGAGATAGCTGTGGGGGATGGAGTGGTAGGAAGAGTGGAGGTGGTCGGCAGGTTAGCAGGGGGTGGGGTAGGCTTCCCTGAAGAGATGGGTTTTCAGGGTGCGCCTAAAGGAGAGGAGAGTAGGTGATAATCTGATGGGTTGGAATAGGGAGTTCCATAGGATGGGTGACGCCCTAGAGAAGTCCTGGAGGCGGGCATGGGAGGAGGAGACCAGGGAACTGGAGAGAAGGAGGTCTTGTGAGGAGCGGAGTGTGCGTGCTGGACGGTACTTGGATATTAGGTCAGAGATGTAGTACGGGGCAGTATGGTGGACAGCTTTGTACGTCAGTGTTAGGATTTTGAATTTGATCCGTTGCGCAATCGGAAGCCAGTGGAGGGATTGGCAGAGGGGGGTGGCGGAGATGGAGCGGTTGGAAAGGTGAATGAGTCTGGCAGCCGTATTCAGGATCGACTGAAGCGGGGATAACCAGCGGCGAGGCAGGCCAGTGAGGAGGGAGTTGCAGTAGTCGAGTCGTGATATGATGAGAGAGTGGATGAGCTGTTTAGTGGTTTCTGGGGTAAGGAACGTGCGTATTTTGGCAATGTTTCGGAGGTGGAGTCTGCATGAGTTAGTTAAAGATTGGACTTGGGGCTGGAAGGATAGGTTGGAGTCCAGAATGACACCCAGTACTCTGGCCTGCGGGCGGGTTTGATGGTGGCATTGTTGGATGTGACGGAGAAGTCAATGGGGGGTGGTGTCCGGGCTGGGGGGAAGACAAGAAACTCGGTTTTGGAGAGGTTCAGTTTAAGGAAGTGGAGCGACATCCAGTCTGATATGTCGCTCAGTAGGTGTGTGATTCGGGCGGAGACTGAGGGGGTGAGGTAGGGGGTTGAGAGATAGATTTGTGTGTCGGCAGCATAGAGGTGGTAGTTGAAGCCATGAGAGTGTATGTGTTGGCCAAGGGAGGAGGTGTAGATGGAGAAGAGAAGGGGTCCGAGGATAGAGCCTTGAGGGACCCCAACAGAGAGGGGGAGTGAGGGGGAGGTGGTAGCATTATAGGTAACACTGAAAGAGCGTTGTGACAGGTAGGATGAGAGCCAGGAGAGAGCAGAATCTCTGAGGCAGAGGGAGTGTAGTTTTTTGAGGAGGTGGGGGTGGTCAACTGTGTCGAAGGCCGCAGAGAGGTCAAGGAGTAGGAGCACTGAATAGTGGCCATTAGCTTTGGCGGTTAGAAGGTCGTTGGATAGTTTGAGTAAGGCAGTTTCGGTGGAGTGTAGGGGACGGAAGCCGGACTGTAGGGGATGGAGGAGGTTGTTGTTGTTGAGGTGAGAGCTTAGGCGGGTGTAGACTAGGCGCTCGAGGAGTTTAGATGTAAATGGGAGCAGGGAGATGGGTCAGAGGTTGTTCGGGTCATTGGGGTCCAGGGAGGGCTTGTTAAGTATGGGGGTGATATGTGCATGTTTCAGAGGGGAGGGGAAAGTGCCGGAGGAGAGGGAGAGATTAAAGATGTGGGTGAGGGAGCGTAGGATGGAGGGGGTAGGAGTTGTGAGGGGATAGGGTCGAGGGGGCAGGTGGTGAGGCGGGCATCAGCGAGGATCTTGGACACTTCCTCGATGGTAGTAAGGTCAAAGGTGCGGAGTGTTGGGGGGGCTTCAGTATGAGGAATGTAGGGTGGGGTGGAAGTGGAGGTCAGAGCAGTGGTGGGGCTGTGGGAGAGGGGTGATGAGGGGGTAGCTGAGTGAGGGGGAATGGGGTTGGAGGGAGTTTGAGCAGTGACAAAGTCCCTGCAGGTTATGTCGAGGGAGAGGGGGGATGAGGGGGTAGCTGTGTGAGAGGGTACAGGTCGAGAGGGCGTGTGAGTTGCGGCGATGTCCTTGAGAATTGTGTCAATCTTGTTTTTGAAGTGATTGACAATCTCAAGGGCAGTGAGTGAGGTGCTGGGTGGAGGTGGGGGTGGAGAGAGTAGAGAGTTGAAGGTGGAGAAGAGTCGGCGAGGATTGGAGGAGAGGGTCTTGATGAGGGTCAGGAAGTAGGCTTGTTTGGCTGCGTGGATGGAGGAGGTGTAGGTGCGGAAGGCAGATTTGTAGTGGGTGAAGGCTTGTTGGGATTTGGTTTTGCGCCATAGTCTTTTCAGGGCACGACTGTGTCATTTGAGGGTTTTGGTGTGATCAGTCTGCCAGGGCTGGAGCGGTCGGGGTCTGATGTTGCGTGTGGTTAAAGGCGCTAGTGAGTCAAGGGCTGTTGACAGCGCGTTGTTGTAGGCAGTCATAGCCATAGACAGGACAGGGGTAGGATGCTGTCGTGGAGTTGATCAGCTGCAGAGTGGAGGGGGGCAGGGTTAAGGTTGCGGAGGTTACGGCTGGTAGTAGTGTGACATTTGGAGGGGTAGGCGTTGGAGGACAAGGAGATAGAGAAGGTAATCAGGTTGTGGTCAGAAAGAGGGAAGGGGGTGTTAGTGAGGTTGTGGGGAGCGCAGCGGTTGGAGAAGACAAGATCAAGGATATTACCGTCGGACTGGGTGGTGACAGAGTCAATGCGTTTTTCTAGTTAAGAGCGGAGATAGGAGATAGATGCATTTACCCAGAGGAAAGCAGCTATATCAGATTATGTTCATTTGGCAATTATTTAAAAATGTTTCATTTGGCATAGCCAGGGCTGCTGTTAGAAATCATGGGGTCCTGTACAGCCTACTTGACAGCTCCACCACAGCCCCCCCCCCCCCCCCCCCAGAACTTATCAAAATTATTTTTTCATTAACCACTTGCCAATAGTGTTATAGCCAAATGACAACTACAGCTCGGTTGCCCAGTTCTGGGAGGGCGTCATATGACGTCCTCCCAGAACACGCCCTCCCGCATGCCCCCAGCGGCGCGCACCCTGCAATCTCTGTGATCGCTGTGTCCTACAGACACAGCTGATCACATGATGCGGCAAACAGGCCAATCACAGCGACCTTTTACCACGTGATCAGCCGTGTCCAATGACACAGCAGATCACAGAGTAAATACAGTTGCTGGCCTTCTCTCGAAATGTGTAGTTCCACCCACCACCAGGATATCACACCCTTCAGCATGACCCTCTATAAAAAAGGTAGAACTAGGGAGTATGGAATATTCTCTTTGATGTTTTGAATTTCCTATCAAGAAATACATATTCTATCTTTCTTGTGATAGAAGTAATAGTATTCATGATTAGTTTAGGAGAGGGTTTCATACTCACCTCTACTGGGGATACATGTAGAGGATTTTCCACCTGTAAAAATAATGACCAGATATGTCACATCACAGCAAGAACACAGGAGCTACAACAACAAGGAATACGGCCAGCGCAGTGAGCAGTAGCATTGATTACTGGTCTTTTTTTTTATTATTTTGCTGTTTTGCTTTATACAGGGTAAAATCATCAGAACACTTGTAATATATCAGATTATGTTCATTTGGCAATTATTTAAAAATGTTTCATTTGGTATGGCCAGGGCTGCTGTTAGAAATCATGGGGCCCTGTACAGCCTGTACAGCCTACTTGACAGCTCCATCGCAGCCCCCCCAGAACTTATCAAAATTATTTTTTCATTAACCACTTGCCAACCGCGCTATAGCCAAATGACAACTACAGCTCGGTTGCCCAGTTCTGGGAGGGTGTCATATGACGTCCTCCCAGAACACGCCCTCCCACATGCCCCCAGCAGCGGCGCGCACCCGGCAATCTCTGTGATCACTGTGTCCTACAGACACAGCTGATCACATGATGCGGCTAAGAGGCCAATCACAGCGACCTTTTACCACGTGATCAGCCGTGTCCAATGACACAGCAGATCACCGAGTAAGTACAGTTGCTGGCCTTCTCTTGAAATGTGTAGTTCCACCCACCACCAGGATATCACACCCTTCAGCATGACCCTCCATAAGGTAGAACTAGGGAGTATGGAATATTCTCTTTGATGTTTTGGGTTTCCTATCAAGAAATACATATTCTATCTTTCTTGTGATAGAAGTAATAGTATTCATGATTAGTTTAGGAGAGGGTTTCATACTCACCACTATTGGAGATACATGTAGGGGATTCTCCAACTGTAAAAATAATGACCAGATATGTCACATCACAGCAAGAACACAGAAGCTACAACAACAAGGAATACGGCCAGCGCAGTGAGCATTAATTTAATTACGTTTTTTGTTTTTTTTTGTTTTTTTGCAGTTTTGCTTTATACAGGGTAAAATCGTTAGAACACATATTATATCAGATTATGTTAATTTGGCAATTATTTAAAATTTTTAATTTGGCATAGCCAGGGCTGTTAGAAATCAAGGGGCCCTGTACAGTCTCCTTGACAGCTCCACTGCAGCCCCCCCCCCCTTCCCAGGACATATCAAAATGATAGTTTTATTAACCACTTGCCAACTGCGCTATAGCCAAATGACAACTACAGCATGGTTGCCCAGTTCTGGGAGGGTGTCATATGATGTCCTCCCACGCGTCCCCAGAGGCGGTCACCCAGCGATCTCCATTATAGCTGTGTCCTATGACCACAGCGACCTTTTACCACGTGTCCAATGACACAGCAGATCACGGAGTAAATACAGTTGCCGGTTATCGGCAGCACTTTCCTTACGCTGTCACAGCATGAGGAAAGTACTGCTGATAACCGGCAATTGTCACAGAATAGATTGGCCACCCATTAGTGCCCCCACCAGTGCCCAGCAGTGCCGCCCACCCACCAGTGCTACCCATTAGTGCCACCCACCAGTGTCACTCATCATTGCCCATCAGTGCTGCCTCTCAGTGCCCATTGTGATAATTGTGCACTTAGACACATGGACGCTGACCACCATTTTGTTAAGGTCTACCATCTTGTATCATGATCTGAAAATATCATTCGCACTCCGTCCAGTCCCCCCCCTCCCCTTTGAATGGAATGTGGTCTGTGTGTGCACTGGGGTCACAAGTGCATAAGGCACAGCTGGATATGCTTCATGGCTGTAACCTCAATTAGCCTGGTGCCAGAGTATCTGACAAACCCTTTCCTCTGCCGGGTCGTAAAACTATAACTCGGTCGGTCACTTGACATGTAAGCATTACAGCAAGGGCCATAAAAACGTGCATTCCACAAATCATTTTTCATACAAATTCATAACTTCAGCAGGAACTAGGGCACATTGATATAAAGCATATATTCAGATAGGTCATTTTAATACAAGTCACATGACATCTTACATCCCTATGTGGCGTCTACAAGAGGGCAGAAAGCAATATATTTTTATCCGGAGTGGCAGGATATGCCATAATTGATATCTGGATGTTCGGAATATGATTCTGCATATTAATCTGCCAGTTACTAGGATGCTACCTGTACCTATTGAAGGTTATTGACTATGGTATAAACTTGTAAGGAATTTGGTCATTGCCTGGGTCCCCGCCTAACACCCATCCCCAAATGAGGCAACTGGCCCTTTGCTTTCAGGAGACACCTCTTTGGGTTACTAGAAAAAAGGCTGACATGGCTGGAGAGAGGTAAGAAGAAGAGATAACTCCCTTTTAACATCAGGAACATCTTTGGGAGAAAGGCAACCTTTTTGTTCGGACGACTGGATTCTGCTCAAACCAAGTACTCTTGAAAGTATCCTGCCTTCTGAATTTTCTCTTTTATTCCTCTGTTTTATTGCTCTCTCATATATATATATATATATATATATATATATATATATATATATATATAATTTGTTACATCTTTTCTGTAAACATTTTAATTGCACCATTTTGACCTTTTTAGTAATAAATCCTATTTTCCGAAAAGTGTTGAAACTGTCTCTAAAGCTTTTAATGCAAACTAAAAGAATCCCTGTCTCTGGAGAGTGCTACTGTATGTATTAACCCTCTGCATACATCTGTCTGCGGGGACAGTGTGTATACAGACGCTTATTCAAACATCATAGTGTTACTGATAAGATTTGTGAGTTTCCTCCTTCTCTGTAAAAAGGAGGTGGTGGCAGTGTGAAGGGTTAATTGCGTAATTAACCTGACCCAGTAACAATCGCTCTCAGGCTACTGGCACATAGATTGGGGTCCAGCGAGCTGGAAAATCTTTGTGCAGGGTGCAGATGAGAGTGGCATTGTTACGCAAGTGGCAGCGCGGTCTTAGATCGGCTGGTCCTTCGGTCACAAGTTGTTGAGAAGGGCTGGGGTCTGACGCCGCGCACCGTCACACCCATCAGCGCTGATCATTACTGCATATCAGTGAAGTCTATCAGTGCTGCCTAACTGTGCCACATCATCAGTGCTGCCTATCAGTGCCACCTAATTAACGCACATCAGCGAAGGAGAAAAAATTACCTGTTTTGCTAAATTTTATAATAGAAACAGAAAAACCCTTTTTTTAATTTAAATTTTTTGCTCTTTTTTTTTTTGTTTATTAAAAAATAAAACACCCAGCAGCGATTAAATACCACCAAAAGAAAGCTCCATTTGTGAGAAAAAAAATTATACAAAATTTCATATAGGTGCAGTGTTGCATGACCGCGCAATTGTCATTCAAAGTGCGACAGCACTGAAAGCTGAAAATTGGCCTGGACAGGAAGGGGGTAAAAGTGACCGGTAGGCGAGGGGTTAAAAATGCACCAAAATCATTATTAGCGGACACAAACATGTGTATGGACAGTGTATTCAGGGATACTCACACACCTACTCCTAATAGAGTAACAGAAGGTTCCAAACAAACAGCTCATTCACTTTGTATGGGCCAGAGAGCCCGTGTAATATGAGCCCTTCATTTTTAAAAATATATTTATTTTTTTAAATATTTTTTTTACAAATTTTTATTGTATTTCTTACAATTTTGAAAAATTATATTTTACAATTTTTTTAGATTATTTTTTATATTTTTTTTATATATTAAAAAAAAAATAATAAAAAAAGAGTTGATTGAGAGTTGATTGGAGGGAAGAGACACACACAGTGGCCTACTTAGGTTTTGTTCTGCCATAGTCAACACAAAAATCGTGTGTGCCCT
This sequence comes from Staurois parvus, assembly GCF_062004578.1. Classification (NCBI taxonomy): domain Eukaryota; kingdom Metazoa; phylum Chordata; class Amphibia; order Anura; family Ranidae; genus Staurois; species Staurois parvus. The sequence continues at coordinate 1,005,679 of NW_028318243.1, read as the reverse complement.
CCTCATCCCCAGCCCCCCCCCCATGCTTGGCTCCCTCTCCCATCCACAGCCGACACCCTCCACTCTGCTTTCCCCAGAATTCCACACAGACAGACAATGGCCGCTCTCGGGCAGCAATCACCGATCAGCGGAGGCTCCTTCCTCGTCCGTTTGCTCGGCTCCTCCTCTCTACCAGCTCTGGCCTGTGTGTGGCCTTCAGATCCAGTGACCTCTCGTGGTTCGGGTTCCATGTAGTGGAGACTGCTGCAAGCCTGCAAACATAACGGCTCCTGTGTGCCATTGCCACAAGAGTGTCACTTCTGCTGGGGTGGGCGACACCGGCCCCGGCCCCTGACAAATGCTGCCCAAGGCAGACGCCTTTTTTGCCTGGCTGTAAATACACCCTGGACACACACCCCCTCCACACAGCACACAGGAACAGAGCTGAGACTGTCAATTTGCTGGAGCTCCCTCCCTTGTCACCATTTTTCTCTTGGTGTCAGGAAAACTTGTAAGAAGTGATTCATGCTGAATGCAGAGGAAGGAGGCAGCAAACAGAAACTACACTTAGCAGTCTGGATTGAGACAAGTACACACTATAGGAGGGTTCTTGTGTATATTTAGTTGGACCTACAAATAAAACCCAAACCAAACAAGTAAGTCAAATAAGTAAAGTTTACTAACCTTTACATAGGTAGTCACAATTGTAGTAGTGACATCTTCTCTTTGTGGTTTTAAGGACAAATCTTCCTTTACCTTCCTGCTCTATAATGTTGGTCACTTGGAAAACCTCGTCTACTGGTATCAGAACCTCCTTTTCATCTGGATAATAGGAATACTTTTTGATGTCGGCACCGAAGCAGCTGGTGATGTTGAAGAACGTGTCATCTCCAAAGTCCTTTGCTACTGCGTGGTTGGTGGATGAAGAAGCAAACTGACCGATTCTGACTTCTCCCCCGATTCTTTCATGTTTTAAATGCATGTTATTCATCCCTCTGTATACCGAGTGCGAACAAGTCGACCTAAGGAGCACTACAGCGCGCGTAATGAAGAAGTGAAGAGAATGGTAATGGAACGTGTCCCTACTGCTATAATCTCTCACTGCCCTGTTGAAGCGAGAATAAAGATTGGAATTTTTGTTGGAATATGCCATAATGGCAATGCCGTACTCATCCTGAAAGCCGTCTGGTACATTCGGTTTCTCAGTGTCCCACTTCTTTTTTGCCTCATCCCAAGTATTACTAAACACTGAGTCAGCCCGTTTTTCTTCAGCAAGTAGGGAGTTTATTATTTTATTTTCCATCTCTCCTGTGCAGTCTTCGTACTGATCATCAAATGCGTTGTCATTCATATTTAGAGTGATTTCCTGCAATGATCAGAAGAACTCCGCTGTGGTCATACTACAGTCATACATGCACATGTAGAATTTTGGGTCAGAATAATCAGAAGTCGGTTGACCCACCAGAATTTTTTTTTTTCAGTCTGTGGAAAGTAATCAAAGTACCCATGAGGAACCTCCACAAGAACGGGAGAACATACAAACTCCATCACAGCAGATTAGTAGATGGCATGGAGGGTTTACAATGATGTCGTCCTGGGTTCCACTTCTACCAGGAATGGTACCTTCATGGAATCTGTATGTTCTTGTATCTTTGTGAGTTTCTCCCATGTTCTCAGCTCCCCTCCCATTGCCCACTAATGTGATGACTAACTGGCCTCTGTTTTTGCATATCTGTGATGGAGATATAAGGTCCTGCATCAACGGGCTTTTGTTCGCTTCCCATACAAGTCTATGGGGATGCATGCAGGTCAGAAGATCTCAAACTGATGACATCAGCACAAGTCTGAAGCCTGTCAACACTGATCTTCAGTTTGCCAGCCTTGCTTCACCCCTCCCCCGCCTTACTAAAGGGAATATACAGTTTTTTTACCTGATTTGTTTCCTTACTTAGGGTTTCAATTTAAAAATACAACTTTAATGTTTCTAATCAGGTAAATCTGAATATTGTATATAAACTAGTTTGTATTTTCAAATGCAGGAAAGCAAAATTTTCCAACTCCTTATTGCACTTTTCAGGCTTCCCTATTGGTTGCTGAGCCCAATAGCTCAAGCTGAAATGTACACAGTGACTCCTCCCCTTCTCTTTGGATGTCTCTGTTCACTGCCCTGTTACATGAGTTTTAAAGTCCCGTTGAAACATTACTTTATATCAGCAAACTACATTCCAGGTGCACCAAGACAGAAGGTGGCTGAAGTCTTACAGTTGGTTTTCTTTGGAAAGCAGCCACATCCTTCACAAAAAACTCTGTCCCCTGCCAGTATGCTGCAGAGAAGGCCCCTTGATTTCTGTGTGAAAGCAGTGGTCTCTCTGCAGAGGTCCAACACGCCTCTTGCCAGAGTCAGAGCTACAGATCTCCGACCAGCAGGGAGCATTAGCTTTATTTATTGCACAACTATAGTTCTGACTTAACCGGGGTCTGTGTCTAACCTCTGCAGAGAGACTACTGCTTCCGCAAAGAGAAAAGCGGTACTTCTCTACAGCATGCTGGCAGGGGACAGGCTTCTCTACACTTGCTGGGGCTGCTTTATAAAGAAAATGCAATGTAAGACTTTGGACACCTTTTGTTTGGTGCAAAGCTGTCTTAACTCTTGCTAGTATAAAACATGCAATTGGAGACAGAGCTAGAAGGTCATCTATATCAGCTGTACATTACAAAAAGGCTTGTGTAGAGATGTCATACACGGCTCAAAAAAATTAAAGGAAGAATTTTTAATCAGAGTCTAGCATCATGTCAATGAAATTCCTAGGACATTGATCTGGTCAGGTAAGTAGAAGAGGGGGTGTTTAATCAGTTTCAGCTGCTTTGGTGTTAATTAAATTATCAACAGGTGCACTAGATGGGCAACAATGAGACTACCCCCAAAACAGGAATGGTTGTACAGTTGGAGGCCACTGAAATTTTTTTCTCTACCCATCTATTCTGACTGTTTTTCACTAGTTTTGCATTTGGCTAGGGCCAGTGTCACTACAGGTAGGCGATACCTGGACCCTACAGAGGTTGCACAGGCAGTCCAACTCCTCCAGGATGGCACATCAATACGTGTCATTGCTAGAACGTGTGCTGTGTCTCCCAGCAAAGTCTCAAGAGCATGGAGGAGATTCCAGGAGACAGGCAGTTACTTTAGGAGAGCTGGACAGGGCCATAGAAGGTCCTTAACCCATCAACAGGACCGGTATCTGCTCCTTTGTGCAAGGGGGAACAGGATGAGCACTGCCAGAGCCCTACAAAATGACCTCCAGCAGGCCATAGGTGTGAATGTCTGACCAAACAATCAGAAACAGACTTCAGGAGGGTGGCCTGAGGGCCCGATGTCCTCTAATGGGCCCTGTGCTCACTGCCCGGCACCATAGAGCTGGATTGGCATTTGCCATTGAACACCAGAATTGGCAGGTCCACCACTGGCACCCTGTGCTTTTCACAGATGAGAGCAGGTTCACCTTGAGCACATGTGACAGACGTGAAAAGGTCTGGAGAAGCCGTGGAGAACATTCTACTGCCTGTAACATGGTTCAGCATGACCGGTGGTGGTCTGGAGAGGCATGGTTCAGCATGATGGTGGGTCAGTGATGGTCTGGAGAGGCATATCCATGGAGAGATGCACAGAACTCTACAGGCTGGACAATGGCACCCTGACTGCCATTAGGTATCGGGATGAAATCCTTGGACACATTGTCAGACCCTACACTGGTGCAGTGGGTCTTGGGTTCCTCCTGGTGCACGACAATGACCAGTCTCATATGGCCCCACGCTCGCCTGACTTAAATCCAATAGAACACCTCTGGGATATCATGTTTCGGTCCACCTGACGCCTCCAGGCTGTACCTCAGACTGTCCAGGAGCTCAGTGATGCCCTGGTCCAGAGCTGGAGGGAAATCCCCCAGGACACCATCCGTGGTCTCATTAGGAGCCTCCCCCAATGTTGTCAGGCATGCATACAAGCATTTGGGGCCATACAAACTACTGTGAACCACTCTAAGTTGCTGCAATGAAATTTCAGAAAAATGGACTAGCCTGCTGCATCATTTTTTCAGTTTGAAGGAAATGAAAATGGTCAACTTACAGGAGGACTGAATTCAAAGACACCCAACAAATCAAACAATGGGGCATCCTTACGTTCCTCACACATTACCCCGTCCATATCAGTATAGAGATAAAGCAGGAGATTTTTCCCCATTGAGATCTGGTGTGTTTTCAAAGTGTTCCTTTGAATTTTTTGAGCCGTGTATGATAAATATAACCAGGGCTGGGACAAGGGGTGAGCAGGAAGGGCAGCTGTCCCAGGCACTCTGGTATCATATGAGGTAGGGGGCACCATTAGGAGACTGGGGGGAGGTATTTGTGTTAGGAGGGGGGACTTGGGATAAGAATAGTTCCAGGAGGGTACATTTTGGGAGGTGTGCTAGGAGTGGTGATTTGGGGGGATTTGTGTTGGGAGTGGGAAAAGAGGATTTGTGCTAGGAGGGAGGATTTGGGTTGTTTGTGCTGGAAAAGGCGATATGGTAGAGGGGGAAGGGCTATTTTTTCTTCTTCTTTTTTTTTTTTGGGGGGGGGGATTTGTACTAGTACAAATGATTGGGGATATTTATGCTAGGAGGGGAAATTTGTACTGGGAAGAGGGATTTTTGGACTGGGGGGAAGATTTGTGCTCGAAGGAGAAATCTGACGGGTAAAGGATTTGTGGAATGATGAGAATTTTTTTTTAGGGGGGGAGGTGAGATTTTTGCTGGGCACATGGAGGAAGAGAGTATTTGAGCTGGGGGGATGGGGGGGAACAAAGATTTGTGCTGGGAGGAGGGGGGATTTATGTTTAGGGTGTAAGCATGCAGATTAGTGCTTGATTTTTTTTTTTTTTGGGGGGGTGGGGATTTTTGCTGACAGTATAATGCTCATACATCTTGCAGGGGGTGCAATTCGGTATGTTTGCCCTGGGCTCTAGATGACCTTGGCCAGGCACTGAATATACCTTACATCCATGATTATCTGAAAACAAACCGCTGAATCACAAGCAATTATGGTAGATTACACTTCGGTGACCATTTACTTCCATCTACATACCACTTGAGTCCATCCAATCCCAAATATCAGGCAGAGAGAAAGGAGTACACCCGCAGAGAATCTCATTCTGACAATAACCTGCAGAACAAAGAAAATGATGAATTGTATGATCATTCTACAATAATTGCTGCACTGAGCTACGTGTAACAATTCTGTGGATCAGGGGTCTCCAAACTACAGCCCACATGTGGCCCACTACGAGATTTTATTTGTGGCCGGGGTCAGTAGCATTTCCTTACATCAGTGAACAGACTGGGGATTCAGATCAACTGGTCTCTCTTTGTGATGGCGACACTGATGTAAGAGGGCCTCTGATGGGGCCCCGATGTAAGAGGATAGGGGACTATGATGAGATGGGGGGCTTCTGATATGAAGGAAGGGCTTATGATGAGATGGGGGGCTTCTGATATGAAGGAAGGGCTTATGATGTGATGGGGGGCTTCTGCTGTGAAGGAAGGGCTTATGATGTGATGGGGGGCTTCTGCTGTGAAGGAAGGGCTTATGATGTGATGGGGGACATCTGATGTGAAGGAAGGGCCTATGATGTGATGGGGGGTTTCTGATGTGAAGGAAGGGCTTATGATGTGATGGGGGGGCATCTGATGTGAAGGAATGGCTTATGATGTGATGGGGGGCTTCTGATATGAAGGAAGGACTTATGATGTGATGGGGGGCTTCTGCTGTGAAGGAAGGACTTATGATGTGATGGGGGGCTTCTGCTGTGAAGGAAGGACTTATGATGTGATGGGGGGCTTCTGATGTGAAGGAAGGGCTTATGATGTGATGGGGGGCTTCTGATGTGAAGGAAGGGCTTTTGATGTGATGGGGGGCATCTGATGTGAAGGAAGGACTTATGATGTGATGGGGGGCATCTGATGTGAAGGAAGGACTTATGATGTGATGGGGGGCATCTGATGTGATGGGGGGCATCTGGTGTGAAGGAAGGGCTTATGATGTGATGGGGAGCATCTGATGTGAAGGAAGGACCTATGATGTGAAGGGGGAGGGATCTGATGTGAAGGAAGGACCTATGATGTGAAGGGGGAGGCATCTGATGTGAAGGAAGGGCTTATGATGTGATGGGGAGCTTCTGATGTGAAGGAAGGGCTTATGATGTGATGGGGGGCTTCTGATGTGAAGGAAGGGCTTTTGATGTGATGGGGGGCTTCTGATGTGAAGGAAGGGCTTTTGATGTGATGGGGGGCATCTGATGTGAAGGAAGGGCTTATGATGTGATGGGGAGCTTCTGATGTGAAGGAAGGGCTTATGATGTGATGGGGGGCTTCTGATGTGAAGGAAAGGCTTTTGATGTGATGGGGGGCATCTGATGTGAAGGAAGGACTTATGATGTGATGGGGGGCATCTGATGTGAAGGAAGGACTTATGATGTGATGGGGGGCATCTGATGTGATGGGGGGCATCTGGTGTGAAGGAAGGGCTTATGATGTGATGGGGGGCATCTGGTGTGAAAGAAGGGCTTATGATGTGATGGGGGGCATCTGGTGTGATGGGGGGCATCTGGTGTGAAGGAAGGGCTTATGATGTGATGGGGGGCATCTGATGTGAAGGAAGGGCTTATGATGTGATCGGGGGCATCTGATGTGAAGGAAGGGCTTATGATGTGATGGGGGGCTTCTGATGTGAAGGAAGGACATCTTATAATATGGAGGGTTTCTGATGTGAAGTTGAACTTCTGATGTGATGGGGGGCTTTTGATGAGATGGGGGGCTTCTGATGTGAAAGGAGTACTTTTAATGTGATGGCGGGTTCCTGATGTAAAGGGAGGACTTATGGTGTGATGGAGGGATTCTGATGTGAAGGGAGGACTTCTTATTCAAAGGAAGGGGGAGTTCTAAAGATATGTGAGGGCTTCTGATGTGAAAGGAGGACTTCCTATGTAAAAGGGGGGCTTCTAATGAGATGGGGGGGGGTTATGTAAAAGGGAGTGGGGTTCTGATGAGATGGGGATTCTGATGTGAAGGGAAGACTCGTAATGTGCTGGAGGGCTTCTGATGTGAAGGCAGGAGTTCTGATGATGAGATGGGGGCTTCTGATGTAATTCGGGGGGGGGGGGCCTTCTGATATGAATGGATGATTTCTTATAATATGAAGGGCTTTTTATGTGAAGGGAGAATGTCTGGTGAGATGAGGGGCTTCTGATGTAATGGGGGGTGGACTTCTAATATGAAGGGATAGCTTCTGGTGAGATGGGGGGGCTTCTATTTTGAAGGGAGTACTTGTAATGTGCTGGAGGGCTTCTGATTCGATGGGGGGGGGGGGGGCTTCTGATGTTTTTAGGAACAATCTCTGTGTTTGCAAAGCAAGCAGAAGAAACAAATTGATATTTGATAAAGAGCAGCACACATTAGCACTTGTTAGGCACACACTTAACCCTTTGATTAACCCAGAGATGGTAACCCAGGTAACTAGTAAAGTGACAGTGTACAGTATTAACACTGAGCACTGTATTAGTGTTACTGGAGATGCCAATGTCAGTTCCCACAAAGTGTCAGTGTCAGATTGTCCGCCACACTACCAAAGTCTCACTATAAGTCACTGATCACCGCCTTTACTAGTATTAAACAAAAAAAAAAATTCCAGTATTCCATATATATAAAAATATAATTACTAATATTATACAGGATTTCTATAGCGCCAACAGTTTGCTCAGCGCTTTACAATATAACGGGATACAATACAGCAACAATACAGTTCAATACAAGAGGGTGAGGCGGGCCTGATCCTTGGAGCTTACAATCTAAGGGGGAGGGGATAGTGGTACAAAAGGTAGTAACTGTGGGGGATGGACTGATAGGAGTAAAAGATTCCATTATTAGCTGAGGGCAGGATAGGCTTCCCTGAAGAGATAGGTGTGACGATTGCGACGTCAGACCCCAGCCCGTCTCACCAAACTCGTGACCAAAGAACTAGCTAATCTAAAACCGTGCTGTCACGTGCGTAACAATCCCACGCCCAGCTGCACCCTGCACAAAGATTTTCCAGCTCACTGGACCACAATCGATGTACTGGCAGCCTGGGAGCGATTGTTACTGGGTCAGGTTAATTACGCAATTAACCCTTCACACTGCCACCACCTCCTTTTTGTACAGAGAAAGAGGAAACTCAGCAATATTAGCAATAACACTAGGATGGTTGGATAATCGTATGTATACCACTGTCACCACAGGCAGGTTATACAGAGGGTTAAACACACTTACAGTAACGCTCTACAGCGGCAGGAATTCGTAATTTCCATTAAAGAGCTTTAGAAACAGTTCACTTTCAAAAAGTAAGATTTATCACTAAAAAGGTCAAAATGGTGCAATAAAAATATTTACAGAAAAAGATGTAGCCAATATATATATAAATATACAGAGAACAATAATACAGCAAAGAGATAACAGAGGGAAGTTTAGGTAGATAAGTACTTGCCAAAAAGCCTTGGGTTAAGCAGCTTCAAGTCTCATGAGCCAAAAAGGATTTCTTATCTCCCACTGTCAGTTTCAATGTTACAGGAAGAATCTTCAACTCTTCACACACACGGCTCAACTCAGCCTCGCTTAGCTTTTCTAGCCACCCCACAGGGTGTCTCCCTGGAGCAGTAAACCAATCGCCTCATTTGGGAGGGAGTTGGTAGGTGGAGACCCAAACTCTGACCAAAAACTCTCATAGCTTCTATTACGATTCATAACTTATTCTCGGGGCATTTAGTAGCCGTGCCTCTAGTAGATTAATATGCAGACGTGTCTGCGGAATGGTTAGATATTAAATATTTGCATGAATGGTTCAGGAGATAGAATTTTCTGCTCTCCGGTATATGTCAGATAGGGGGTGTAATATACATGGGAATTTGTATTAACGTCAGCCGTCCGAATATGTGCTCCAGGTTTATGTAAGTCTTCCATAATCCAAGATATGGAATCATAGGGGAAAATGGATGTTGAATGTGGTGTCTAGTTTATGACTTATCTGGAATGTCTTTGAACTCAGTGAGGGACTCGGTTTACGCTTTTATGATCCCTTTCCAAGCAAGAGTTTCTTAGAGGGGTACCGAGCTAGTGAGGTTTTATAGCCAGGACGCCCTCCCATTGAGTGTGTTGCCTGTGATCTCTGCAAACACACACTGACCACATGTCACTCAACAGAGAGGGAGGGGGATGAGGGAAGAGGGAGAGCGAAATAATTATACAAGATGGACGGTCCTTTGCCAAAATTGAGGTTCCCATCCATCTCTGTGTGCATGATTGCTACAATAGGTTTTCAGAGATCGCCTAAAAATGAGCAGAGTAGGCAATAGTCTGATAAATTGGGGTAGAGTGTTCCCAGAGGATGGGGGAGCTCTGGAGAAGTCCTGGAGACAAGCATTGGAGGAGACAAGGGAGGTAGAAAGCAGGAGGTCGTGCGAGGAGTGGAGAGGACGGTTTGGGTGATATTTGGAGACAAGATTGGTGATGTAATTTGGGGCAGAGTTATAAATGGCTTTATATGTTATTGTTAATGTTCTAAATCTTATCCGTTGGGCAAGGAGAGGCCAGTGGAGGGATTGGCAGAGAGGGGTGGAGGACACTGAGTGGAGGCCAGTGGAAGGATTGGCAGAGAGGGGTGCAGATACAGAACGGTTAGTAAGGTGGATGAGTCTGGCAGCAGCATTCATGATAGACTGAAGAGGGGATAGCCTGCGATGAGGTTGGCCAATGAGGAGGGAGTTACAATAGTCAAGGCGAGATATAACAAGGGAGTGAATAAGTTGCTTAGTGGTTTCTGAGGTTAGGAACGGCTGTATCTTGGAGATGTTGCGGAGGTGAAGTCTACAAGATTTGTACAGCGATTGGATCTGGGTCTGAAAGGACAGATGGGAGTCTAGGATTACAACTAGTACCCTGGCATGAGAGAAGAGACTGATGGTTGTATTATTGATCTTAATGGAGAAGTCAGGGGAGGGGGTACAGGCTGGAGGAAATACTAAGAGCTCAGTTTTGGAAAGATTGAGTTTGAGGAAGTGGAGTGGCATCCATACCGATATGTCACTTAGTAGGTTAGTAATGCGAGAGGAGACTGAAGGGTTGAGGTGAGGGGTAGAAAAATAGATTTGTGTGTCATCAGCATAGACCTGGTACTTAAAGTCAAGGGAGTTTATCAAGTGACCAAGGGAGGAGGTGTAGATGGAGAAGAGAAGGGGTCCTAATGGACAGAACCTTGAGGGACCCCTACAGAAAGAGGGAGTGGAGAGGAGGAGCCAGAGTTATAGGTAACAATGAAGGAGCGCTGCAATAGGTAAGAGGAGAACCAGGAGAGAGCAGAGTCTCGCAGGCCAAAAGAGTAGAGTTTTTTGAGGAGGAGGGGATAACCAACAGTATCAAAAGCCGCAGAGAGGTCAAGTAGTAAGAGTAAGGAGTAGTGGCCATTGGTTGGGATGAGTATGGAGTAGTGGCCATTGGTTGGGATGAGTACGTAGTAGTGACCATTGGTTGGGATGAGTATGGAGTAGTGGCCATTGGTTTTAGCAGTTAGTAGATCATTAGTGATTTTTAGTAGGGCAGTTTCAGTGGAGTGGAGTGAGTGAAAGCCAGACTGTAAAGGGTCAAGAAGGTTGTTGTCAGTGAGGTGGGAGCTCAGGTGATTGTAGACTAAGCGTTATAAGAGTTTAGAGGTAAATGGCAGCAGGGAGATGGGTCTTAAGTTGTTCAGGTTGGTGGGGTCCAGGGAGAGCTTTTTAAGTATGGGAGTGATGTGTGCATGCTTTAGAGGGGAGGGGAAGGCACCGTTAGTGAGGGAGAGATTGAAGATGTGAGTGAGGGAGCATAGGATAGAAGAAGAGGGTGACTGTAGTAGATGTGAGGGGACAGGATCCAAGGGGCAGGTAGTGAGATGGGCTTCTGAGAAAACCTTAGTGACCTCTTTGGTAGTAGCAAGGTCAAAAGAGAAAAGTGTTGAGGGAGGTTTAGTATAAGGTATGCTAAGCGGGATGGATGTCTGTGCAGTAGAGATGCTCCTACGAATTGCATCAATCTTGGTTTTGAAATGATTTGCAATCTCGTAAGCAGTGAGTGAGGTACTGAGTGGAGGTGGAGAAAGTAGAGAAGACAACGAGGACTGGATGACAAGCTATTGATGAGAGTGACAAAGTAGGCTTATTTGGCAGCATGGAGGGAGGAATTGTATGTTAAGAAACCAGATTTATATCGGGTGAATGCTTGCTGAGATTTGGTTTTACGCCACAATTGCTCCAGTGCACGACTATGTCGCTTAAGATTTCTGGTGCCGTCAGTCTAGCAAGGTTGTAGCGGTTGGGGCCTGATGGTTCATGTAGTTAGAGGAGCAAGTGAGTCTAATGTGGATGAAAGTGAACTGTAGACAGTGGTGGCCAGGTCAGGGCAGGACAGGGGAGAGATTCTGTTATAGAGTTGGTCAGTTGCAGAGCGGAAAAGAGAAGGGTTTAAATTGTGAAGGTTTCTTCTGGTATTTGTTTGCTGTTCGTAGGGATGTTTGAAGACGAGGACACTGAAGGTGATTAGATTGTGATCAGAGAGAGGAAAGGGGGTGTTTGTGCGGTTGTAGGGAGTGCAAAGATGGGAGAAAATAAGGTCTAATGTATTCCTATCAGAGTGAATGGAGGACTGTGTCCATCACAGTGAGTGGAGGACTGTGTCCATCACAGTGAGTGGAGGACCGTGTTCATCAGAGTCCATGGAGGACTGTGTCAATTGTGTTAAGGCAAAAGATGAGGTTGGGTTGAAGAGTTGGGATGTAGCCGGGTTGTTCACATTAATGGGGATGTTACAATCTCTAAGAATGATAGTGGATTTTTTTTTACCAAAGATATGTAGAAGAATACATTTTGACCTAAATTTAAGAAATTTGATTTTTTTAAACTTTTTTTATTGGATGTGTTTTATAATATATACCGTGTATATAGGCCACTGACATTTTTTTCCCTACTCATCTTTTCTGACTGTTTTTCACTAGTTTTACATTTGGCTAGGGTCTGTGTTACTACTGGTAGCATGAGGCGACACCTGGATCCTAAAGAGGTTGCACAGACAGTCCAACTCCTCCAGGATGGCACATCAATAAGTGCCATTGCCAGAAGGCTTGCTGTGTCTCCCAGCACAGTCTCAACTGCATGGAGGAGATTCCAGGAGACAGGCAGTTACTCCAGGAGAGCTAGACAGGGCCGTAGAAGGTCCTTAACCCATCAGCAGGACCGGTATCTGCTCCTTTGTGAAAGGAGGAACAGGAGGAGCACTGCCAGAATCCTACAAAATGACCTCCAGCAGGCCACTGGTGGGAATGTCTCTGACTAAACAATCAGAAACAGACTTCATGAGGGTGGCCTTAGGGGTGACGTCCTCTAGTGGGACCTGTGCTCACTGCCCGGCACCATAGCGCGTGATTGGCATTTGCTATTGAACACCAGAATTGGCAGGTCCACCACTGGCACCCTGTGCTTTTCACAGATGAGAGCAGGTTCACCATGAGCACATGTGTGGAGAAGCCGTGGAGAACGTTCTGATGCCTCTAACATGGTTCAGCATGACCGTTTGGTGGTGGGTCAGTGATGGTCTGGAGAAGCATATCCATGGAGGGACGCACAGACGCCTACAGGCTAGACAATGGCAATCTGACAGCCATTAGGTATTGGGATGAAATCCTTGGACCCGTTGGCTGCAATATTTATTCTAAGCTTGCTTTCATAGATGTAATTTTCATCACTTAGCGGGAGGAGACATGGTGATCTACACCTTCTAGGGTGGTCTCTGGTCACTTGGCTGTAATATTTAGTTTGGCTTGTCGTTTTTATGGACATGATTCTCATCACTTACCTGGAGGAGACACAGTGATCTCTGTCTTCTCTGGTGGTCTCTGATCCCCTTTCTACAAAATGCTAAGCTTGTTTCATCCACGGACACAACTCTCATCAATTACCTGGAGGAAGCACGGTGATCTGCATCTTCTCTGGTAGGCTCTGGGTATTTTGCTCCAATATTTACAGTACTCTGGAAAAGTTTTAGGCAGGTGTGAAAAAATGCTGTAAATTATTATTATTATTATTATTATACAGTATTTATAAAGCGCCAATAGTTCGCTCAGCGCTGTACATTATAAAGGGGGACAGAACAATACCAATACAATGCAAAACATGAGGGTATCGAGGGCCCTGCTCTTTCAAGCTTACAATCTAGGAGGGAGGGGATGGTGGCACAGGAGGAGATAGCTGTGGGGGATGGAGTGGTAGGAAGAGTGGAGGAGGTCGGCAAGTTAGCAGGGGGCGGGGTAGGCTTCCCTGAAGAGATGGGTTTTCAGGGTGCGCCTAAAGGAGAGGAGAGTAGGTGATAATCTGATGGGTTGGGGCAGGGAGTTCCAGAGGATGGGTGACACCCTGGAGAAGTCCTGGAGGCGGGCATGGGAGGAGGAGACCAGGGAACTAGAGAGAAGGAGGTCTTGTGAGGAGCGGAGTGTGCGTGTTGGGCGGTACTTGGATATTAGGTCAGAGATGTAGTTCGGGGCAGTATGGTGGACAGCTTTGTACGTCAGCGTTAGGATTTTGAATTTGATCCGTTGCGCAATCGGAAGCCAGTGGAGGGATTGGCAGAGGGGGGTGGCGGAAACGGAGCGGTTGGAAAGGTGAATGAGTCTGGCAGCCGTATTCAGGATGGACTGAAGCGGGGATAGCCAGCGGCGAGGCAGGCCAGTGAGGAGGGAGTTGCAGTAGTCGAGTCGTGATATGATGAGGGAGTGGATGAGCTGTTTAGTGGTTTCTGGAGTTAGGAACGTGCGGATTTTGGCGATGTTGCGGAGGTGGAGTCTGCACGAGTTTGTTAAAGAGTGGACTTGGGGCTGGAAGGATAGGTTGGAGTCCAAAATGACACCAAGTACTCTGGCCTGCGGGGCGGGATTGATGGTGGCGTTGTTGGACATGATGGAGAAGTCAATGGGGGGTGGTGTCCGGGCTGGAGGGAAGACAAGAAACTCAGTTTTGGAGAGGTTCAGTTTAAGGAAGTGGAGCGACATCCAGTCTGATATGTCGCTCAACAGGTGTGTGATTCGGGTGGAGACCGAGGGGGTGAGGTGGGGGGTTGAGAGATAGCTTTCAGAAATAGAAGTGTTAATAGTTTATTTTTAGAAATTAACAAAATGGAAAGTAAATGAAAAGACGAGAAATCCAAATGAATTCAATATTTGGTGTGACCACCCTTTGCCTTCAAAACAGTAGGTACACTTGCACACAGTTTTTGAAGGCACTCGGTAGGTAGGTTGTTTTGAACATCTTAGAGAACTAAGCCCAGTCGTCTGTGGATGTCGGCTGCCTCAAATCCTTCTGTCTTCATGTCATCCCAGAAAGACTCCATGATGGTGAGATGAAGGCTCTGTGGCAGTCAAACCATCACTTCCAGGACTACTTGTTCTTCTATACAGTGAAGATAGTTCTTAATGACACTGACTGTATGTTTGGGGTCGTTGTCCTGCAGAATAAATTTGGCAACAATTGTGCACCTCCCTGATGGTATGGCATGATGGATAAGTATCTACCTGTATTTTTCAGCATTGAGGACACCATTCATCCTGACCAGTCTATGCTCCTCAACATTGCCCGTTTCTTTGTACTTCTGCAAAAGAGCTTGATGAAATGAATTGATGCTGGTTTGAAGCCAAAAGGGTAGCCACACCAAATATCGATATGATTTAAATTTTTCTTCTGTTCGCTAACTTTGCATTTTGTAAATTGATAACAATAAAAATACATATTTTTGATGAGCATTCTTACTTTACAACATTTTCTTCACACCTGCCTATAACTTTTCCACAGTACTGTAGCTAAAGGTATCCCTTTCATAGATGTGATTCTCATCACTTACCTAGAGGAGACAAGGGGATCTGTATCTTCTCTGGTGGCCTCTGGTCACTCTGCTGCAATATTTACGATGATTAAATTAAAAAAAAAAAACCTTTGCGCCAGATAGAAGATGGATTTAGATGGAAACTGAATGCATTTGAACACTGTTGCTGCTATGTCCCAAATATGATCCCACCACACATGTATACCAATACACAATAAAATCTGGGACAGCGCTACATACAAAATTACATAATGATAGATAGATAGATAGATAGATAGATAGATAGATAGATAGATAGATAGATAGATAGATAGATGAGACCTTCTCAATATCCATATAGTTAGGTCCTTCCCATCCAAGTGCACAAAACAGATAAATGTATTACCACCACATCGTAGAGATACCACCACCACCACCTCGTGGAGATCCCACCACCACCACCTCGTGGAGATCCCACCACCACCACCTCGTGGAGATCCCGCCACCACCACCTCGTGAAGATACCACCACCACCTTGTTAAGATCCCACCACCGCCACCTTGTGGAGATCCCACCACCATCTTGTGGAGATCCCACCACTGCCACCTTGTGGAGATCCCACCACCATCTTGTGGAGATCCCACCACCATCTTGTGGAGATCCCACCACCACCTTCAGCCTCTCACCTTATTAGTAAGACCTACTTATGACTTCGGTCTAATTGTGCCTTTAACCATTTTATCCCTGGGTTATGGGGATTGTCCTTCCGATGGGATGCACTGTTCACCGATTCAGGCCACTCACCGGTCAACTGCCCTTTCTTGTGTTTTCCTCTGTACAAAACAGTCCGTTTTCTTTGCCCAGGGTGCCTCTTAGAAAGGAAGGCGGATTCACATTTGAAACTTTGTTTCTATGTAGATTGTGTAAGCACTGCTCATGAGGTAGCTTTATCTGATGGTTACATATGCAGATCCCGTTTCCTGCAGGTGCAGCCTCCTTACAGACCAGACCCCAACAAGGTGGGCAATTGTATTTTTAGTTGTATTAATTAACACATGAGGAGTATTTAAGTAACTAGATAATAATGGTGAGTAAAATGTATGTTTACTTGTTTCTTTGTAATGTTCAAGGAGTAAAAGCTTCTCCCCCTTCCCTTTCCAAAACAGCAAATGGACGGGAGGGGCATAACACGTGCTATAGCAGACGCACTGCTACAGGGTGTCAGGGCTGTGCAAAATCACACACACATATATACAGTATGTGTGTGATTTTGCAGTTTCAGATAGGGGGTGCAAGCGTGTGTGCACCGCCCTGCCTGCCCCGCCATTGGCGGCTACAGCTATTGATCACCAGGTCCCGGCTGGAGGTTCCCCGCTCGCCGTGGAACACTGACAGGGGAGCACAACATAGCGAGAAAGTTGACAGATATATTGCTGCTTTGAAAAAGATCAAGTTGCAGGGCATGGCCGGCTGCTGATGGGGATGGCCGCATAGTCTGAGAGCTTGGGGATCCGCTGGCATCTTCCGCGGCTCACAGCGATGAGGGACAAAAGAGATCAAACCTGACATACCTGCCACCTGCCCTACGTGTGAGGACCCGACAGGGGGGACAATGGGGGAAGCGTAAAATCAAAGAGGGGCTCCTCAAATTAACGGAGTTCTTCACTCCGGCAGGCGGCCCCTCCATGGCGCTGACCCCAGCATCTCTGGGGCCACATATGGCAGAGGAGAGCCCTTGCTCCCATTCTCAGCCTCCTAGCCCAGTACAGTCCGCAGGCACTACACCTACCAGCAGCCCTCAAAAGGCAAAAAACAGCGCTGCTCCCCACATCCACAGCTACCCGGTGAGTATAGTGTATGGCCAGGCTAAAGCAAAAATCCCAAGAAAATTGTATAATGTATGGCCAGAATTAGGCTGGCCATACATTATATAATTTTCTGTCCAATTTCCTTTAGATTTACCTTGAACTATGTAGCACAAGGGCCTGCCTAATTGGATACAATTGACGGTGTTGTTAGGTTTGACCTCATATTATATGGTTTTTGGTAAATCTAAACCAAAATTCTCAAGAAAATTGAATAATGTATGGCCGGCCTAAGATACAAGTCAGATTTTGGGCATCCCCTGCAACAAAAATGTCATTTTTGATGAGATACTCCCAAAAAGGGAAATCACATCTAAAAAAGGGATGCAGACCCTGCCGCTTTCTTCACTAGAGCCCTGCAAGTGCATCAGCTGGTTGATCATTACGCTCCCATACAGATTCGCTCTGCACGCGGCTACTTCTTCAGAACGACAAAAGGTAGAAATCTGCAACAAAGTTTGTTCCAATCTTTGCAACGTACGTAGAACACCCAGAGGAGAGGGGTTTTTCTTCTCAAACTTTTTAAAACCGTAAAAATAAACTCTTTGACAATTAAAAGCACGCACAAAGTTATGCACCCCCTTTTTATTTTTTCACACTTGCAAACCGTGCCGATCCTGAATATTGGCGCCAATGGACATCTGGTTGGACTGAGCATGATAGGTAATATCAGCCTCTCCATAGGAATCTGTGAGAATACAAAGAGTGAAATGACTCGCCTCCCTTACCTGGTGATCTGTATCTCCACCACAGCAGTGTGTGCCCTCTGGGCCCTAGACGTGGTATTTATTTATATCAGGCCGGTCCCTTTCACTTTCTGTATGACACTGATGTATTCAGCACCCCGTCAGACCACAGATCAAAGGTTATCCTTTATTTTCAAATAGGCTTAAAAATCAAAACAAACCCATCAGAGAGATAGCAAAAACATTAGGCGTGGCTAAAACAACTGTTTGGAACATTCTTAAAAAGAAGGAATGCACCGGTGAGCTCAGCAACACCAAAAGACCCGGAAGACCACAGAAAACAACTGTGGTGGATGAGCGAAGAATTCTTTCCCTGGTGAAGAAAACACCCTTCACAACAGTTGGCCAGATCAAGAACACTCTCCAGGAGGTAGGTGTATGTGTGTCAAAGTCAACAATCAAGAGAAGACTTCACCAGAGTGAGTACAGAGGGTTCACCACAAGATGGAAACCATTGGTGAGCCTCAAAAACAGGAAGGCCAGATTAGAGTTTGCCAAACGACATCTAAAAAAGCCTTCACAGTTCTGGAACAACATCCTATGGACAGATGAGACCAAGATCAACTTGTACCAGAGTGATGGGAAGAGAAGAGTATGGAGAAGGAAAGGAACTGCTCATGATCCTAAGCATACCACCTCATCAGTGAAGCATGGTGGTGGTAGTGTCATGGCGTGGGCATGTATGGCTGCCAATGGAACTGGTTCTCTTGTATTTATTGATGATGTGACTGCTGACAAAAGCAGCCGGATGAATTCTGAAGTGTTTCGGGAAATATTATCTGTTCATATTCAGCCAAATGCTTCACAACTCATTGGACGCTTCACAGTGCAGATGGACAATGACCCAAAGCAGACTGCAAAAGCAACCAAAGAGTTTAAGGGAAAGAAGTGGAATGTTATGCAATGGCCAAGTCAATCACCTGACCTGAATCCGATTGAGCATTTCACTTGCTGAAGACAAAACTGAAGGGAAAATGCCCCAAGAACAAGCAGGAACTGAAGACAGTTGCAGTAGAGGCCTGGCAGAGCATCACCAGGGATGAAACCCAGCGTCTGGTGATGTCTATGCGTTCCAGACTTCAGGCTGTAATTGACTGCAAAGGATTTGCAACCAAGTATTAAAAAGTGAAAGTTTGATTTATGATTATTATTCTGTCCCATCACTTTTGGTCCCTTAACAAGTGGGAGGCAGATATGCAAACTGTTGTAATTCCTACACCGTTCACCTGATTTGGATGTAAATACCCTCAAATTAAAGCTGACAGTCTGCAGATAAAGCACATCTTGTTCGTTTCATTTCAAATCCATTGTGGTGATGTATAGAGCCAAAAATGTTAGAATTGTGTCGAAGGCCCAATATTTATGGACCTGACTGTATGTCTAGACAGAACTGCAAAAAAAAAAAAAAACCACTTACACACACAACACGTTCAGTACATATCTGCAATGCATGCACATTTCCACATGTTTTGTCTCGTTAAATATTAAAAAACAGAAAATTTGCGCCAAAAAAATAAATCAAAACTAAATGCTGCTGTTTAAAAAAATGACTAAGCATCAAATATTTCAAAAAAATGACTACGCATGAAATGTTTAAAAAAAAAATGTGTTGTGTTAGGGGGACAGACTCTGATGCATGGGGAAACTGTTGTGATGACACCTTAAGTATATAGGCACTGCACTGTGATGGGGACACCTGATGGATGGGGACACTGATGGTGACACCTTATATATATGGACACTATGATGGCGAAACCTGAGGAATGGGATCACCTGATGCATGAGGACATTGTGAGGATACCTGATGGATAGGACAGTTGTGATGGAGACACTGATGGAGACACCTGATGTATGGGGACACTGATGGGGGACACCTGATGTATGGGGACACCTGATGTATGGGGACACTGATGGGGACACCTGATGTATGGGGACACTGTGATGGGGGACACTGTGATGGGGGACACCTGATGTATGGGATCACCTTATGGATAAGGACATTGTGAGGAGGGCACCTGATGGATAGGACAGTTGTGATGGAGACACTGTGAAGGGGACACCTGATGTATGGGGATACTGTGATGGTGACACCTGATGTATATGGACACTGTGATGGGGACATCTGATGGATGGCAACACTGTGATGGGGACACCTGATCGATTGGGACACCTTGTGTATATGGACACTGTGATGGAGACACCTAATGGATGGGGACACCTGATCAATTGGGACACTGTGATGGGGACACCTGATAAATGGGGTCACCTGATGGGTAAGGACATTGAGAGGAGGACGCCTGATGGATAGGACAGTTGTGATGGAAACACCTGATGTATGGGGACTGTGATGGTGACACCTGATGTATGGGGACTGTGATGGTGACACCTGATGTATATTGACACTGTGATGGATGGGGACATCTGCTGGATGGCAACACTGATGGGGACACATGATCGATTGTGACACTGTGATGGGGACACCCTGCATAGATGGACACTGTGATAGCAACACCTGATGGATGGGGACATTGTGATGGGGAAACTGATGGGGACACCTGATGGATGGGGACACGATGATTGTGACACCCTATGTATATGGACATTATGATGGGGACACCCAATGAATGGGACACTGTGATGGGGACACATGATGGATGGGGACACCTCATGTATTATACATGGAGATCATATCCCCCCTTATGTGTTATACATGGAGATCATATCCCCCCTTAATCTCCTCTTCTCAAGAGAGAATAAATTCAGTTCCTCTAATCTTTCCTCATAGCTGATCTCCTCCATGCCTCCTATCAGTTTGGTTGCCCTCCTCTGTACTTTCTCCAGTTATCCAATGATCTTTTTGTGAATTGGTGCCCAAAATTGAACTGCATATTCCAGATGAGGTATCACTAATGATCTGTACGGGGGGGGGGGTGATATCTCTCTCTCTGGAGTCTATACCTCTCCTAATACAAGTATCATATATACACGCCGTGTTCCAAATGATATTTTTCTCATTTACCTAAATAATTGATGTAAATAACAGTCAGCATAATTCTCATATTATCAACTATTAAGAGTACAATTCACATTTTATTGAACAAACCTCCTAATGATAACAGGATTTTTTTTAAACATAAAACACTTACAATGCACTGTTCCAAATTATTCCGCACAGGAAGTTTGCAGCATATTTACTGAAATCAAAAGCTATTTCAATCAAACTTTTAACAACATTGTAACTTTGTAAACATTTGAAGCGGTCACGTTACATTGTAACATAGGACCCCTTATCTGACAGCAGATCACAAGTCTTGCATCCATTGAACTTGTGAGTTTTTGGACAGTTTCTGCTTGAATTTGTTTGCAAGATGTCAGAATAGCCTCCCAGAGCTGCTGTTTGGATGTAAACTGCCTCCCACCCTCATAGATCTTTTGCTTGAGGATGCTCCAAAGGTTCTCAATAGGATTGAGGTCAGGGGAGGATGGAGGCCACACCATGACTTTCTCTCCTTTTATCCCCATAGCAGCCATTGATGCAGAGGTATTCTTTGCAGCATGAGATGGTGCATTGTCATGCAGGAAGATGATTTTATTATTGAAAGCATAGTTCTTCCTTCTGTACCAGGGAAGAAAGTGGTCAGTCATAAACTCCACATACTTTGCAGAGGTCATCTTTACACCTTCGGGGACCCTAAAGGGGCCGACCCGCTCTGTTCCCATGATTCTGGCCCAAAACATGACTCCACCACCGTCTTGCTGACGTCGCAGCCTTGTTGGAACAGGGTGGTCGTCCACCAACCATCCACTACTCCATCCATCTGGACCATCCAGGGTTGCACGGCACTCATCAGTGAACAGGACTGTTTGAAAATTAGTCTTCATGTATTTTTCTGCCCAATGCAGCCGTTTCTGCTTGTGAGCATTGGTTAGTGGTGGCTGAATAGAAGGTTTATGCACAGTTGCAAGACTCTGGAGGACTCTACACCTTGATGTCCGTGGAACTCCAGAGGCACCAGCAGCTTCAAATATCAGTTTGCTGCTATGTAATGGTGTTTTAGCAGCTGCTCTCTTGATCCGATGCATGGATCTGGCAGAAATCTTCCTCAATGTGCCTTTATCTGCACCAACCCGTCTGTGCTCTGAATCAGCCACAAATCTCTTCATAGTGCGATGATCACGGTTAAGTTTTCATGAAATATCGAATGTTTTCATACCTCGTCCAAGGCATCAAACTATTTCACTCTTTTCGGCAGCAGAGAGATCCTTTTTCTTCCCCATATTGCTTGAAAATGGTGCTCTGCTTAATAATGTGGAACACCCTCCTTTAGTAGTTTTCCCTTAAATTGGGCTCACCGGCCAATCTAATTATCACAGGAGTCCGAGATTGTTTTCAGTGATCAAAAGAGCCCTGACACACAATGCCATCCATGAGTTAAACTGAAAAACAAAATATTTCATCTTTGTGACACTTAAATAGAATTTGCATAATAATTTGGAACGCGGTGTATGTATATTGCAGCTTCCCTCTGCCACTGGTTCTGAAGGGAGTTGCGGATACTTGCACCTGTTGCATCACTAGGGACCACTGACATGACTGGGATTCTATGCCACATAAGCATAGGGACGGGGATAGCAGTGACATCAATGCCCAAATATAACCAATGGACATATTTGGCCAAGGATGTCACCAATATCCACACCCCTTCCCTTATATAGCTGATGACAGATTGGGGAGCTGTCATCCAGATCATGGTACCATCAGCATCAGTCAAGTGCTAGGTTTGTGCCTATCCATATGGAAGAAAAATATATTTGAAATATACTTAAAAAGTATTCTTCCCAAATATATTGACATATTGGAAACAGTAGAATTTTGGCCATATTCAATAAATTATATATATATTTATTTATTACACACCCACACAGCATGTTGAAATGTGTTTTTATTAAAAAGTATTTTTAAAAATACATTTCAAATATATTCTATGTCTTTAACCACTTGCTGCCCTGCCACTGTAGATATACGGCGGCAGGGCGGCACTCGCAGGCAAAACCACGTTTTAAAACGTGTTTTGTAAACAAATAGGGGGCGCGCGCAAGGCGCGCTGCCGCCCTATCTGTCCCGAAGTTCACCGCCACAGATGTGAGTCGCCGGGACACAGCCGGTCCTTAGCGGCTATCTCCCGGCGATCGGCGGCAAACAGTGACAGAGAGCACAGCTGCAGTAACTGTGCTGTCTGTCACTTCCCTGTCAGCTCGAGGATGAGCTAATCGAGAAAGAAGAGTTTCTCTTTCTCGATCAGCGGTGTCCCGTCCAGTACACACCCCCGCCCCCTAGTAAAACACTCCCCCTCACTCCTATAACCCTTCCCTGCAAAATAAAGTTAACCCCTTCCTCCCCATTGCCATTAGTACAGTGTCAGTGTTTTTTTTTTTGCACTGATCACTGTATTAGTGTTTTTGGGGATGTCAGTGACCCCAAGTCAGTACCCCCCAATGTCAGAATGTCCGCCGCAGTCCCGCCATAAGTCGCTGGTCGCTGCCATAATTCACTGATCGATTATTAGTATAAAAAAAAAATTAAAAATCCCAGTATCTTTCCCGCCATTTGTAAACGCTATAACTTTCACGTAAACCAATTCATTTACACGTATTGGGTTTTTTTTTAGCAAAGACATGTCGCAGAATGCATTTTGGCAGAAATTTATGACTAAATTTGATTTTTGCATTTTTTTTTACTGGACATGTTTTATAGCAAAAAGTCCAAAATATTGTTTTTTTTTTCTCAAAATTGTCAGCCCTTTTTTTTATAGCGCAAAAAATATAAACCGCACAGGCGATCAAATACCACCGAAAGCTCAATTTGTGGGGAAAAAAAGGATGTAAATTTCATTTATGTACCGTATTGCATGACCGCGCAATTGTCCGTTAAACTAGCGCAGCGCTGTATAGCAGAAAAATGGTGTAAATTGCAGTATTTATACCATAGTTTGTAGACGCTATAACTTCCACACAAAGCAATCAATATACACTTATTGGGATTTTTTTTACCAAAAACATGGAGCAGAATACATTTTGGCCTAAATTTATAACCAACTTTGAGTTTACTATATATTTTTTATAGCTAAAAGTAAAAAATGTTTTTCTTCAAAATTTTTGGCCTTTTTTTGTTTATAGCGTGAAAAATAAAAAGCGCACAGGTGATAAAATTACACCAAAAGAAAGCTCTATTTGTGTGAAAAAAAGGATGTAAATTTCGTTTGGGTGCAGCATTGCATGACCACGCAATTATCAGTTGAATTAGTGCAGCGCCGAGGTATGGGTAGGCATAGAGCCAATACTCAACAGACCAGGCCTCGGAACCCAACTGAAACCTTATGCAATAAACTTCAACCCCAAAGACATCGGATTTCCTGTTTATATTCATCATTGTTTGGGGAACTATCAGCCTTTTCTAGCTCCTATTATTCAACATGGGAGCGAGACCTTGGAATTTCATTGGAGGAAGAGGAATGGGAAGCGATCTGTAATGAAGTTCAAAAAGGTTCCATGAATGTACCGACCCAAGAGTGTGGCTCTAAGATTATTATATTATTATTATTATACAGTATTTATAAAGCGCCAATAGTTCGCTCAGCGCTGTACATTACAAAGGGGGGCAGAACATGTGACAGAACAATACCAATACAATGCAAACATGAGGGAATAGAGGGCCCTGCTCTTTGGAGCTTACAATCTAGGAGGGAGGGGATAGTGGTACAGGAGGAGATAGCTGTGGGGGATGGAGTGGTAGGAAGAGTGGAGGAGGTCGGCAAGTTAGTAGGGGGTGGGGTAGGCTTCCCTGAAGAGATGGGTTTTCAGGGTGCGCCTAAAGGAGAGGAGAGTAGGTGATAGTCTGATGGGTTGGGGCAGGGAGTTCCAGAGGATGGGTGACACCCTGGAGAAGTCCTGGAGGCGGGCATGGGAGGAGGAGACCAGGGAACTAGAGAGAAGGAGGTCTTGTGAGGAGCGGAGTGTGCGTGCTGGGCGGTACTTGGATATTAGGTCAGTGATGTAGTTCGGGGCAGTATGGTGGACAGCTTTGTATGTCAGTGTTAGGATTTTGAATTTGATCCGTTGGGCAATCGGAAGGCAGTGGAGGGATTGGCAGAGGGGGGTGGCGGAGATGGAGCGGTTGGAAAGGTGAATGAGTCTGGCTGCCATATTCAGGATGGACTGAAGCGGTGATAGCCTGTGGCGAGGCAGTGAGGAGGGAGTTGCAGTAGTCGAGTCGTGATATGATGAGGGAGTGGATGAGCTGTTTAGTGGTTTCTGGGGTTAGGAACGTGCGGATTTTGGCGATGTTGCGGAGGTGGTGTCTGCATGAGTTTGTTAAAGATTGGACTTGGGGCTGGAAGGATAGGTTGGAGTCCAGAATGACACCAAGTACTCTGGCCTGCGGGGTGGGTTTGATGGTGGCGTTATTGGATGTGATGGAGAAGTCAATGGGGGTGGTGTCCGGGCTGGGGGGAAGACAAGAAACTCGGTTTTGGAGAGGTTCAGTGTAAGGAAATGGAGCGACATCCAATCTGATATATCGCTCAGTAGGTGTGTGATTCGGGCAGAGACCGAGGGGGTGAGGTGGGGGGTTGAGAGATAGATTTGTGTGTCATCAGCATAGACGTGGTAGTTGAAGCCGTGAGAGTGTATGAGTTGGCCAAGGAAGGAGGTGTAAATGGAGAAGAGAAGAGGCCCGAGGACGGAGCCTTGAGGGACCCCAACAGAGAGGGGGAGTGAGGGGGAAGGTGGTAGCAGTATAGGTACGCTGAAAGAGCGTTGTGACAGGTAGGATGAGAGCCAGGAGAGAGCGGAGTCTCGATGGTACAGGACCCCAGCCCTTCTCCATAAGTTTTCATCAGCAATTCCCAACACACGCCGGTGCTGCGAGCAAGATGTTGCTGCAATGCTACATGTCTGGTGGTCCTGCCCCAAAACTACAACCTTTCTGGGAAACGGTGCACAGATGACCACGATGGTCACTACGGATAGTCTGGCATTTTCGCCAGCACAATATCTTCTTCACCACAACCCAATATTTCCAAGTATTGCAGATCCCCAGCAATGTTTCTGATAAATGCTGCAAGACATTGCATTCCGTGCCATTGGCGTTCAACTAGAGCTCCACCCCTTAAAGAATGGTTTCAGAGACTGACAGCGATGGAAGAAATGGAAGAACTGATATGTCTTTCCTAAGAGAACATTTCAAAACATTCCTCTGCCTGGCATGGTTGGACTCATTTTAAAACAACCCAATATTATCAGGATCTTTGTCGCTAGTGGAAATATTGTACTTCCACAATGAATCTGTAAGACATCCGTTCTTCGTGAGCTAAAGATACTAAATGAGCTTTTCTCTCTTGGGCTGATCCCCGATTGAGGCGCGAGGGGTGGAGCTTGACCAGCGTACTGGTCTTATCCACTCTTCCACCCCCCCCCTTTTTCTTTTCCTCTCTTTCCTTTCCTCTCCTTTTCCTGTTCTCCTCTATTTGGCTACTTTCTCTTGCGAAGTAGAATTCTTGTTATTTACTTTTTTTTTGCATCCAGTTAACATATCTAAAGGTTATTGTTAATTAGTTTTAGGCACCACCTTGGGCTGATCAGTTGTGTATTTAGGTATTGTGCTGCCCTAGGCAACACAAAAAGTGGCTGCCCCCCCCAAGGGGAGATCCTGACACCAACCAACACCACCCCTCCCCCCTCCACACTGACCCCCCCCCCACCTGAGAAAGCCTTCCACTACCACCACCCTCCATACACCAGCCACCCCCCCAGAGAGAGAGAGAGAAAGATACTCACCTTTACAGCTCCAGACATCCCCGGGAATGATAGTCAGACTCTGCATATACCATCACCCGCAACCTCTCTCTCCCTTCTGTCCCAGTGCTGCCCCCCTGAAAAATGCCACCCTAGGCAGTTGCTTTTTGTGGTAAAAATACTCCTGGGGCTGATAGCTGAGATATGGTGCCATTAAGGATTATTAAAACCTTGGTTATGCCGGCCATACATGGGTCAAAATTTGACTGATTTTCTGTCCGTAAATCGGACCTGAGAATAATCGGGCGATTTTTGCTCTGTTAGTAGGTCAATGGCACAGGCCAATTTTCATGGTTCCTCCCTGTCACAGTGTGCCCGCTGCCCCTGCTCCCTCCCCCCCCCCCCCTTTCCGCATCCTCTCATCCTGCACACAGCCTTTGAAGCAGGCTGTGCAGGATGAGGTGAGGGGACCCCTGTGGTGAAGATCACAGCCCCCCGGCAATCTAGCCGGAGGAGCTGTGACCCCCCCCGCCAAGAGACCCCGCCAGGCCGCCAGGATGTCTCCACGTACCCCCGGCGGGCGCAGCGCGGGCACAGGGCTTCCCACGCTTGCCAAAGCATGGCCCAAGACAAGGGGGTGTGCCTCATTGCCCGGGCAACACGGCGCTGGACGTTGCAGGGGCAACCTGGAAGCGTCCTGCCCGGCCTTAAAAAGGCCGGCGCGGGATCAGGCCGGTGTCTTCCTTGCCTGCCGCCACCGCTGTATGTTGGGAGGTCCGGGTGGGGACCGGACCTCCGCTGCCATACCCGCTGGGCACTCTGCAGGAGACTCTTCTCCCCCCCCGAACAGGTCAGAGATAATCCTCCCAGGCTGGCAGTACCTGCTGCAACTCTGCTAAGATACCCAGGGCTGGGAGTACCCACACCACTCTGCTAAGATACCCAGGGCTGGGAGTACCCACACCACTCTGCTAAGATACCCAGGGCTGGGAGTACCCACGCCACTCTGCTAAGATACCCAGGGCTGGGAGTACCCACGCCACTCTGCTAAGATACCCAGGGCTGGGAGTATCCACACCACTCTGCTAATATACCCAGGGCTGGGAGTACCCACACCACTCTGCTAAGATACCCAGGGCTGGGAGTACCCACACCACTCTGCTAAGATACCCAAGGCTGGGAGTACCCACACCACTCTGCTAATATACCCAGGGCCAATACCCAACTATTAACAATGAACTTTGTTTCCAAGCTTTTTACACACCTAGAAGAAGCAAAGTGTTCAGTTCTTGAGCAGAACCTCAAAAAGAATGTTTGGGCTTTTACTGTATGATAACTATGGAGGGCAGGATATTTTTTGTAATTGGCCACTAGCCCTGAGTACTGCACCACAAGAGCAGGTCATATTCTCTTTAAAGTCTACACTTTCACCCAACTATACACATCTTTCCACCGTTCCCCTTCTTCCACTCATTTTTCCCTAAGGGGGGTGAGATGGCCTACTCCCTTGGTGCAATGCATGTGCCTAGAGGCTAATTACGAGGCCTGACCACTGTCTCATGACCGAAGTGGTGACTCAAGCCTCACAGGGTGATTCGCATTAGAAGTGGTCTTCTGAAGCCATTTGTTTGAATGTTACCACCGTGGTGCACATCAACAGTGTGTGGAGTTTTTTGCCATTTTGTTGTGGACTGAACATTGAATCTGTTGAGCCTTTGCCAGTGTAGAGCTACCCTCGTGAGGTTCACCGTGTTGTGGGTATCCCTAAGCCTCTCCCCCGCCCAGCCAGGCAACAGGCATTTCTCGCACCAACTTGTCTCCAAGGTCAATGACCAGGCCATAGGCTTGGTTTTATTAGGGAAAATCAACTTGGGTGGAGAAATAGCGATTACGGGATGCCCAGTTTGGCTTGGAAGGAGGACACTTCCCTCTTGTAGACAAAGGCAAATCCTGAACCGTCCTTTTCCTGAAGGACGTCAGTTATTGCGGATCAGTAGAGCTGTCCTTTATTGGCGAGGAACTAGCAGCCCCTCAAAAATCACTTTACTTCTCGTAGCTACATGCAGAAACGTCCTCTCTACCCAGGGGCGGACTGACAACTCATGGGGCCTCCAGGCAATAGGGGATCATGGGGCCCTTGTGTCCTTGCCCAAACTCAAAAAAGCCTATGAAAAAAAGGTAGCAGGGGCATCTCATGGGGCCCCCTACTGATCCCGGGCCCTCGGGCAGTGCCCGAGTTTCCAAATGGTCAGTCCGCCCCTGTCTCTACCCCAATTGAGCTGCTCCCAGCTCCACAGCCTGCAAGGCTAGCAGCCCTCCTGGCATCTCAGAAGATCTCCCAGGACAAGGATAAAGGATTGAGCCCAGCGCTGTCCTTAGAAAGCTTGCTACGTATGGAAGTCTTTCCCCTTGTAGAACCCAGAGTGTGCTGGTGTACCTTTCCGTGAGACACCAACATACTTGCTGGGGGCGCGCGCTCTCAGCACATATGTATTTTCAAATGGTACGCAAATATGCGACAGCTTAGCATCAAAGCCCAGATGACGAGAGGCAGCATATTTGCGTACGCTCGGCCTCAAGGGATTCATGCAGGATTGCCCTGTCAAATTTAGAACAGTTGGTATCTATGATAATACGATCTGTATTTTCTCAATTTTATGTCATTCACATGATTTGTTTTGTAACTCTGGAACAGGGGCGGACTGACAACTCCTGGGGCCCCCGGGCAATAGGGGATCATGGGGCCCCTGTGTCCTTGCCCAAACTCAAAAAAGCCTATGAAAAAGGTACTAGGGGCATCTCATGGGGCCCCCACTGACCCCGGGCCCTCGGGCAGTGCCTGAGTTTCCAAATGGTCAGTCCGCCCCTGCTCTGGAAGGTATTCTGATCGTTTATTAGGTTTCGTTGTATGTCAATTAAAATGATCAACTGTGGGTGTAGGATTATAACTTTTTTTTTTTTTCTATGGTTGAACTGAATGGACTTTTGTCTTTTTTTCAGCCAGACTAACTATGTAAAAAACGTTCTTTCACCATGAATTCAACTAAAGATAGTGTTGATTTCCTACATAATTCTCTTTCTGGTCATTTTTTGAGAGCAAGTATCAGTACCGTTGCATTGGCCTTGGTGGGGAATATCCAGCCGAGGACTGATAGTTGCCAATAAGTACTGTACATATCAAGAAGGCCGTTCCAGTTGGGGAATTAAACACAACTTAAGTGCAATTGTATTGACACAGCAATTTACAAGCCAATTTCCTGCTGGACAGCTTCCATGTACCAGAGGATGTGCGCATGAAGAATGTGGTTCTGTTCCTGCTGTCCAGCGATTACAGACGAGAGAAGGATTTGGAATTCCTTGTGAATGTCTGAAAAGGGACTTTGGGGATCCAGAACGAGGAAATTTAGATTTTGCTGAACTATACAAGTCAGAGGATCTTTGATGTTTAGGCTATGGTTGGCTAAAAGGTGTTATGGAGGACGATCGTTGAGGAGTGAAGATTATTCTGCACCATAAAGGAAGGAATTGTGGTGGTAAAAATGTATTCACCCTATGGAAGGCTCAGGTTGGGGATGATCAATTAGGACCTTTTCTACAGGAATTCCAGGAAGAATGGACACACAAAAGAAGTATAGCGGGAAGTGTGGTGAGCCAATTGAAACCAGAAAGGTCAAATTTCCAGAAAACTTAGGACAAGACGTTCAATTTATGCCAAGATTCTGGTAATTTATACAGTCAACAAAATATTGGCACCCCTGCATTTCTGTTAGAGAACGAACCACTTCACCCAGAAAATTGCTGCAATTACAAATGTTTTGCCATTCTCTTGTTTCTTTCTTGTGTTTGTATTTTTATGACACAAAAGTGGAGAAACAAAAAGCCAAATCTGACGTATTCCACACAAAACCCCAAAAATGAACTGGACAAAATTATTGGCAGCTTCTGTGACAGAACACGGAGCCCGATCCCTGCCCTTCTCACCAACTTGTGACAAAAAGGACCAGCCGATCTCGCACCGCGCTATCACTTGCGTAACAACGCCACTCTTAACTGCACAAAGTTTTTCCAGCTCGCTGGACCACAATCTATGTGCCAGCAGAATGAGAGCGATTGTCACTGGGTTAGCTGTCGCTGGGTTAGCAAAAGTGTCTGTAACACGCACTGTCACCACAGATGGGGATATTCAGAGGATCATTACACGTTGTCACCACAGACAGGGAAATTCAGAGGATTATTACACACTGTCACCACAGACAGGGATATTCAGAGGATTATTACACACAGTCACCACAGACGGGTATATTCAGAGGATTATTACACGCTGTCACCACAGACGGGGATATTTAGAGGATTATTACACGCTGTCACCACAGACGGGTATATTCAGAGGATTATTACACACTGTCACCACAGACGGGGATATTTAGAGGATTATTACACGCTGTCACCACAGACGGGGATATTTAGAGGATTATTACACGCTGTCACCACAGACGGGGATATTCAGAGGATCATTACACACTGCCACCACAGATGGGGATATTCAGAGGATTATTACACGCTGTCACCACAGACGGGGATATTCAGAGGATCATTACACGCTGTCACCACAGACGGGGATATTCAGAGGATCATTACACGCTTTCACCACAGACAGGGATATTCAGAGAATCATTACACGCTGTCACCACAGAAGGGGATATTCAGAGGATCATTACACGCTGTCACCACAGACGGGGATATTCAGAGGATCATTACACACTGTCACCACAGACAGGGATATTCAGAGGATCATTACACGCTGTCACCACAGACGGGGATATTCAGAGGATCATTACCCACTGTCACCACAGACAGGGATATTCAGAGGATCATTACACGCTGTCACCACAGACGGGGATATTCAGAGGATCATTACCCACTGTCACCACAGACAGGGATATTCAAAGGATCATTACACACTGTCACCACAGACGGGGATATTCAGAGGATCATTACACACAGTCACCACAGACGGGGATATTCAGAGGATTATTACACACTGTCACCACAGACGGGGATATTCAGAGGATTATTACACACAGTCACCACAGACGGGGATATTCAGAGGATCATTACACGCTGTCACCACAGACGGGGATATTCAGAGGATTATTACACACAGTCACCACAGACGGGGATATTCAGAGGATCATTACA
Source organism: Staurois parvus (assembly GCF_062004578.1). Taxonomy (NCBI): domain Eukaryota; kingdom Metazoa; phylum Chordata; class Amphibia; order Anura; family Ranidae; genus Staurois; species Staurois parvus. Next base: position 974,161 of record NW_028318243.1, on the reverse strand, counting down.
CACTGTCACCACAGACGGGGATATTCAGAGGATTATTACACACTGTCACCACAGACGGGGATATTCAGAGGATTATTACACACTGTCACCACAGACGGGGATATTCACAGGATTATTACACACTGCCACCACAGACAGGGATTTTTAGAGGATTATTACATGCAGGAGCACTTTTCAAAAGACAGGTATTCTTTAGTTTGCATTAAAAGCTTTAGAGACAGTTTCCACACTTTTCAAAATGGGGCTTATTACTAAAAAAAAAAACAAAAAAAGGCAAAATGGTGCAATTAAAAATATATACAGAGTAAGATGTTACAAAGACATAAAAAAGGAACAATAAAGCAACAGAGAAATAAAAGAAAGGCGTTAAGAAGGCAGAATACTTGCAATGTCCTTGGTTTTAGCAGAGTCCAGTTGTCCGAGAAAAAATGTTGCCTTGGCTCTCAAGTCCATTAAGATGTTCTTTGGTTGATGTTAAATGAGAGCTCCCTTCACCAGGCCTGCCAGTGCTTTTCTATGATATTAAAGGGGTGCCGCCTGAGAAGAACTGGATTGTTAGTTCTAACGAGCAGGGCCTCCCGTTTCCTCTTGTACCAAATTGTATTGTAACTAATGTCTACCTTCATTTTGTAAAGCGCTACACAAACTGTTGGCGCTATATAAATCCTGTATAATAATAATCTAATAAAGAACTGACCAATAATCCGGTTTAGGGGATGGGTGCTAGGAGGTCACCAACTTTATGACCGAGTCCAAACTACAGTTCCATACTAATATTAAAAATTTCCAGTATGTGCAGGTGGTATTCTAGCAACTGGCAGATTAATATTAAAAATTATATTTCAAACCCAGGGATACCAAACACAACGTACCCTTTTCCCCCAGGAGGGAAGAGACTGTTTATTCCCCTTTCCTAGCTGCTAACATAGTCATGTTGGACCTTGGTTTGTTCAGCCTGATATGCTCTATTCAAATATATACCTAATATTATTGTACCTAGTTCCTGTTGAATGGTATGTGGAATTGTTACATGTGGAATAGACATTTTATGACACGCTCCGCATTCCTAGAGCTCTAATGGCCTAAGAGGTCATGTGTGACAGCTGGACTGAGTTATTGTTTTACATTAGGGCAGAGGAAAGTGGTTTTCATCTTTATTGAAAATTAGACATCCTGCCAAGACTAAATTAGCAGTTTACAGCTCTGGAGCTGCATCTATTTGTGCTTCAATTAAGATAAGACGTTAGTTACAAGCTACAAATTCAATTTTCAAGAGGAGGGAGGAGGGGAGAAAGGTGATTGTTCATGAAAAGCAAAAAGGCTGAGACTTTAAGAATGCTGTTGCGTACAGCTTCCATGTCTCTTTTGCACAGAATCATTACACTTTCAATTTAATAGCACACCTCTTGGTTACAGGAAGCCATCAATTTCAGTTATATTTCCATCAATGAGTGTTTTCCACCTCTCTGCTGGAGTTTTGGAGCGCTCTAGTTTCGCCAACTGCTCCAGGTATTCAGATTGGAAGGGTTCCTTTTCCCAACTGCTGTTCTGAGATCTCTCCACAGGAGCTCTATGGGATGGAGATCTGGACTCATTGCTGGCCAGATCAGTCCTCTCCAGCGCTTTGTCTAAAAACATTTCTGGGGGCTTTTGACGTGTACTGTGGATCATTGTCCTGCTGTAAGACCCATGACCTCTGATTGAGACCCAACTTTCTGACACTGGGCCTACATTGCACCCCAGAATTCTTTGGTAGTCTTCAGATTTCATAGCCATGCACATGGTTAAGACATCCAGTGCCTGAACCATGTGTGACTGTAGGGACTGGATTCTTTTCTTTAAAAGGCCTAATTTATTTTTCTGAAAACAGTAGAATGATGGGCTTTACCAAAGGCATCCTCAGGTAAGTTTTGGCAAACTCCAATCTGGCTTTTTTTATGTTTGTGTCAGCAGTGGGGTTCTCCTGGGTCCCCTACCATAGAGTCCCTTTTCATTCAGATGGTGACGTATAGTGCGAGCGGACACAGGTGTACCCGGTGCCTGAAGGTCAGCTTGAATTTGTCTGGAAGTTGATGGAAGCCACCATTCCAACAATCCTTTGTTGCAGTCTTTGATCAATTTTTCTCTTTCGTCCACATCCAGGGAGATTAGCTACAGTGTCATGGGCTGTAAACGTCTTGACAATGTTGCGCACAGTGGACACAGGAACATTAATATCTCTGGAGCTGGACTTGTAACCTTGAGATTGTCCATAATTTTCCACAATTTTTGTTCTCAAATCCTCAGACAATTCTTTGCTGCTCTCTCTCTTCTCCATGCTCCATGTGGCCCACAGACACACAACAGAAAGGTGGAGTCCAATTTTCACCATTATAACTGGTTGCCGGTGTAATTTCTATGTTGTCAATACTGGTTAATTGACACAGGTGAGTTTAATTACAAAATGACAGGAGCATCACAAACTTGGAATGCAATTATTTCTTTCAATTTTGAGAAGGTGCCAATAATTTTGTCCAGTCCATTTTTGGGGTTTTGTATGGAATGTGTCAAATTTGGCTTTGTTTTTCCACTTTTTTGTGCCATACCAATACAAAACAAAAGAAATAAAACACAAGAATGCTTAAACATTTGCAATTGCAACAATTTTCTGGGCATTTTGTGACAGAAATGCAAGGGTGCCAATCATTTTGGTCATGACTGCATACCCAAAAGGAAGGGAGAGATAAACAAACATAGAATAAACAGGGAGTGCAAGAACAGAAGAAAGCAGGCCTAGCAATAGGGCACACTGGGCATTTGCCCGGTGGGCCAGGGCTGCTGGGCTTAAGAAGAGCAGCCTGGCCACACAGTGGGAGGTAATCAGTGACCCCGGTCTGGACAGGGATAACACAGATCGCAGCCACCACCCACTATGCGGCTTTGCCGGACTACGTAGGGCCGACAGAAGGAACGGCATAGACGGCTCCAGCGACAAGCAAGAAGTGCTGCAAAGCACAAACAGACATCTCCTCGGCCGGCCGCTGCACACACAGCCGCACTGAAGAGACATCGATGGCCTCTCTCCTTCACTGGCTGGCACTTTGTGACAGCCAAACATTCTTGCACTGTAACGGCAGTGAATTGGGATGTCTCTTTGATGGACGGGATGTCTCTTTGCTGGATCCCCATCCAACAAAGGTACATCCCCATCCAGCAAAGAGACATTCCAATCCAGCAAAGAGACATCCTGTATTTGTGGATTGGGATGTCTCCTTGCTGGATGAGCATGTTTCTTTTTTGGATTGGGATGTCTCTTTGCTATATGGGAATGTCTGTTTGCTGGACTGGGCTGTCTCTTTATTATATAGTCCAGCAAAGAGACAGCCCAGTCCAGCAAAGAGACATCCTTCTCTTTGTGGATTGGGATGTCTCTTTGTTTTATGGAGATATCTCTTTACTGGACTTGGCTGTCTTTGCTATATGGGGATGTCTGTTTGCTGGACTGGGTTGTCTCTTTGCTATTAGGGGCTGTCTTTTTGCTATATGGGGATCTCTGTGCTGGATTGGGATGTCTCTTTGCTGAATATATAGGGGGAACTGTGATTAGATCTCTAGGGGCACTTTAATGTAAAGAGGCACTGTGATATAAAGGAGACTGCACTGTAATCAATACAGTGTCCCTTTACAGTGCAGTCCCCTTTATATCACAGGGCTCCATCACATTACAGTGCGGAGGACCAACTCTGTGAATATTCCATCACCAACTGCACAAACGCCCTTGCAGCCCAACTCCAACCCCACCCTCCACTCGAAAAAAAACTAGCTGTTCAGACTAAATGCCCAGGCCTATTTTTTTGTCCCAGTCCAGGCCTGGAAGAAGATAAGGTAGTGGTATCTAAAAAAAAAAGGACGAACTAGGAAGAAGAATAAAGTAGAAGCAAACAAACAAGCAAAGATCACCCTATTTAAAGTGTTTTTTGTTTTGTTTTTAAAGGAAACATATACAAAAAGGGTGACCGAGCCTGGCTCCCTCTGTGCTCAGTACTTTATGAGGCCAGTAGTATGAAGAACTGGTGTCTGGTCAGTAGCTCAAAACAAATGTAAGCATTTAGATCTACCTATAGCCAGACACTTCTTTAAAAAGTAGCTGAACAAGGGCATCCTTCCATTTTCTCCATAAAAGTTTTTTTTTTTTTACAATATTCATATAATTGTTGTTAACGTTTAATACAGAACAAAGGATTCCCAAAGCACTATGGGTTATCTAGAGAGAGTACATGGGGGTAACGGTCTCCTTTTGGACAGCCTGCAAGTGCACAATCCAAACGCACACGTTCCTGTGATAAAAATGGCTGTGTGTATAAGTGGGTGCTGCAGCGACCGTCAGCTGGAACCGAACAGAATCAGCAAGGGAGAATGACACCAGCACACCGAGGATCACCAATATGGGTCCAAAAGTTTGAATGAACGATCACATAGTTACAGCAAGGCAACGTATCGGAGTCTCACAGGACCCCTTCATCAGGCTGGTGAGGGGTCCTGCGAGACTCCAAAACATTGCCTTCCTGTAACTATGTGATCGATCATTAAAACTTTTGGACCCATATTGGTCATCCTCGGTGTGCTGGTGTCATTCTCCTTTTGGACAGCGACTCTCATTGAAATCTCATGCCATCTGATAAGGGTGGAGTTACTACGATGGGTCATTCATTGGCATGTGTAAATATCTCCTTGAGCTACTGAGCTCAGTAAACAAAAGGTATCTCTTTAGCAGAACGCATACACGGGTAATTATCTGAAAAACTCAGAACTTCACTGGCTCAAAATGACAATACAAGGTGTTAATAGTCTCTATGTTTTTAACTATGAAAAATACAATCATGCATTCCCTCCAGTGATCTCCAGAACTCTATTGACAATGTTTTCATTTTCCTTACTCTCACTTTTCGTACTTTATCTTTGTATTGATGCTGATGGGTTGTAGTATCACAGAAGACTGCAGGGTGTTCCAGAAACAGATCATGATGACAACATCATTCAAACTGTAATCTGTTTACGGTTTTATGGCTTCACTCTAATTTGTGATTAGAGTGTCAATGTACAATGACTGCCCCAATTACTGATCAATTCCTATAAAGTGTATACAAAAAAAAAACAAACAAGATTATGTGATTTCATGGTTAAGGTCATTATTAACCAATAATTAACTTTCTTATTTCCAAGCATTTCACAGACCTGGGAGAGGCGAAGGAGGTATTTACTAATAGTGGAGGGTGCAAACGTTGGCACACCTTTGTATAGAAACCAATTCGCTTCCAGGTTATTGTCAAAGCTTAAAGTGTAACTAAACATAGGACCCTGCATTCACTATATCCGCTCTCCCCGGACCCCGCATTCACTATATCCACTCTCCCCGGACCCCGCATTCACTATATCTGGTCTCCCCAGACCCCGCATTCACTATATCCACTCTCCCCGGACCCCGCATTCACTATATCTGGTCTCCCCGGACCCCGCATTCACTATATCCACTCTCCCCGGACCCCGCATTCACTATATCCGGTCTCCCCGGACCCCGCATTCACTATATCTGGTCTCCCCGGACCCCGCATTCACTATATCTGGTCTCCCCAGACCCCGCATTCACTATATCCGCTCTCCCCGGACCCCGCATTCACTATATCTGGTCTCCCCGGACCCCGCATTCACTATATCCACTCTCCCCGGACCCCACATTCACTACATCCGCTCTCCCCGGACCCTGCATTCACTATATCCGCTCTCCCCGGACCCTGCATTCACTATATCCGCTCTCCCCGGACCCTGCATTCACTATATCCGCTCTCCCCGGACCCCACATTCACTATATCCACTCTCCCCGGACCCTGAATTCACTATATCCGCTCTCCCCGGACCCTGCATTCACTATATTCGCTCTCCCCGGACCCTGCATTCACTATATCCGCTCTCCCCGGACCCCACATTCACTATATCTGCTCTCCCCGGACCCTGCATTCACTATATCCACTCTCCCCGGACCCTGCATTCACTATATCTGCTCTCCCCGGACCCTGCATTCACTATATCCACTCTCCCAGGACCCTGCATTCACTATATCCGCTCTCCCCGGACCCCACATTCACTATATCCACTCTCCCAGGACCCTGCATTCACTATATCTGCTCTCCCCGGACCCTGCATTCACTATATCCGCTCTCCCGGACCCCGCATTCACTATATCTGCTCTCCCCAGACCCTGCATTCACTATATCCGGTCTCCCCGGACCCTGCATTCACTATATCCGGTCTCCCTGGACCCTGCATTCACTATATTCGGTCTCCCTGGACCCTGCATTCACTATATCCGCTCTCCCCGGACCCTGCATTCACTATATCCGGTCTCCCCGGACCCTGCATTCACTATATCCAGTCTCCCTGGACCCTGCATTCACTATATTTGCTCTCCCCGGACCCTGCATTCACTATATCTGGTCTCCCTGGACCCTGCATTCACTATATCCGCTCTCCCCGGACCCTGCATTCACTATATCCGATCTCCCCAGACCCTGCTTTCACTATATCCGCTCTCCCCGGACCCTGCATTCACTATATCCGCTCTCCCCAGACCCTGCATTCACTGTATCCACTCTCCCCAGACCCTGCATTCACTATATCCGGTCCCCCTGGATCCTGCATTCACTATATCCGGTCTCCCCAGACCCTGCATTCACTATATCTGCTCTCCCCGGACCCTGCAGTCACTATATCTGCTCTCCCCGGACCCTGCATTCACTATATCCAGTCTCCTCAGACCCTGCATTCACTATATCTGCTCTCCCCGGACCCTGCATTCACTATATCTGCTCTCCCCGGACCCTGCATTCACTATATCCAGTCTCCTCAGACCCTGCATTCCCTATATCTGGTCCCCCCGGATCCTGCATTCACTATATCCAGTCTCCCCAGACCCTGCATTCCCTATATCCGGTCTCCCCAGACCCTGCATTCACTATATCTGGTCGCCCCGGACCCTGCATTCACTATATCCGGTCCCCCCGGATCCTGCATTCACTATATCTGGTCTCCCACAGTACACAGAACATGGAAATGCAATTACTTTAGTAGATATAAACTGCTAAATCCCTTTTCTCATCAGCAGTATATAGCAGTCTTGTGACTTATATCAGTGTCCAGCCCACCACTAGCTAAAGCTTGTAGGAGGAGTTTTCTTTCTGCTCTAGGAGGATGCAGAACCCCTGACCTCTGTCTGGACAGTGCTGATTGGCCCTGTGCTGATCACATGCACTCTCCCAAGACTCCACACGGTATGTCTTATCAGGAGATAAAAGGGGGGCACTGGAAGAAGAGGAGGATCAGAGAAGACAGGAGCGTTTTTACACACTGCGGAGGATTAACCCCTTAGGTTCCACAGTGAGTATAACAAGCATGCTTTACTGCATCTACAGACTGATTGTACTGTTGTGGGTTTAGTAACACAAGCTGATGTTAGAAGCCGATTGGCTACCATGCACAGCTTCACCAGATTCTGAGTGCACCAGTTTTAGTAAATCTCCCCCAAAGTGTATAGTCTTGCTGGTTTCTAGACCTCAAGAACAAGGCTTGGATTTTCCAGATAAGTACCGTATTTTCCTGCGTATAAGATGACTTTTTAACCCATGAAAATCTTCTGAAAAGTCGGGGGTCGTCTTATAGGCCGGTATACGGCAAGCCGGTGTCAGGGCGGCACTTTTTCAGGGGCCGCGCCCCCCCCCTTCCAACGGAAGGGACACTAAGTACAGGGGCGGGCAGGGGGCTGCTGTTTCTTACCTGGCTCCAGTCCCGGGTCCAACGACGATCCAGTCCAGGAAGTGCGACTGCTCCTTCATTCAGTTCGGCCGCTCGACTCCGCCTCCTCACCGGTGATTGGGCGCCAGACCTGTACCTCAGGAAAGGCACACAGGCGGCCAATCAATGGCGAGGAGGCGGAGCCGAGCGGCCCCGCAAAAATCGAGTGAGGGAGCGGCTGGTAAGTGTGCAGCAGCACCATGCTGGAACACTATTGGTACTATTCCCTCCCCCCCACTGACACCAACCATGGGGCACTATTCCTCCCCCACTGACACCAACGATGGGGCACTATTCCCCCCCCCCCCACTGACACCAACGATGGAACACTATTCCTTCCCCCACTGACACCAATGATGGGGTACTATTCCTGCCACTGATACCAATGATGGGGCGCAATTCCTGCCACTGACACCAATGATGGGGCGCAATTCCTGCCACTGACACCAATGATGGGGTGCTATTCCTCCCACTGACACCAATGATGGGGTGCTATTCCTCCCACTGACACCAATGATGGGGCACTATTCCTCCCACTGACACCAATGATGGGGCACGATTCTTCCCAATACCAATGATGGGGCACTATTCCTCCCACTGACACCAATGATGGGGAACAATTCTTCTCACTGACACCAATGATGGGGCAATATTCCTCCCACTGACGGGGCACTATTCCTCCCACTGACACTAATGATGGGACACTATTCCTCACACACTGACACTAATGATAGGGCACCATCAATGCGGTCAGTGGGAGGAATAGTGTCCCATCATTGGTATCAGTGGGAGGAATAGTGCCTCATTATTGGTATCAGTGGGAGGAATAGTGACCCATAATTGGTATCAGTGGGAGGAATAGTGCCCCATCATTGGTGTCAGTGGGGGGAATAGTGCCCCATCATTGGTGTCAGTGGGAGGAATAGTGCCCCATCATTGGTATCAGTGGGAGGAATAGTGCCCCATCATTGGTATCAGTGGGAGGAATAGTGCCCCATCATTGGTGTCAGTGGGGGGAATAGTGCCCCATCATTGGTGTCAGTGGGAGGAATAGTGCCCCATCATTGGTGTCAGTGGGAGGAATAGTGCCCCATCATCGGTATCAGTGGGAGGAATAGTGCCCCATCATTGGTGTCAGTGGAAGGAATAGTGCCCCATCATTGGTATCAGTGGGAGGAATAGTGCCCCATCATTGGTATCAGTGGGAGGAATAGTGCCCCATCATTGGTGTCAGTGGGAGGAATAGTGCCCCATCATTGGTGTCAGTAGGAGGAATAGTGTCCCATCATTGGTATCAGTAGGAGGAATAGTGTCCCATCATTGGTGTCAGTAGAAGGAATAGTGCCCCATCATTGGTGTCAGAGCGAGGAATCGTGCCCCATCATTGGAATACCATACTGAAATACCATACCATATTGAAATCAAATCTGATGTTTTTTAATTTTTATTTGGTGTGTGTTGGAAGAGGGGTAGTCTTATACGGCGAGTATAGCCCAAACCCTATATTTTAACAGGAAAAGTAGGGGGTCGTCTTATATGCCGGAAAATACGGTACTATAGACGCTCACTTGAGGGGCATATCTTCTGACACCTATAAAAAGGCAAAATAAAAGACACCATCACCAAGCCCAGGAAAGGGTCTCTTTAAAGTGTACTCTCTCACCTTCACATTGGTTCCCTAAAGTTGGCCATATGTGGAGAGAACTTAGGCAGGTGTTTGATAAAGCGGCTGAAATTCAAGCTATGGGTGGCTCTAACGGAAAAACTACAGCCAACATACTTTAAGATGAAAATTGAAGGAGCCTAGTGGAAAGTTGTTGGTGAAGAGCATGGCAGTCTGGACATGTCACCAACCCTCATAACTAATACCAGCTACTACTATCCCTGTATGCAATCTGTCACCAACTAGCAAAGGTATTCCTGCTTGCAAGAGATCCGGCACCATTTATCCCAGGGACACGTCTAGGTGTGCTGCGTGCAGGGGTGGACTGACCATTTGGAAACTCGGGCACTGCCCGAGGACCCGGGGTCAGTAGGGGGCCCCATGAGATTCCCCTGGTACGTTTTTTATAGGCTTTTTTGAGTTTAGGCAAGGACACAGGGGCCCCATGATCCCCTATTGCCCAGGGGCCCCATGAGTTGTCAGTCCGCCCCTGGCTGCGTGTTCTTTTGAGACGTAAGAAGTCAAGGGAAACATAAGGAGGCACTGTCATTATTCAGGCAAGAGCGGGTAGGTCTGGAGCGTAAACATTCTAAAAAATGACAGTACAGATATGTCATGCTGCAGTCATGGATGGGTTGATTCGGAATGTACGCGACATTTTTTTATACTACAGTATCAAAGGGAGGCCAAACGTTTACCCGCCTCCCACCCGCCATATAAGGTAATGACTGACGGGCGGTGGCTCCCTCGCTCTGGGAGGACGTCATGACGTCCTCCCACTCTAACCCCTGGGGCGCGCAGCGCGGCGATCGGTGGTGCGCTGTGTCCCTGGGACACAGCGGATCACCGATCAACGGAAAGAGCCAATGACGCTGGTTCTGTCATGTGATCAGCTGTGTCCAATCACAGCTGATCGCATGTAAATAAGGAAACGCCGGTAATTAGCATTCCTCTCCTCACGCTGACAGCTCGTGCGGAGAGGACAGCTGGTAATCAGCATTACTCAGAGGGGACATGTACACTGATCATCACGGCACTGATGATCAGTGCAGCCCCATCAGTTCCACCTGCCAGTGCCCATCAATGCCATCCGCCAGTGCCCACCAGTGCACATCAATGCCACATATCAGTGCCATACATATGCTGCCTGTCAATGCCCATCAGTGCCACCTATCAGAGACCTATCTCCATGCACCAGCTGTGCTTCTGGGTGGACCACCAACCTACACTCCTACAGGCAACCTGTGCAACTTTGGGCCTTACTCCTGCTGTCCCACTCTCAAGGGAGTCTGGAACTTAGCCGCAAGGGAAGCCCTCTCTCCATTGGCCTCCATCACCAGGTACGTGATAAATATGGTCATCACACTTGGGTGCTCACTAGGAGAGGAAATATTTAGTTCCTAGTTGTTGTAGAATCCCAACCATACATAGAAATCCTCTTAATCCACCGGCTAGACCAACAGTCAATGGTATTGGTTCAATCTCTGCAAGACTGGGCCAATACCTTGGGGTATTTTTACAAACTAATGTTGGGGCAACTAAAGATTTTTTTTTTTTTTGAGGAAGTCTTTGAAATTTTGTCTCTCTCATAATTACTTTTGGTATAAATGGGGATTTTTTTCTCTCAGAAGAGAGGTGTGGAGATGGGCGCACGTTTTGCGCCAAGTATAGCCAGTTTATGACGGAATGGGAAGATAAGTTTGTCTTCAGCCATGGTCATAAACAGATTCTGCTATACAAAAGATATATTGACGACCTGTTCTTTATATGGGCAGGTCCCGAGGGAGAACTGGTTCAATTGCTGAACAGTTTAACCCCTTGACGCCGACGTCACACAAATATGCGGTCTCTCAGAACTGGTCTTTTTTCCGTGGGGCCGCATATATGCGTACCTGTCTTTGTGCTGGGAACACGCTGCACAACGCGCTCCCAGCACAAAGACCACGGTGTCACTGAGAGCCCCGGGTCCCGTTCTAACGATTGAGACCTGGGACTCCCAATTCCTAGTCACATGATCGCTGTGATAGCCTCTGATTGGCTATCACAGTGATCAGTCACTGTACAGCCCAGACCCCTTGTTTTTTTCTCTCTGTGAATGGAGGAGAGAGATACGTTGTGTCTCTCTAACTCCTGGCATAGAGGGGAAAAAAGATAAAAATATTAAAAAAAATAAAGAAAAAATACCTAGATCAAGGTTTGATATAGTTCAGTGCCAGGGTTAGTGTTTGGGTCAAAGGTCAGGATAAAAAAAAAAAAAAAAAATCAGTGTGTGTTTTAGGTTAAAAAAAAAAAATGTGCACTATTGTTTCTGGGCTGTATTATGGGTACAATCAACAAATAAAATACACATATATGGTATCGTTCTGATCGTCAAGAGCTGAAAAATGTATTTTGGGTTGTTCTTTGATGGTAGGTTATGGTAGTAACAAGAAACACACAGCTAAATAAAAAAAGGATTTTTTTTTATTATTTTGGGTCAGTTTTTCTTTGATAATAGAAAAAAAAAATATCAGGAGATGTCCATTACCATTTTATTATTATACAGTATTTATATAGTGCTAAAAGGTTTGCTCAGCGCTGTACATTATAGTGGGGGACAGTACATGAGACAATACAGTAACAATACAATACATGAGGGGTTCAAGGGCCCTGCTCTTTCGAGCTTACAATCTAGGAGGGAGGGGGTAGTGGTACAGGAGGAAGTGGCTGTGGGGGATGGAGTGGTAGGAAGAGTGAAGGAGATTGGCTGTTAGGTGAGGGCGGGGTAGGCTTCCCTGAAGAGATGGGTTTTCAGGGTGCGCCTAAAGGTGAGGAGGGTAGGTGACAGTCTGATAGATTGGGGTAGTGAGTTCCAGAGGATGGGGGAAGTCCTGGAGAAGTCCTGCAGTCGGGCGTGGGAGGAGGAGACAAGGGAGCTAGAAAGTAGGAGGTCTTGCGAGCAAATTTTATATATTTCAAATATTTTGTGTTTAGAAATTCACATTTAGGACTGCTGCTATATAGGTATATTATATATAGTTAATTCTTTCACATACAGTGGGGCAAAAAAGTATTTAGTCACCACCAATTGTGCAAGTTCTCCCACTTACAAAGATGAGAGAGGCCTGTAATTGGCATCATAGGTAGAACTCAACTATGAGAGACAAAATGAGAAAACAAATCCAGACAATCACATTGGCTGATCTGGAAAGAATTTATTTGCAAATTATGGTGGAAAATAAGTATTTGGTCACCTACAAACAAGCAAGATTTCTGTCTCTCACAGACCTGTACCTTCTTCTTTAAGAGGCTCCTCTGTCCTGCACTCATTACCTGTATCAATGGCACCTGTTTGAACTTGTTATCAGTATAAAAGACACCTGTCCACAACCTCAAACAGTCACACTCCAAACTCCACTATGGTGAAGACCAAAGAGCTGTCGAAGGACACCAGAAACAAAATTGTAGACTTGCACCAGGCTGGGAAGACTGAATCTGCAATAGGCAAGCAGCTTGGTGTGAACAAATCAACTGTGGGAGCAATAATTAGAAAATGGAAGACATACAAGACCACTGATAATCTCCCTCCATCTGGGGCTCCACGCAAGATCTCACCCCGCGAGGTTAAAATGATCACAAGAACGGTGAGCAAAAATCCCAGGACCACACGGGGGGACCTAGTGAATGACCTGCAGAGAGCTGGGACCAACGTAACAAAGGCTACCATCAGTAACACACTACGCCGCCAGGGACTCAGATCCTGCAGTGCCAGACGTGTCCCCCTGCTCCCCAATCCGCAGATCTGATCCATCCTTCGGGGATCGATCTCCGATCCATTATGCTCCCCAATCCGCAGATCTGATCCATCCTTCGGGGATCGATCTCCGATCCATTATGCTCCCCAATCCGCAGATCTGATCCACCCTTCGGGGATCAATCTCCGATCCATTATGCACCCCAATCAGCAGATCTGATCCATCCTTCGGGGATCGATCTCCGATCCATTATGCTCCCCAATCCGCAGATCTGATCCATCCTTCGGGGATCGATCTCCGATCCATTATGCTCCCCAATCCGCAGATCTGATCCATCCTTTGGGGATCGATCTCCGATCCATTATGCTCCCCAATCCGCAGATCTGATCCATCCTTCGGGGATCGATCTCCGATCCATTATGCTCCCCAATCCACAGATCTGATCCATCCTTCGTGGATCGATCTGCGATCCATTATGCTCCCCAATCCGCAGATCTGATCCATCCTTCGGGGATCGTCAGCTTTCTTTACAACTTACCTTTTCGTGGAGCGGGTCCGGTGTCAACCACTATAGGTTGCATGCCGACGATCCCCGCAGGTTGGTTCGGATCTGCGGATTGAGCATAATGGATAGGAGTCCGATCCATTATGCTCCCCAATCCACAGATCTGATCCATCCTTCGGGGATCGATCTCCGATCCATTATGCTCCCCAATCCGCAGATCTGATCCATCCTTCGGGGATCGATCTCCGATCCATTATGCTCCCTTAATCCGCAGATCTGATCCATCCTTCGGGGATCGATCTCCGATCCATTATGCTCCCCAATCCGCAGATCTGATCCATCCTTCGGGGATCGATCTCCGATCCATTATGCTCCCCAATCCGCAGATCTGATCCATCCTTCGGGGATCGTCAGCTTTCTTTACAACTTACCTTTTCGTGGAGCGGGTCCTGTGTCAACCACTATAGGTTGCATGCCGACGATCCCCGCAGGTTGGTTCGGATCTGCGGATTGAGCATAATGGATAGGAGTCCGATCCATTATGCTCCCCAATCTGCAGATCCGATCCATCCTGTGGGGATCGTCGGCATGCAACCTATACGGGGTGGCACTGGACCCGCTCCATGAAAAGGTAAGTTGTAAAGCAAGCCGACGATCCCCGCAGGATGGATCGGATCCATCCTGCGGGGATCGTCGGCTTGCTTTACAACTTACCTTTTCGTGGAGCGGGTCCATTGTCACCCGGTGTGGTCGGTGTCACCCGGTGCGGGCAGCACTCCCCGCCCCTGCCTCAGGACGCCACTGGTACCACCCACAAGTGCCCAGCAGTGCAGCCTATCCACGCCCATCAGTGCCACCTATCTGTGCCACCTCATCAGTGCTGCCTCATCAACGCACATCAGTGAAGGAAAAAAATTACCTGTTTGCAAAATTTTATAATAGAAACAAAGAACTTTTTTTTTCAAATATTTTGCTCTTTTTTTGTTTATAGCTCAAAAAATAAAAACACCCAGTGGCAAGTAAATACCACCAAAAGAAAGTACCCATATGAAATGTTTATAATTTTTTTTTCACACAATGTTGCATGACCGCACAATTGTCATTCAAAGTGCTACAGTGCTGAAAGCTGACAATTGGCCTGGGCAGGAAGGGGGTATAAGTGCCCTGTAGGTGAGGGGTTAAATCATTAGTAAATGGGAAAGAATTTGATGTTACTACTTTCATAGCGTGTGAGACCACCCATGTTGTATACACTTTGGAATGTCTATGTGGCCTTATTTATATTCAGTCGCACAAAAACATCTTCGAAAAAAGGATTAATGAACATCTACACAATATATCTATAGGATACAAGAATCACAGTGTGTCCATGCACTTTAGAATGCATCACAATAGGGACCCTTCTTGTGTGACGTTTTGGGGAAGAAGACACTATTCCTCGTTCTTGTTGAGGTTCCGATAGGGTGAGGGAATTATCCAAAAGGGAAACCAAATGAATTTACCTCTCCGAATGGCTTAAATATAGAGTTAGATATTAATTGCTTTATTAGCCGCATCCCACATCGCTAACCTACTGAGCGACATATCGGCATGGATGTCACTCCACTTCATCAAACTCAACCTCTCCAAAACTGAGCTCCTAGTATTCCCCCCAGCCCGTGCCACCCCCCCCCCCCGACTTCTCCATCAAGATCAATAACACCATCAGTCCCTCCCCTCATGCCAGGGTACTAGGTGTAATCCTAGACTCCCATCTGTCCTTCCAGCCCCAGATCCAATCACTGACAAACTCATGTAGACTTCACCTCCCCAACATCTCCAAGATACGTCCGTTCCTAACCTCGGAAACTACTAAGCAACTCATTCACTCCCTTATTATATCACGCCTTGACTACTGTAACTCCCTCCTCAGTGGTCTACCTCACCACAGGCTATCCCCTCTCCAGTCTATCATGAATGCTGCTGCCAGACTCATCCACCTTATTAACCGTTCTGTATCTGCCACCCCTCTCTGCCAATCCTTCCACTGGCCTCCACTCAGTGTCCTCCACCCCTCTCTGCCAATCCCTCCACTGGCCTCCACTCAATGTCTTCCATCCCTCTCTGCCAATCCCTCCACTGGCCTCCACTCAGTGTCCTCCACCCCTCTCTGCCAATCCCTTCATTGGCTTCCACTCAGTGTCCTCCTCCCCTCTCTGCCAGTCCCTCCACTGGCTTCCACTCAGTGTCCTCCATCCCTCTCTGCCAATCCCTCCACTGGCCTCCACTCAGTGTCCTCCACCCCTCTCTGCCAATCCCACCACTGGCCTCCACTCAGTGTCCTCCACCCCTCTCTGCCAATCCCTCCACTGTCCTCCACTCAGTGTCCTCCACCCCTCTCTTCCAATCCCTCCACTGGCCTCCACTCAGTGTCCCCCACCCCTCTCTGCCAATCCCTCCACTGGCCTCCACTCAGTGTCCTCCACCCCTCTCTGCCAATCCCTCCACTGGCCTCCACTCAGTGTCCTCCACCCCTCTCTGCCAATCCCTCCACTGGCCTCCACTCCGTGTCCTCCACCCCTCTCTGCCAATCCCTCCACTGGCTCCCAGTTGCCCAACGGATAAAATTCAAAACTCTAACTATGACATACAAAGCCATCCACAACTCTGCCCCAATTTACATAACCGATCTCAACTCTAAATATCACCCAAACCGTACACTCCGCTCCTCGGAAGACCTCCTACTCTCTAGCTGCCTTATCTCCTCCTCTCCAAGACTTCTCCAGGGCATCACCCATCCTCTGGAACTCCCGACCCCAATCTATCAGACTATCACCTACTCTACTTGCCTCTCGGCGATCACTGAAAACCTATCTCTTCAGGGAAGCCTATCCCGCCCTGTGCTAATTCCGTAATCCTCTAATCTTCCAACAACTCCATCCCCCACAGTGACTACCTACTGTACCACTCACCCCTCCCTCCTAGATTGTAAGCTCCAAGGAGCAGGACCCTCAACTCCCTCTTGTATTGAACTGTATTGTTGCTGTATTGTCTCCCACTGTAGTGTAGAGCGATGAGCAAACCGTTGGCGCTATATAAATCCTGTATAATAATAATTAGCGATTATTGATTTTTATATCATTATCAATTTCTTGTTATGAATGATATAAAAGATATTAATTGCTGCATCAGTGATTATTGATTTTTGTATCATTATCAATTTCTGGTACGTTATGAATAATTGATAATCTATTTTAAAATTGTTATTTTAATTTTATGTATCAATTTGTACATTTATATCTTATATATTTATCAATTCATTCAATGTCTAGTATGTTGTAATTGATCTGGCAGATCAGAATTGGTCAGGAAGAGATCTTAATCCTTAATCTTTACCACTTCCCATCCGGCCCATGTACATAAACGGCCAGACGGGAGCAGTGCAGGAGCGGGTAGCCGTTTATAAATGTCCTCTCGATTCCCTGCCTGTGTACGCTCCCTGGGAGCAATCTGGTGCCCGCAGGACACAACAGAACACCGATCATTGTACGGAACCTCTGTGCGAGGTCCCGATCATGTGATCACTGACTGGCCAATCTGTGATCAAATGAATAGCAGTAAGCAAGATGTCACGTTCTGACATCATTGCTTACTACGTGTGAATTCTGAATGATCACAGAGGTCACATGGTACAGGGCTATTCACAACAGCCTTGCATCATGTGACAAGCTGTGACCAATCACAGCTCACACAGTATTTCTCAATAGCTGCAAGAATGCAGCCAGAGAGGAGAAATGATTGCTTTTACAGCCTTTATGGGTATAAAAAAAAAAATTATTTATCACCATCCACAAGTAGTACAGTGTCACTATGGTGACACTGTACTGCTAGGGTGACAGTATGTAAAAAAAACAACAAAAAAACCCATAAAAATAAAAAAAATACAAATGTAAAACTTTTTTTGAAAAAGGATCATTTTTGGTTATAAACTAATTTGGGTTATTTTTTTTTTTTTACCAAAAAGATAGAGTACATTTTGGACAGGATTTATGAAGAAAGATTATTTGCAAAATTTTATAAGAAAACTTTTTTCAAAATGTTTGGACTTTTTCATTTATTATAGCAAAAAAAAAAAGTGGTGAAAAGATAACACCAAAATAAAAGTTTTATCTGGCTCAAAAAAATGCTAAAAAATTAATATGGGTACAGTGTTGCATGACTGCGCAATTGTCATTCAAAGTGTGACAGCTCTGAAAGCTGAAAATTGGGCTGGGCAGAAAGAAAGGGAGGAAGGGAAAGAAAGGAAGGAAGGGAAAGGAAGGAAGGCGAAGGAAGGAAGGAAGGGAAAGGAAGGGAAAGAAAGGGAAAGGAAGGAAGGCAAAGGAAGGGAAAGGAAGGAAAAGGAAGGGAAAGGAAGGAAGGGAAAGGAAAGAAGGAAGGAAAGGGAAAGGAAGGAAGGGAAAGGAAGGAAGGGAAAGGAAGGAAGGAAGGAAGAAAGGGAAAGGAAGGAAAAGGAAGGGAAAGGAAGGGAAGGAAAAGGAAAGGAAGGGAAAGGAAGGAAAAGGAAGGGAAAGGAAGGAAGGGAAAGGAAGGAAGGGAAAGGAAGGAAGGAAGGGGAAGGAAGGAAGGGGAAGGAAGGAAGGGGAAGGAAGGAAGGGGAAGGAAGGAAGGGAAAGGAAGGAAAAGGAAGGGAAAGGAAGGAAGGGAAAGGAAGGAAGGAAGAGGAAGGGAAAGGAAGGAAGGGAAAGGAAGGAAGGGAGAGGAAGGAAGGGAAAGGAAGGAAAGAAGGAAGGAAGGAAGGGAAAGGAAGGAAGGAAGGAAGGAAGGAAGGGAAAGGAAGGAAAGAAGGAAGGAAGGAAGGGAAAGGAAGGAAGGAAGGGAAAGGAAGGAAGGAAGGAAGGAAGGAAGGGAAAGGAAGGAAGGGAAGTTTAAGTACATACATCAAGCATATACGGAGGGGGGGCCCACATGTCCACAGATGCAGGAGTGAATACATACTGGGTGTGGCTGATGTAAAGGATAGTAAACTAGCAGTAGTAAAATGCAAAAAAGATGACAACATACATCTGAACACACAGTTGCTAATATAGATAAATAAACCGGTATAGACCCCTATGAGCCAGGATGATGTGACAGGTACTTGGGATATCACAGACCTTGAAGAATGGATTTGGGTGCAGAGGATACACTTGTAGGTATGCGGAAAGACCAAGAAGATGCATGAGATCTGCAATGAGTGGATGGATAATAGCAGTGTGTGCAGTGAAGCAAGGAGGCTGGGAAGCACGCCAGCAGGAGAGGAGGAGGGGGGGTTACGCTAATAAGAGAGGGATGTCATGTAGTCGTATAATATATAAACAGAGCAAGATCAAATGACAGAAAGTATGAATGAATATCACGTATACATGGCAGGAGACGTGGAAGTGGCTCCTAGTGTTCGAAAAAAAAAATCTATATCTAGAGAGTGTGAGAGAGAGCGAAACAGAGAGAGAGAGAGAGAGAGAGAGAGAGAGAGGGTGTGAGAGAGAGAGAACGAGAGAGAGTGAGGGGGGGATCGAGAGAGAGAGAGGGGGGGAGGGAGAGAGAGGGAGAGACAGCGCACAAGAGGGGAGAGGGAGAGATATAGAGAGGGAGTGTGAGAGAGAGGGAGAGAGAGTTTGAGAGAGAGAGGGAGAGAGAGAGCGTGTGTGAGAGAGCACGCGAGAGAGGGAGAGAGGGAGAGAGAGTGAGAGAAAGTGAGAGGGGGGAGAGATAGAGAGAGAGAGCACGAGAGAGAGGGATCGAGAGAGAGAGAGAGGGCGAGAGAGAGGGGGGAGAGATCGAGAGAGAGAGTGAGAGAGAGAGATTGAGAGAGAGCGTGCACGAGAGGGAGAGAGATATAGAGAGAGAGCGAGAGAGGGAGAGGGAGATCGAGAGAGAGAGAGCATACAAGAGAGAGGGGAGAGAGAGCACACACGAGAGAGAGAGAGGGCGAGAGAGATCGAGAGAGAGAGCGCGCGAGAGAGAGGGAGAGAGAGATCGAGAGAGAGAGCATACAAGAGAGGGGGGGAGAGAGAGCACACGAGAGAGAGGGAGAGAGATCGAGAGCGTGAGAGAGAGCATACAAGAGAGAGGGGGAGAGAGAGCACACGAGAGAGAGAGAGAGGGAGAGAGAGATTGAGAGAGAGAGCGCGAGAGGGAGGGAGAGAGATCGAGAGAGTGTGTGTGAGAGAGAGAGATTGAGAGAGAGTACGCGCGAGAGAGATCGAGAGAGCGCACGTGAGAGAGAGGGAGAGAGAGATAGAGAGCGAGAGAGAGAGCGCAAGACTGGTGCTTGCCAGTGGAGGTTTCTCAGAGGTGTGATCATCATACAGAACCCAGTATTTAAGGAAAGCCTCCTCCACATGGGCCTCACTATATCCTTTTTCCAGGAACTTTATTCTCAGAGTTGCTCCTTGCTGTTCATAATCAGACCTAGTGGTGACCAACAACTGGCACCAACAACCATGTCAGGTTCAAAGTCACTTAAATCCCCTTTCTTCCCCATTCTGATGCTCGGTTTAAACTTCAGCAAGTCGTCTTCACCACGTTTAGATGCCTAAATGCATTGAGTTTCTACCATGTGATTGTCTGATTAGCAATTGGTGTTACCAAGAAATTGAACCGATGTACCTAATAAAGAAGTCGATAAGTATTTCTATTGTACTCTGTGAAAACTTAAATAAAAAAATGTATTGGAAAAAATGCCTCTGTACAGGCGTAGGTGTTTTTACTGCTCTTTTGCCGCGCTTACTGAGCATTTTTAAAGGACACGTGACTTAAAAGCTGCACCAAAAGTGCTTCTCAGAGGCGTTTTCCATTGATTTCAATGGGAAGAGGCGTTTTGTTTTTTTTAACTCACCAAACATGCCCCAAAGATGCTGTAAGCAGGAGTTTTTACACCACACCACAAGCACAAATCCTCAGTGTGAAAACATACATAGAAATGCATTCACATACATAGGGAAGAGTTTTTCTTGAACTTTTTAGGCGCTTTTTTTAATGCAAAAATACTTAAAAAATTCCTCAGTGTGAGAGCAGCCTTATATCACGTGTCCTCATCAGAGTGCCCCCTTGCATCCGGTGTCCTCATCAGAGTGTCCCCTTGCATCCGGTGTCCTCATCAGAGTGTCCCCTTGCATCAGGCGTCCTCATCAGAGTGCCCCCTTGCATCCGGTGTCCTCATCAGAGTGTCCCCTTGCATCAGGCGTCCTCATCAGAGTGCCCCCTTGCATCCAGTGTCCTCACCAGAGTGCCCTCTTGCATCAGGTGTCCTCATCAGAGTGCCCCCTTGCATCAGGTGTCCTCATCAGAGTGCCCCCTTGCATCCGGTGTCCTCATCAGAGTGCCCCCTTGCATCCGGTGTCCTCATCAGTGTCCCCTTTCACCAGGTGTCCTCATCAGAGTGCCCCCTTGCATCCGGTGTCCTCATCAGAGTGCCCCCTTGCATCCGGTGTCCTCATCAGAGTGCCCCCTTACATCAGATGTCCCACATTGGATCAAGTATTCCCAAGAGAGTGCCCCATTACATATGACCAGTTATCCCTTTAACCAGCGTATACCCAGAGACTGACGCAGGCCTCCATTTTGTTGAGAATCTCCATTTTCTCCCCTCATACTTTTCCCCTTCCCTCTCTGAGAGGCACAGTGACATTTGGCCAGTGTGTGTGTATGGTAGGAGTGTCACAGGAGGCCAGAGCCCAGCAGGGGGCTACGTGCTATAAATTCCCCAAGGGAGCTGGGGCCCAGCTGTCCAAAGAACCTGTGCAATGTAACACCTCGTATAAGATAAGGCAAGCTTTCCCAGGAAACACGACCAGATGACCTTTGTTAAAATCCATTTTTCCCCCTATGTCTCATATCTTGGAATATGGGAGACTTACATAAAAACCCGGACAGATCGTCAGATTGGCTAAGAGAAGACAAACAGTTTGATAGGTCACTCTCCTTGTCTCGAATACATAGGAAAGCAGAAAAGTAGATCTCGTGAACCGTTCAGTGTATAATTTCATAATTCATATCTAATCAATCCTCAGACATGTCTGCATAATAATCTACCCGCAGGTGGAGTGTCACTTGTACAAATCTCTCGTAACTCATATTTTGGCTCTAGTTTAGGGCTACGCCCAGACCTCCACGCCCTAAACGGGGTATTGGTCCTTGACTTCAGAGACACCCCCTGCTGGGGGAACTACAAATTGGGCTGTCAGGCCTAAGAAGAAAGTTGAAGATGTCTCCCATTTTACCATCAGTACCACCTGGGGAGACCCGTGCCCTTTCGCTCTGAAACTTGGATCTGCTAACCCAGGACTTTAGCAAGTACCTTAACCCTTTCACCTCTCGCTGATATCTCTTTGCTGTACTGTTGGTCTCTGTATATTTTTATATATATATATATATATATATATATATATATATATATATATATATATATGTTACATCTTTTTCTGTAAATATTTGTATTGCACCCGTTTGACCTTTTAGTAATACATTTTTCCTTCTGAAAGTGTTGAATTGTTTCTATAGCGCTTTATTGCAATTTACAAATTCCTGCCTCTAAAGAGATTGCTACTGTGTTTGTTTAACCCTCTGTATAAAAGAGTTATACAGACGATTACCTCAACCATTATAGTGTTTTAGCTGATATTGCCGAGTTTCCTCTTTCTTTGTACAAAAAGGAGGTGGTGGCAGTGTGAAGGGTTAATTGCGTAATTAACCTGACCCAGTAACAATCGCTCAGGCTGCCGGTACATCGATTGTGGTCCAATTAGCTGGAAAAGTGCAGGGTGCAGCTGGGTGTGGCATTGTTACGCACATCACATCGCGGTTTTAGATTGGCTAGTCCTTCGGTCACAAATTTGGTGAGAAGGGCTGGAGTCTGACACCGCGGTCGTCACATATTGGTGACAGCGATCGTGGAATCGTCACATATTGGTGGCAGCGATCTCGCTTCCGTGACAATCCCCATCAGATTGCCCCTTATATCAAGTGTCAAAAATCAAGGAAAAAAAAAAAAAAGGGAATTGAGAAATGCTGGGGAATCCACGTAAAGTGTCTAAAAGTGGAGGAGCCACCAGAGTGTCTGGAAGGGTGCTACCTAATCAATATGCAAAAAAACAAAAAGAAGGGAAAAAAAGGCTGCATACCTAAAAAGGTTAACCTCAGAAGAAACCTATTATGCACCATAAACAGTAATAGGCCATCGGAGACATGATAACCCTGCATGACAGAGGACTCTACCCCCCCCCGAGATATCAAGAGGGAACCCTCAAAGATGGACCAAGGATGGAGTTGGTCTATTAAGACTAACCTGACCCAAACCACCCCCCCAACCCCTCAATACCCCCACAAGGAACCTCTCCCCTAGATGGAGGAGCCTCACATAGGAGAGAAGAGCTGAGGGAGATAATACCAGCCAACTGACACACACAACACCCACTAGATGGAGAGTAAGCCTACTGCACACCGGGGGGGGCTCCTGGAAGTGCCAACCATACAGATCTATTACACAGCTAAACAACAAACATCAATGCATAAACATATAGCATCATGCAAAGGCCAGTGTGGCCACGGCCGCCGGCCAAAGAGGATCACAAGGTATAAAGCCACTGTACAGGGTGAAAGCCTCAAAGTCCATGCAATACGTGGTATAAATAACCTCTTGTGTGAGCAGAAGCAGATCGATGGAAGCAGGAATGAAGGGAAGGCAATGCAAAATGTATTACATGTAAAAGTTGCGAGTAAATGGATGCAGCCTGCTGAAAGCAATCAGCTAATAGCCAGAGAAGGCTTGACAGCCATGGAGTGAGGATGGTCAGCTAGTAACTGGGAGTTCAGTACTGTAGTACACGGTACCCAGCCTTCGTAGTAGAGGATATCATAGGAGTAAATCAGCGACATGAACATGTATGACCAGTCCAGCCTGCGATCTGCACAGATGATATGACTAAAGGTAGCATCACAAATCGCTAGTACTCACAGTCCAACGGGACCCCTGGGTCCTGTGATGAGAACGGCTCAAATAAAAGTGGAACCTCCAAGTCCAGCAAAAAAAAAAAAATCTACCTGCACTCCCTCAGATGGCAGCCACTCCTCAAGTTCAAGCCTAGCCAACGGCTCAAGGATGGATGTACAGCTGTGAAAGGTCCAGGTATGTGGAGATGGCATGTGGATATCAGAGGGGAGGCACGTCCCGCCCACTTCAGGGACTTCTTCAGAGCTATTGGTTGTACGGGCTGTCAGTCGGTACTTATAGATCTCCAAAAGTATCTGCCCTTGCTCTCCTTAAAGGGATCCTGACCTTATAGTGATAGTCTGTCATCCATTTGACGTCTAGTGGATAGGAACATAAAGGGAACACAAGCCAATGATTGGAAATAATAACATATCATAGTAATACCTAAATCAAGAAAATTATACATGAGCATATAAAAGTTACCAGCTGACCATCCTCACTCCATGGCTGTCATGCCTTCTCTTGCTATTAGCTGACTGATTCCAGCAGGCTGCACCAGTGTCAAAC
Source organism: Staurois parvus (assembly GCF_062004578.1). Classification (NCBI taxonomy): domain Eukaryota; kingdom Metazoa; phylum Chordata; class Amphibia; order Anura; family Ranidae; genus Staurois; species Staurois parvus. Next base: position 949,916 of record NW_028318243.1, on the reverse strand, counting down.
GTTTCCTTACAACCTTTGCATGCATTACCTTCCATTGCCAAGCCCCTTACGCGTTACAGCATTCCCACGTGACTTCATCAGAGGCATTTGCATGCAATACCTTCCACTGCCAAGCCCCTTACGCGTTACATCATGCCCACGTGACTTCATCAGAGGTATTTGCATGCAATACCTTCCACTGCCAAGCCCCTTACGTGTTACATCATGCCCACGTGACGTCATCAGTGGTATTAGCATGCAATACCTTCCACTGCCAAGCCCCTTACGTGTTACATCATGCCCACGTGACGTCATCAGTGGTATTAGCATGCAATACCTTCCACTGCCAAGTCCCATACGCATTACATCACGCCCACGTGACTTCATCAGAAGTATTTGCATGCAATACCTTCCACTGCCAAGTCCCATATGCATTACATCACGCCCATGTGACTTCATCAGAGGTATTTGCATGCAATACCTTCCATTGCCAAGCCCCTAACGCGTTACATCATGCCCACGTGACTTCATCAGAGGTATTTGCATGCAATACCTTCCACTGCCAAGCCCTATATGGGTTACATCACGCCTATGTGACTTCATCAGAGGTATTTGCATGCAACACCTTCCATTGCCAAGCCTCTTACGCGTTACATCACGTCCACGTGACTTCATCAGAGGTATTTGCATACCATACCTTCCATTGCCAAGCCCCTTACCCGTTACATAATGCCCACGTGACTTCATCAGAGGTATTTGCATGCAATACCTTCCATTGCCAAGCCCCATACGCGTTACATCACTCCCACGTGACTTCATCAGAGGTATTTGCATACTATACCTTCCATTGCCAAGCCCCTTACGCATTACATCATGCCCACGTGACTTCATCAGAGGTATTTGTATGCAATACCTTCCACGTGACTTCATCAGAGGTATTTGCATACTATACCTTCCATTGCCAAGCCCCTTACGCATTACATCACGCCCACGTGACTTCATCAGAGGTATTTGTATGTAATACCTTCCATTGCCAAGCCCCATATGCGTTACATCATGCCCATGTGACTTCATCAGAGGCATTTGCATGCAATACCTTCCACTGCCTTCCCTTCATTCCTGCCTCCATCCATCTGGCTCTGCTCACACAAGAGGTTATTTATACCATGTATTGCATGGACTTTGAGGCTTTCGCCCTGTACAGTGGCTTTATACCTTGTGATCCTCTTTGGCCAGCGGCCGTGGCCACACTGGCCTTTGCATGATGCTATATGTTTATGCATTGATGTTTGAAGTTTAGCTGTGTAATAGATCTGTATGGTTGGCACTCCCAGGAGCCCCCCGGTGTGTGCAGTAGGCTTACTCTCCATCTAGTGGGTGTTGGGGGATTGGGGGTGTCAGTGGGCTGGTATTATCTCCCTCAGCTCCTCTCTCCTTTGTGAGGGGGGTGGCAGGACGTGAGGGTCCTCCATCTAGGGGAGGGGTTCCTTGTGGGTGTATTGGGGGATGGTGGAGTGGGTTGGGTCAGGTTAGTCCCAGTGGATCGACTCCATCCTTGGTCCATCCCTGAGGGTTCCCTTTTGATATCTCGGGGGGTAGAGTCCTCTGTCATGCAGGATTATCATGTCTCCGATGGCCTATTACTGTTTATGGTGCATAATACATTTCTTTTGAGGTTAGCCTTTTAGGTGTGCAGCCTTTTTTCTTCTTCTTTTGTTCTTCTTTTATCAGGTGTCCCCATCAGAGTGCCCCCTTACATCAGGTGTCCCTATCAGAGTATCCCCTTACATCAGGTGTCCCCATTAGAGTGTTCTCTTACATCAGTTGTCGTTATTTATCATATACCTGGTGATGGAGGCCAATGGAGAGGGGGCTTCCCTTGTGGCTAAGTTCCGTACTCCCCTGAGAGTGGGACAGCGGGAGTCAGGCCCAAAGTTGCACAGGTCCCCTGTAGGAGTGCAGGTTGGTGGTCCACTCAGAAGCACAGCTGGTGCATGGAGATAGGTCTGCAGACAGGAGGCGCCTGTACGTGGTATGCAAGCCCTTCCGGGATTTAGATGTTTACTGGGTAGGCGGTTCAAGCCAAGGTCAGGTACCAGGTGGGAATCAGAGCAGATGTAGTCAGATGGGATAGCCGAGGTCATACACAGAGGAGCGAGAGAGAGAGAGAGTATCCGTAAGCCAGGCCGAGGTCAGATCAGGGGTAAGGCAGAGTAGATAGGTCCAGGAGCAAGCCAAGTCGGTAACAGCAAATCACAGGTCAGACTCACAGGAACAAGGCATGGGGAGCTAGAGATCATCCAGCAACTTGAGGAAGTGATAAGCCTCCTTATAAAGGCCATCTGGCACCAGACTGAGGCTGATGTGTACTTCTGCGGCCATGCAGAGTACTGGCAGAAATTCCAGATCTTCTGCTGTGGACAGGACCCTAACATTATTAGAGTAATCCCCTTACATCAAGTATCCCCAACAGAGTGCCCCCTTACATATGACTAGCTAACCCCATCACATTGCCCCCTTGCATCAGGTGTCCCCAGAGTGCCCCTTTACATCAGGTGTCCCCCCCACTGAAGTCGCCCCTTACATATGAACAATAATCCCTATCAGAGTACCCCCTTACATCAGGTGTCCCCAGAGTGCCCCCTTACATCAGGTGTCCCCATTAGAGTGCTCTCTTACATCAGTTGTCGTTATTAGAGTAATCCCCTTACATATGACTAGCTAACTCCATCACATTGCCCCCTTGCATCAGGTGTCCCCTTACATCAGGTGTCCCCATTGAAGTCTCCTCTTTCATATGAACAATAATCCCAATCACAGTGCCCCCTTACATCAGGTGTACCCAGAGTGCCCCCTTACATCAGGTGTCCCCATTAGAGTGCTCCCTTACATCAGTTGTTATTAGAGTAATCCCTTTACATATGACTAGCTAACTCCATCACATTGCCCCCTTGCATCAGGTGCCCCCAGAGTGTCCCCTTACATCAGGTGTCCCCATTGAAGTCTCCTCTTACATATGAACAATAATCCCTATCACAGTGCCCCCTTACATCAGGTGTCCCCAGAGTGCCCCCTTACATCAGGTGTCCCCATTAGAGTGCTCCCTTACATCAGTTGTCGTTATTAGAGTAATCCCCTTACATCAAGTATCCCCAAGAGAGTGCCCCCTTACATATGAATAGTTAACTCCATCACATTGTCCCCTTGCATCAGGTGTCCCCAGAGTGTCCCCTTACATCTGGTGTTCCCTTACATCAGGTGTCCCCATTGAAGTCTCCTCTTACATATGAACAATAATCCCTATCACAGTGCCCCCTTACATCAGGTGTACCCAGAGTGCCCCCTTACATCAGGTGTCCCCAGAGTGCCCCCTTACATCAGGTGTCCCCATTAGAGTGTTCTCTTACATCAGTTGTCGTTATTAGAGTAATCCCCTTACATCAAGTATCCCCAACAGAGTGCCCCCTTACATATGAATAGCTAACTCCATCACATTGCCCCCTTGCATCAGGTGTCCCCAGAGTGTCTCTTTACATCAGGTGTCCCCAGAGTGCCCCCTTACATCAGGTGTCCCCATTGAAGTCTCCCCTTACATATGAACAATAATTCCTATCACAGTGCTCCCTTACATCAGGTGTCCCCATAGGAGTGCCCCCTTACATGGATTGTCCTCATCGGAGTGCCTCCTTACTTAATGACAGCCTGATGAAGGAGCACGCATGTTCCAAAAGCGTGCCACACACACTGCAATGCTGACGTCACGCCCGGCGCCTGCAGAGCCTCTGGACTATCCAGGAAGTGATGGAAGCTACCAGCTCCACCGAGGATTCCCTCTCCAGTGGGACTCTGAGCGTGCAGCAGCCATTACCAGCGGTACCACCAGTGGACAGCGTCTTTCTCTGATGAGCATTTGTTTTTATCTGTATTTTGTAAGTGTGCAATTTTTGTCGTAATAAATCCATTGTTGGAAGCACCTGGGACATAAGAAGTGATTACACAGGTTAGGAGACTTACACCCCGGTCACATCGGGTGCGACTTGGCATGCGATTTCCATGTCCCGCATCTTGCAAATCGTATGCCAAGTCGCCCCCCCCATTGCCCGCTATCAGAACGGTTGTATCGGTGCGGTTCCGACTTGGTCGCACCCATTTCTAAAATAGTGCATGCTCTACATTTGGTGCGATTTGCATAGACCTCTGTGTCAGATTTCTTGCAAATTGCAACTGAAGTCGGCAGCTTCACTGTAAGTCGCACGATTTCAAAATCGGCTTTGATGTGACCGGGGGCTTAGCTTACTTTCACACTGAACGCATTGGCGTTTTTTAAAGGACACGTGACTTAACCCCTTGCCGTCCGCCTGCTGTTTATAAACGGCAGGGCGGTGGCACTCCAGGGGCGGGTTGCCATTCATAAACGACACCCGCCTTTTCTAGCTGTGCGCGCTCCCTGGGAGTGCGCAGCACCGCGATCCAGTGCCCGCTGTGTCCTCCGAACACAGTGGAATACTGATCGTCGGATGGGACCTCTGTGCGAGGTCCCAATCATGTGATCACCGATTGGCCAATCAGTGATCACATGCAAAGTAGTAAGCAAGATGTCACTTCTGACATCATTGCTTACTACGTGTGAAATCTGTGAATGATCACAGAGGTCACATGGTACAGGGCTATTCACAGCAGCCTTGTACCATGTGACAAGGTGTGACCAATCACAGCTCACTCAGTATTTCTCAATGGCTGCAAGAATGCAGACAGAGAGAAAGAGAAATGATTGCTTTTACATCCTATATGGGTGTAAAAGCAATCACTGTAAAAAAAAAAAAAAAACTTCATCACCCCCCCACAAGTAGTACAGTGTCACCATGGTGACACTGTACTGCTAGGGTGACAGTATGTAAAAAAACAAAAAAAAAACAAAAAAAAAAAACATAAATAATGTTATAAAAAAATAAAAATGTAAAAAAAATGTTTAAAAATTATAATTTTTGGTTATAAACTAATTTGGCTTATTTATTTTTTTACTAAAAATATAACGGAATACATTTTGGTCAAGATTTATGATGAAAGATTATTTATTTGCAAAATTTTATAAGAAAAACACTTTTTTTCAAAATTTTTGGACTTTTTCATTTACATAGCAAAAAAAATAAAAATCCCAGCGGTGAATAAATACCACCAACATAAAGTTTTATCTGTCTCAAAAAAATGGTAAAAAATTCATATGGGTACAGTGTTGCATGACCGCGCAATTGGCATTCAAAGTGTGACAGCGCTGAAAGCTGAAAATTGCCCTGGACAGGAAGGGGGTGAAAGTGTCCGTACTGGAAGTGGTTAAAAACTGCTCCAAAAACGCTTCTCAGAGGAGCTTTTCAGGCGTTTTCCATTGATTTCAATGGGAAGAGGCGTTTTTGGGGCTTTTTTTTCACTCACCAAAGATGCTGCAAGCCGGAGTTTTACACCGCAGCGCAAGTGCAACGCCGCAGTGTGAACACATATATAGATATACGTTCACATACACAGATATACGTTCACATACACAGATAGACGTTCACATACACAGATAGACGTTCACATACACAGATAGACGTTCACATACACAGATAGACGTTCACATACACAGATAGACGTTCACATACACAGATATACGTTCACATACACAGATATACGTTCACATACACAGATAAACGTTCACATACACAGATATACGTTCACATACACAGATATACGTTCACATACACAGATATACGTTCACATACATAGATATACGTTCACATACACAGATATACGTTCACATACACAGATATACGTTCACATACACAGATATACGTTCACATACACAGATATACGTTCACATACACAGATATACGTTCACATACACAGATATACGTTCACATACACAGATATACGTTCACATACACAGATATACGTTCACATACATAGATATACGTTCACATACACAGATAAACGTTCACATACACAGATATACGTTCACATACATAGATATACATTCACATACACAGATATACGTTCACATACACAGATATACATTCACATACATAGATATACATTCACATACACAGATAAACGTTCACATACACAGATAAACGTTCACATACACAGATATACGTTCACATACACAGATATACGTTCACATACACAGATATACGTTCACATACACAGATATACGTTCACATACACAGATATACGTTCACATACACAGATATACATTCACATACACAGATAAACATTCACATACAAAAGGAAGCGTTTTTCTTGAGCTTTTCAGGTGCTTTTTTTTATCGCAACAAACGCTTGAAAAACTCCTCCGTGTGAAAGCGTCCTCAGAACAATCGGGACATGAGTCAGCAAGCCCACATTGTGCAGATGTAGTCACTTAGTGTAGGGGCCCTGGACAGTGCAGGAGGTGGTGGTCCTGCACCAAGACCAGCTGCTTGTAGTCATCCTGTCTTCTATGGTGGTGGAGGCTAGAGCGGGTTGCAAAAGGCCTTTTAACCCCCCCCCGGCCCCTTCCTGACCAGGCCATTTTTTGCATTACGTTGCTGCATTAACTGACAATTGCACGGTCATGCAACGCCGCACCCAAATTAAATTTGACGTCCTTCTTTTCCCCATGAATACAGCTTTCTTTCGGTGGTATTTGATCCTGTGCGGTTTTTATTTTTTGCGCTATAAACAAAAAAATACCAACAATATTAAAAAACAATGTTCTGGTGCGTTTTTGGTGCATTCCAGTAAATTTTTTCCCCTCTCTTTTTCTTCAATTGAAATAGGGACATGTGCGTTCCTGACATAAAGTTAGGCCAAAATGTATTCTGCTCCGTGTCTTTGCTAAAAAAAAAAAATCCCAATACGTGTAAATTATTTGGTTTACAGGAAAGTTATAGCGTTTACAAATGGCGGTATATATACTGGGATTTATGTTTATTTATTTTTGTTATAATAGTAATGGCGGCGATCAGCGACTTATAGCAGGACTGCGGCGGACATTCTAACACTGAGGTGAAACTGACTAGCTACCACTGACATCCCCAGTGACACCAATACAGTGATCAGTGCTAATAAAAAGAAGCACTGACACTGGGCAGGAAGGGGTTAACATGAGGGGTGATCAAAGGGTTAACTGTGTGCTGTGTGTGTTTTACTGGGGAGACATTCTGCTGTGCAGAGAGATACAAAGCAACATGTCCATGCTGACAGGAGCGAGATCTGTGTTTACACACAAATCTCTCCCCTCTTATCCCTGCCGACAATCACCAAGTCCCAGCCGGGAATCGCCATCTGGGACCCGGTAAATGACATCCCCAGAAGCCAACAGCGGTGCAGGTAGCGCCCCCTACCCAGAAATGAAAATCATGTATCTATATGTGATTTTGCCACCCTATAGCAGTACAAATGGAAAGAGTACGGCACAACTGCAAACCTAACAAGACATGGCTGTCCACCTAAACTGACCGGCCGGGCAAGGAGAGCATTCATCAGAGGAGCAGCCAAGAGGCCCATGGGAACTCTGGAGGAGCTGCAGAGATCCACAGCTCAGGTGGGAGAATCTGTCCACAGGACAACTATTAGTCATGCACTCCACAAATCTGGCCTTTATGGAAGAGTGGCAAGAAGAAAGTCATTGTTGGAGGAAAGCCATAAGAAGTCCCGTTTGCAGTTTGTGAGAAGCCATGTGGGGGACACAGCAAACATGTGGAACAAGGTGCTCTGGTCAGAGGAGACCAAAATGGAACTTTTTGGCCTAAAAGCAAAGCGCTATGTGTGGCAGAAAACTAACACTGCACATCACCCTGAACACACCATCCCCACCGTGAAACATGGTGGTGGCAGCATCATGTGGTGGGGATGCTTTTCTTCAGCAGAGACAGGGAAGCTAGTCAGAGTTGATGGGAAGATGAATGGAGCCAAATACTGTTAGGGTCTGCAAAAGACTTGAGACCAGGGTGGAGGTTCACATTCCAGCAGGACAACGACCCGAAGCATACAGCCAGAGCTACAATGGAATGGTTCAGATCAAAGCATATTCATGTGTTAGAATGGCCCAGTCACAGTCCAGACCAAAATCCAATGGAGAATCTGTGGCCAGACCTGAAAATTGCTGTTCCCAGATGCTCTTCATCCATCTGACAGAGCTTGAGCGATTCTGCAAAGAAGAATGGGCAGAAATGTCCCTCCTAGATGTGCAAAGCTGGAGGAGACATCCCCAAAAAGACTGGCAGCTGGAATTGCAGCAAAAGGGGGTCCTACAAAGTATTGACTCCGGGGGGCCGAATACAAATGCCACCACACTTTTCACAGATTTATTGGTCACAAAAAGAAATGAAGCCTTTCAAGAAAAGAATCCAGTCCCTACAGTCACACATGGTGGAGGTTCACTGATGTTTTGGGGTTGATTTGCTGCTTCAGGCACTGGATGTCTGGACCATGTGTATGGCATTATAAAATCTGAAGATTACCAAATAATTCTGGGATGCAATGTAGGGCCTGGTGTCAGAAAGTTGGGCCCCCGTCAGAGGTCATGGGCCTTGCAGCAGGACAATGATCCAAAGCACACGTCAAAAAGCACCAAGAAATGGTTTCAGACAAAGAGCTGGAGAGGACTGAACTGGCCAGCAATGAGTCCAGATCTCCATCCCATAGAGCTCCTGTTGATAGATCTCAGAACAGCAGTTGGGAAAAGAAACCCTTCCAATCGGAGAGACCTGGAGAAGTTGGCGAAAGAAGAGCGCTCCAAGGTGGAAGAAACTCATTGATGGTTACAGGAAGTGTTTGATTTTGGTTATTTTTTCCAAGGGGTGTGCAGCCAAATATTAAATTGAGGGTGCCGATAATTTTGTCCAGTCCATTTTTGGGGTTTTGCATGGAACATGTCAGATTTGGCTTTTTGTTTCTCCATTTTTTTTTTGTGTCATACCAATACAAACAAAAGAAATAAACATGAGAATGCCAGAACGTTTGTAAATGCAACAATTTCCTAGGTGTAGCGGTGCATTACCTGACAGAAATGCAGGGGTGCCAATATTTTTGGCAATGACTGCATCTCAGTGCTCTGAACACCTCCAACCCATTCGTGTTCAGCAACGACTTCATGGCATTTCTCAAGGTGGGTTTCAATGGTGGACCATGCCCACTAAACATTTTGGCATTGCAGTTTTCAGTCTACATCTGAAGCTCACATGACAGGGTGACAACACAGGAGGCACGACTGGGAAACAGGGATAGAGCGTTGTCACCCTATGACAGGAAGTAGATGCGCTAAAACCCTCATTGGCAGAATCACTAGAGATTACTGAAGCTGCATCATTAAAAATATTGAAAACAACTTGAGAGATAACATCATAAAGCCTATGTGAGAATCAAGTGATCGGCTTTACATCTACTTTATCCTCAGTATTTAGCACACAACATTAAAGGTGATCAGAACAGATTTTATTGCATCATAAATAAACCAAGACATTTACAAATTTGATATAACATCTCTTGCATAGCTCCATTATTAATACGTATGCTGTAACAGGAGGTATCAGGCGTCAGAATAAATACAGATTTGATTATGTAGTTTCCATAATAATACCGCCGCCTCGCTCATTATTTATGGCATTGGCTTTTCATTGCCAGACTGATTTCAGGTTTTTTTGGCTGCGGATGCTGTAGATTATAAGGCACTTTGAATGGTGGAATTGATTTTGGCTCTGAAGAGTTTGTATAAAAAATAACAACTCCAATTAGAAAGCATTTGGAATGCCAGAATATATAATATAACAGCACCATTCTAGTATCATTTATAAACAATGTATCGATACATCTTACGGTGTCAAAAAGATACATCATTTACCATTATGGTGGACCAATGGAATTGACAAACATCTGAATGAAATTATCAAACACTGTGCCACAATTGGTTGATGTAGAGTTATATTGTAGATTTTATCCCTTCTGGCATTAATAATATTCCTATTTAAATTTGGCATACACGCTATATAGCAGAACTATTGTCAACCAGCATTGTGTGGAGCCCTACCATAGCTCCAGAGATTGCCAGGGGTTCCTTGAGCTGTGTTTGTTTGACCTTCCATTTGATCCTGCACAGTTCTGGGGCCAATGCCATTTGGCAGAGCCAATACACTTCATCTGTATCAGCCTTCATCCCACTGACCACCAATGTAAGGACCATGCTTCTTAGTGACCACCAATGGTAGAGGGCATTCTACTCACTGATCACCAATGTAAGGAGCATTCTTCCCACTGATCACCAATGTAAGGGGCATTCTTCCCACTGATCACCAATGTAAGGGGCATTCTACCCACTGATCACCAATGTAAGGAGTATTCTTCCCACTGATCACCAATGTAAGGGACATTCTTCCCACTGATCACCAATGTAAGGAGCATTCTACCCACTGATCACCAATGTAAGGGACATTCTTCCCACTGATCACCAATGTAAGGGGCATTCTACCCACTGATCATCAATGTAAGGGACATTCTTCCCACTGATCACCAATGTAAGGAACATTCTTCCCACTGATCACCAATGTAAGGGGCATTCTTCCCACTGATCACCAATGTAAGGGACATTCTTCCCACTGATCACCAATGTAAGGGACATTCTTCCCACTGACCCCCAATGTAAGGGACATTCTTCTCACTGATCACCAATGTAAGGAGCATTCTTCTCACTGATCACCAATGTAAGAGACATTCTTCTCACTGATCCCCAACGTAAGGCGCATTCTTCCCACTGACCACCAATGTAAGGACCATTCTTCCCACTGATCACCAATGTAAGGAGCATTCTTCCCACTGATCACCAATGTAAGGGACATTCTTCCCACTGATCACCAATGTAAGGGACATTCTTCCCACTGATCACCAATGTAAGGGACATTCTTCCCACTGATCACCAATGTACGGGACATTCTTCCGTCTGACCACCAATGTAAGGACCATTCTTCCCACTGACCACCAATGTAAGGAGAATTCTTCCCGCTGACCATCAATGTAAGAGACATTCTTCCCACTGATCACCAATGTAAGGAACATTCTTCCCACTGCCCCCAATGTAAGGGACATTCTTCCCACTGATTACCAATGTAAGGGGCAATTTTCCCACTGACCACCAACGTAATGAGCATTCTTCCCACTGACCACCAATGTAATGAGCATTCTTCCCACTGACCACCAACGTAATGAGCATTCTTCCCACTGATCACCAATGTAAGGAACAGTCTTCCCACTGACTACCAATGTAAGGAACATTCTTCCCACTGACCACCAATGTAAGGAGCATTCTTCCCACTGATCACCAATGTAAGGAACATTCTTTCCACTGACCACCAATTTAAGGAACATTCTTCCCACTGACCACCAATGTAAGGAACATTCTTTCCACTGACCACCAATGTAAGGAACATTCTTTCCACTGACCACCAATGTAAGGAACAGTCTTCCCATTGACCACCAATGTAAGGAACATTCTTCCCACTGATCCCCAATGTAAGGAACATTCTTTCCACTGACCACCAATGTAAGGAACATTCTTTCCACTGACCACCAATGTAAGGAACATTCTTTCCACTGACCACCAATGTAAGGGACATTCTTCCGACTGACCACCAATGTAAGGGGCATTCTTCCCACTGACCACCAATGTAAGGAACATTCTTCTCACTGATCACCAATGTAAGAGACAGTCTTCCCACTGACTACCAATGTAAGGAACATTCTTCCCAGTGACTACCAATGTAAGGGACATTCTTCCCAGTGACTACCAATGTAAGGAGAATTCTTCCAACTGATCACCAATGTAAGAGACATTCTTCCCACTGGCCCCCAATGTAAGGAGCATTCTTCACACTGACCACCAATGTAAGGAGCATTCTTACATGTTTAGTGGAAGGAAAATGATTTTCAATTTTTTTTACAAATAAATATCTGGAGTGTGGTGTGCATTTGTATTCAGCCCCCTTTACTCTGATACCCCTAAAATCTAGTGGAACCAATTGCCTTCAGAAGTCACCTAACGAGTAAATAGAGTCCACCTGTGTGTCATGTAATCTCAGTGTAAATACAGCTGTTCTGTGAAGCCCTCAGAGGTTTGTTAGAGAACATTAGTGAACAAACAGCATCATGAATGCCAAGGAACATTGCAGACAGGTCAGTGATAAAGTTGTGGTGAAGTTTAAAGCAGGGTTAAGTTATAAAAAAATATTCCAAGCTTTGACCATCTCACGGAGCACTGTTCAATCCATCATCCGAAAATGGAAGTACGGCACAACTGCAAACCGACCAAGACATGGCCGTCCACCTAAACTGACAGGCCGGGCAAGGAGAGCATTCATCAGAGAAGCAGCCAAGAGGCCCATGGGAACTCTGGAGGAGCTGCAGAGATCCACAGCTCAGGTGGGAGAATCTGTCCACAGGACAACTATTAGTCGTGCACTCCACAAATCTGGCCTTTATGGAAGAGTGACAAGAAGAAAGCCATAAGAAGTCCCGTTTGCAGTTTGTGAGAAGCCATGTGGGGGACACAGCAAACATGTGGAAGAAGGAGCTCTGGTCAGAGACCAAAATGGAACTTTTTGGAAGAATGGGCAGAAATGTCCCTCTCTAGATGTGCAAGGCTGGGAGAGACATCCCCAAAAAGACTTGCAGCTGGAATTGCAGCCAAAGGGGGTCTGTGACAGAAGTGTAGGCGGGACAGAACACACACGGAGGATGATAAACACACAAAGTTTTATTGAAATGGGAGAGACACTCAATCAGGGTAGGAATGTAGCGTCCGGGTACCCAAAAAGGGGGAAAGAGTCCAGTTATAATCTGGCCCATGATAGGGCGGTTCGGGTAGCGATGGCCCGAGCACTCGGGGGGGGGCAGTCCAGGTAGCTACGATAATCCAGACACGCAATAGGCAGTCCCAGCAAGTATTAATCCAAGTAGGCAGTTCCAGCAAGGATAATAGATTCAGTGGGGCAGTCCAGACAGGGAAAGTATGGGTGCATTCAGTGGGGCAGTCCAGAAAGGGCAATATATGGATTCAAGGGGGCAGTTCAGGCAGGAGAATATGAGCACTTACAGTTTAGGCAGGGGTAACTTCCCAGAGGCACTCAGCAGTCAGGGACCTGTGCAGCACTCAGCTTTCCAGGGACAACAGCGATCAATAGACAGGGACCCTCACAGCAGTCAGCTTTCCAGGGACAACAGCAGGCCTACAGGGACTCAGCGGGGGTCCTGGCTGTGGGGTCTGGCCTCAGCTCAGACACCACACAGTGCTTCCCTCAAGAGCAGGGGACCAACAGGCTTGCAGGGACTCGGCAGGTTCTTGGCTGTGGGGTCTGGCCTCAGCTCAGACAGCACCATCCCGAGCGGGGGACGAACCGCCTATCCGGGTCCTGCTCCGGTCTTTTATCACTGGAGCAGGACGCTTCCGGGTTGCACCGGCAACGGCCAGCCCGGCGATAGGTTTCCGGGGCAACAAGCCCTGCCCCCTCACTCTGGCCGTGCACAGGGAGCGCAGCCTATGTCTCCGGTGGGCGCAGAGAGCGGGAAACTCGGGGCCGCGCTGTGCCTGCCGAGACAAGGGGAGGGGGGCGCGCAGAGACACCCAGGTGGGGTGGTGCGAACCGCACCGCAGGGGGCAGATCTCTGACATCTGGCACAGCCTTTGATGTAGGGACCTGTAAGGGGAAGGATGAAGGAGAGCAAGGGGGAGACCTTGACAGGGTCCTGCAAAGTATTGACTCTGGGGGCTGAATACAAATGCCGCCACACTTTTCACAGATTTATTTGTAAAGAATTTTGAAAAACATTTCTCATTTTCTTTCCACTTCACAATTATGTGCCACTTTGTGTTGGTCCATCCCATCCAATCCCAATAAATACATTGACAGTTCTGCTTGTATGACAAAATGTGGAAAATTTCAAGGGGTGTGAAGACCTTTTCAAGGCACCGTATGCAGCACAGATGGGCACTGATAGACACTGACTGGTGGCACTGATTGGCAGTACTGATGGACACTGTTGGGGCTGCACTGTTTCAGTTGCCAGCTACCGGCTCTCCTCACGCTGTGATGTGAAGAAAGTGCAGCCAATAACCGGCAACTGTGGTTATATCATGATCAGCTGTGTCATTGGACACAGCTGGGGAGAATGTCACCAGCACACCGAGGATCACCAATACGGGTCCAAAAGTTTTAATAAACAATCATATAGTTACAGCAAGGCAATGTTTCGGAGTCTCGCAGGACCCCTTCATCAGGCACATATACACAGCCATTTTTAACGCAGGAATGTGTGCATTTGGATTGTACACTTGCATATTGTACACAGCTGATCACGTGGTAAAGGGCCCCTGTGATTGGCCCTTTACCATGATCTGCAGATCATGTACTAGGTGTGTGATCCAGCACAGAGTGGCCGCCTTGCCTCAGTAAATGTGCTTTGGTGTAGTCCTCATCTGGTTAAACAGGTGTCCATATCATTCATTGTGAATTGCCAGGATAAGCAGATATTCTCTTCTTTTCTTGTGGGCCCATCATGGAGATCCACCATCTTCAGCTCCACTGTAAACCACATAGGGATCTCTATTGCGTCTGTCTAAATGGCTTAGAGGACCAAACACCAACGATACCCAAGTACCCACATAGATCTGTATGTCATGTTTTGTACATATACCCCATTCCTGCTGCTGAACATTACTCCGATCCTGATAAAGGATCCCCAGAGCTCGCAGGGAAGCCTAATGCTTTCGTGGGCCCCAGTAGATCTCACTGGCTCCTCATGCTGTTCTCAAGGTCATCAGTGTCTTCTCTCATAATGTGGGGGTCAGCAGGAGGAATCAGTAGGAGATAGGGGCCACAGAGATGGATGCTCCCTGAATCATCTGTGAGCGGAGCAGGGCCTGTTAATTCAGAAAATAAATTGATAAAAACCAAGTTAATAACTTGTTCCCTTAGAAGGTGTATTAAAGCTCAACAGTTTGGATAGATCTAGGGAAGGGATTAGATCTTATTTTAGTTTTTTTGATTGATGTCCATGTCCCTGTTGAGGAGACTTCCCCGAATTTCCTGTCAGGACAGGAAGTGATGGGTAATCTCTCCAATAGGGCCACAGACAAAAACAAAATGTTAAAGCTGAGTTTTAACCTGCTTTTATTTTACTTTCCCTGGTTCTTCATTTACACTCTTCATGCGCATGCTAATTATTATTTTTTTTATAAAATATATAAAACTTTCATAAAATGTTCAATATATTATATATCTTACGTTAGACTCAGTGGGGGGAAAAGTACTAAAGCTGGAGAACTCAGAATCTGGTGCAGCTTTACATGGGAGCCAATCAGATTCTAACTTCAATTAATGTTTGTCAATAAAACCTGGAAGCTGATTGGTTTCAATGTGGAGCTGCACCAGATTTTGCACTCTCCAGGTTTAGCAAATAATCCTGAAAGACTTCACGGGGTGTCTGTGCATCTCTATGCACTGCAGGCATATCATGGTTGGTGGGAGGGGCCGGCGAGGTGCTGGCTGTACATAGCTTCCTGAAAACATCACAGCACCCTGCCTTAGTGCTCCTCTTAAAGCAGAGTTCCACCTAAAAAAAATCCCAAAAGTTAGCAGCTACAAAAACTGTAGACTTTTAAAATACAGCCACTTACCTGTCCCTCGGTCCAGCGGTGTCCTCACCACCGCTGGTTTCACCAGCCGTCTTCTATCCCTGGTGCCAGCATCTTCAGTGTGGGCACCTGGCTGCGCATGCGTGAGTAGTGCTGCGCTTTGTGAATGGCCCCGCAGTCTTCTGGGACCTGTCAGAACACTACGGGGGAGGACGACAACTTCCGATCGCCTAGGCGATCGCAGCAGAAATGGGAGCGGGTACCTGTCAAATTTGGGTACCCGCTCCTCAAAGGTGCCAATCCTTAATGGGGAGCGGGGGACAAAGGCTTAAAACGGAACTTCCCCTTTTGGGTGGAGCTCCGCTTTAAGAGTCCTCAGAGATGATGCAAGCAGGGGGCTGGCTTTTAGGAGGAGCTATGCAAATATCAAAATGCCTTGATGGGCGGGTGTCATTCTGGAGGAGTGGGCGTTCATTGCATGTAGACTGCTTTAGGTAAAGCCCACATGTGATAATGAGCCTCCATGATTGAAATAACTAAAATCCAATGAATGAAAGGGGTGAGCCAGGGGCACTCAGGCTGCAGAGAAAAGGGCTAGCTCGGCCATTCTCCACCAGGTTCCTCTGAAGAAAAAGGTTGAAAAAGGCTGAGTGTCCTCCAACCAGGAAATGAGACGGAGCTCTCTATGAGATGGTGAGATTTCGTAGTATGCAGTGAAATCAGAGTAAGCCATTTCAGCAGAAGAGAGGAGCCGGTACAATTGTGCAAGACTGAGGGGTACAGGGGATGGCCAAAAATATGGAAACACTACATGACTTCTAAGTGTGAAAGTGATGATATGATTTGCATTGAAAGCGGAAGCGATGTAACATTCTTTTGCTTCCACTGTGTGATGAGACACCTAACAGGTGGGAAGCCTCACTTTGGTCATTCACTGCTAGTAATATGGAGTCATGTCAGAGCTTACTGAGCTTCAAAGAGGGCAGATTGTTGGTGCCGCTTATCTGTGACTGATGTTACAGATTTATTTGCCGTGCCATGCGGTACAGCATCAAAAGTTATGATGACATGTACAGTTTCTGAGAAACGTCGTCTGAGAAGCATAAGCGCGGTCCACACGGTCAACTGACCGAAAGAGGCAAAAGGACATTGCACAGGATTGTGACCCGGAATAAAAAAAACAACTGCTGCAAAAATGACTGTAGAGCTCAATCTCAGTCTTCCAAAGCCGGTGTCCGCAAAAATGGCGGAGGGAACTCCCTCAGCAGAACATTCACGGGCGAACTGTAACCACTAGTGACCGATATTAACCTCTTGGCGCCGGCCGAATGCAAATGTGCGGCCTCCCGCCGTCTGGGCCTAGATGCCAAGCGGCCACACATTTGCGTTCCATTGAAAAAAAAAATATGTGCTGAGAGCGCGCGCTCCCAGCACGCATGTCCGGTACTTACAGAAAGGTCCCAATCTCCTCTTTTGATCGGGACCTTTCCCGATCACATGAACCCAAACCCCGCCTCCTGAAACCCTTAAAAGGCTGGAAGGCACCGGCGCCAAGGGGTTAAAGCTCAGAAGAAGAGACAGTGGTGCAACACACATAAATCGTGGACTATCGATCAATGGAAGACTGTAATATGGTCCGATAAATCGAGCTTCACAATGTTCCCAACCATCGGACGTGTTTACATGTGGCCAACACCGTCCAAAGCTGACCGCCAGGACTGTCTTGTGCCAACTGTAAAGCATAGTGGAGGTGCAACCCTGGCTTGGGCAGCCGTATCTTGGTATTCACATAAACTCTTGCGTTGGAGGATGGACTCCACAGAGGTTTGGGACCACAAGTGGGGTGCCTGGAAACTGTAGGCCTTGCTGCCCTCAACGGACCAGGAGGATCCAGAAACAGAAACAAACAGAGGGCACATGGGCCTAGTGCATTATGTTTTAAAAGATTGTTTGTGAGTATATTACCATTTATTTATTCATAAAGGAACAAATGTCAAGGGCACATTATATATAGTACAGCAAGGTCCAGTCACACTGGATGATATCCGTAATGGGACTCCTAGACCTCCAAATGGCTTCTCTTGGATGTGATGAAGAGGAAAGCCCTTGAAACGTGTCAGCCATTTGGAGGTCTAGGAGTCCCATTACGGATATCATCCATTGTGACTGGACCTTGCTGTAGTATATATGATGTGCCCTTGACATTTGTTCCTTTTGTGGGTATATTCCACATATCTTGGTGTTCTGCAGGCCCCATCATCACTTTGAAAGGTAGAATCACTGCCAGCGACTACGTACAAATTTTGGCCAACCATGTGCACCCCATGGTGCAGACATTGCTTCCAGAAGACAGCGCCACTTACTAAAATGCACCAATTCAAACAGCTGGTGATGTCAAATCGTGGTTTGACAAGCATGCAGCCAAAGTTTCGCCCCTTCCCTGGGCGCCACAATCGCCGGACCTCAATATCATAGAGCCACCATGGTCAATTTTGGTGAAGAAGGTTCAGACTCGTTATCCACCTCTGGCATCTCTGCAAGAACTGGGCCTATTTTTGCATGAAGAGTGATATCAGATTCCATTATCCAAGACTTATATTTTGTCAATTCCCAGAAGGATTCAGGCTGTCTTGGATGCCAAAGGTTGTCCAACACCATATTAAGTAACCGTTTTGTTCTTTTACCTGGTGTTTCCATAATTTTGTCCAACCCCTGTACTTTAATCAGAAAAGGGCATACTTCATTATACAAATACAGCGATAAAAAAAAACAAAACACAAGGGAATTATCAGACTGGTTTTAAGAATCTGTCACAAGAGCACCAGGAATGGTAAAGCTGCACTGGGTCAGTGACTACAGTCACGGAGGTAGATCAGAAGCCCATACGAAACTTTTTAGTGGGTGGTCGCTGCAAACGGGTTTGCGTTGCAGAGCGCTGGGAGTAAGTCTGCATCTGGGAGGAGGTCTGTGGCTGGAGGCTTTGTGGGAGGAACTGGGTACTCTGAGAGTGCTGTGAGTGGGTTTGCATCCCAGGGCGCGTAGGGAGAGTTTGAGTCTGTGAGTACCGTGAAGGAGTCTGTGGATGGACAATGGTCTGGGAGTTCTGAGATGGGGTTATTCTCCGAGAGAGCTGTGAGTGTGTTTGTGCCTCAGTGAGTGTTCGAATCTGGGAGCACTGTTGGGGGGTCTGTGGCTGGAGGCTTTGCGAGAGGGTCTGGGAACTCTGAGAGAAGGCTATACCCTGAGAGGGCGGCGAGCTGGTTTGCGTTTCAGTGCGTTTTGAGAGAGTTTGTGTCTGGGAGTACCGTTGAGAGATCTGTGAACTCTGAGATGTTGTTATCTCCTGAGATATCTGTGTAGGAACGCTGGCTGGTGGGTCTCTGCTCTCCCCAAAGAAAGTCATGAAGTCTTGCAGCGTCCTCCTCCTTTCTCTGGGGATCCCCTTAGAGCGCAGGGACTGTGAGGAGGTAATAGAACAAGATACTGATGACTTTGCGTCGCTTACTTTTGAGTTGGCTTGTGCCTGTCTAACACGGAAGAGGTCTGGCTTTGTTGAAGGCCCTGAATGGAAGCTCCAATTAGCACCCTGTTCAACAGAAACTGAACTACCCTGCGTTTCAGCAGAATAGACCATCGTGTCCACGTCTGACACTGGACCGCTATCGTATGACCATGGGGAACTGGCTTCCGTGTTGAAAATATCTGAACCAAAACTGAGAGAGGACAAGAGACTTCCTGTTAAGGAACTTTGGCTTCGAGCCCTCTGCAGCTTTTGCCTTCGTCTCTTCTCTCGAAGAGCCTGAATCTTGCTGAGCTTATTCAGGCCTAAGTGGTCATCCCACCACAGTCCAAGCTGACCCTCCCAGGCTGCAGTAAGCCTCTGGCTTAACGGGTCTTTCCAGTTCTCGGCGCGCACAAGCTCCACTGTCGCAGAACTGGTTGGGGAGTCCAATTTTATGAGTTTGCCCGCTCTCATACCTTGACGTAAGCAATCTCGCAATCTATCTACCTTCTGAGGGGTTTCACCTAATTCTACAGCACTGAACAAGTTGTTAATCTGGCATCCTGGACGCTGGAGGACCTCCACGCTTCCTTTGCGAAGTAAATGTTGGATCCACTTGTTGAAAGAAACTTTAGCCTTAGTGCTGAAAGAAGGTGGAGAACCTGAGCTAGACGGTACTTCATGGATAGGACTTATGGCACGAATTCCATTGGCGGAGACAGTTTCAGGAGACCGATCCACAGCTCCTAGATTTAGTTCACTTTCTGGTTCTTGGCCAGAAATGTCTAATTCAATGGTGACGTCTTCTGAAACCTGCTCTGTTGGAGTGCCACTAGGCACTGTCTTCTCGGCAGTACAAGCTGGATTCCTCCTGGAAAAATGGTTGGAGCTTGGAGCCAAAGACTTGTTATACAGCAACCGCTGACTGAAGACATCACCGGCGTCTGTCAGATGGAAAACCATCAGGAATTCTGGATTTAGTGCAGTGCATGCTGCAGCCAACCCTGGGAACAGACAAAGAATTCAGGGAAGTGAGACATTTTAAAAGGAAACAATGGTTTTTGGTCAACAGTGTCTTAATATTGCAAGCTGTTACCCAAAATCTATTTTCAGTATGTCCCTCATTGTATTTCACAGTTTACTTTTTTTTTTTTTTTTTTATATTAAAGAAGCAATAATAAAACCTGGAAGCGGATTGGTTTCTCTGCAGAGCTGCACCAGATTTCAGTCTTCGTAGATAACCCCCAGTGTGTCTAAATTTGACCATCTGACTGACGGTCAGCTTTGAGATAAATAAAAAAAAAAGTGTAAAAAATTAAGCACTTAAAATCACCCTCCAAAATGTTTGAGTGCCCCAACACATGTTTGCAAATGCACATGTAGCCTTAGACAGTGGCGTACTTACCAAAAGGCAAGCAAGGCACTTGCCTAGGGCGGCATTTTTCAGGGGGGCAGCATCTCCCCCCAGAAGAAGGGAAGAAAGAAGGGACATGCAGCCATAGGAACCAGGTGGGATCCAAGAGAGGCTGTGGGCTGCTTGATGGTGTATGTAGAGCCTGACTCCCGTTCCCAGGGATGTCTGGAGCTTTGAAGATGAGTGTCTTTCCCTCCATTGCTGAGGGGGGTAGTGGAAGGCTTTTCCAAGTGGGGGGCAGGGATATTGTTGGTCAGTGTCAGGATCTCTCCGCAGAAGGCGGGGAGTTGTTGGTTGGTGTCCGTTGGGGCAGACGATTTTTGTGTTGCCAAAACCTAAATACACCACTGGCCGGAGATGAAGCTATTCAAGCAAGACCTGTGTCCTAAATAGCTGCACTGGAGGTAGGAAAGAAATTGGAATCTAATAGACCCTCAATGTCTCCATGAAGTGTACCTGTCACCTGCCCATGCTATCACATATGGGGCTTGGTAGCTCCCTTGTGACAGCAATAAAGTTAAAAAAAAAAAAATAAAAATAAAGTGTGAATAAAAAATAATTACATAAAAGAAATCAAAATTTTACAAATCCAAATTTCACCCCTGTAAACACCCCATATAAAAAAGTGGAGTGTAGGGCGAGAACGTATGTAAATATCAATTGTGCCACACGTGTGAAGTATCTTCACAAACGCTGGAGTGCGAGCAATTATTCTAGGGCTGCCGTTCACGGTTAAAGTGTTAATGAAGTTAATTTTTTTTTTTATATATCGAAGTAAAATAAACATGTTATACTCACCTGCTGTGTGCATTGGTACGGCACACAGCGGCCCCGATCCTCCTCTTCTTAGTGTCCCCCACCAGCGATCTTGGCTCCTCCTCTTCTTAGTGTGTCCCCATAGCAAGCTGCCTGCTATGGGGGCACATGGTGTCTGCTCAATCCTGAGCGCAGCTCCATAGACACACATGATGGGACGTAGCCCAGTGCCTTTGATCGAGTACTCGTATAAAGAGGAGAAGTGGGGAGAGTAGATGCAGCCATGCATAGAGCTTCACACAGGGAAGGGAGAGGACAAAGATATATAAAACGTTTTTTTACCTTAACCGCTTTCCAGCTGCCCTATAGCAGAAGTGCTGCTACAGGGCGCCACAGGTGCGCAAAATCATATATATATATATATATATATACATATATATATATATATGGGTGTGTATATATATATATGTAATTTTGCATTTCTGGGTAGGGGGCATGACCAACCAGCGTGCACCCTACCTGCCCCACCATTCGGGGTCTCGGCTGTCAATCACTGGGTCCCGGCAGGTGATTACTCGCCTGCACCCGGTGATCGCTGAGTATTACTGACGGGGGAGAGAACTGTATATAAACAGTTGTCAGCTCTTGCACACTGCTTTGTATGGCTCTGCATAGCAGTGTGCTTACAGTGGAAAGCATACACACAGTCTCATAGTAAAGCACACACAGCACACAGGTAACCCTTTGATCGCCCCAGATGTTAACCCCTTCCTGCCCAGTGCCATTAGTACAGTGTCAGTGCTTTTGATTACCACTGATCACTGTATTGGTGTCACTGGGGATGTCAGTGACACCAAGTCAGTCCCCCCCCCAGTCTCAGAATGCCCGCCACAGTCCCGCTATAAGTCGCTGATCGCCGCCATTACTAGTAAAAATTAAAAAAAAATTCCCAGTATATATCCCGCCATTTGTAAACGCTATAACTTTCACGTAAACCAAATAATTTACACATATTGGTATTTTTGTTTTTAGCAAAGACATGGAGCAGAATACATTTATGCCAAAATTAGATTTTTTTAATTGTTTTACTGGACATGATTAATAGCAAAAAGTAAAAAATATTGTTTTTTTTTTTCTAAAAATTGTCAGCCTTTTTTTTTTTATAGCGCAAAAAAAATAAAAACCGCAGAGGCGATCAAATACCACTGAAAGAAAGCTCGATTTGTGGAAAAAAAATGACATACATTTAATTTGGGTGCAGCGCTGCATGACCGCGCAATTGTCAGTTAAAGTAACGCAAAAAAAAAGGCCTGTTCAGGAAGGGGGGGGGGGGGGGAATCCTCAGGAGGGCGAGTGGTTAAAACAAGCAATGCATTAACTCTTTCGCTAACAGAGCCGTTTTTGCATTTTTTTTTTTTTTTGCACGCATTTAAATAAAATCGTTTTAGGCCTGAAGATGACACAAAACCCCCAAACATGATCTCATTTCTGAAAGCAGACACCCCAGAGAATAAAATAGCGGTAGTTTCAATTTTTATGTCACACCATATTACCGCAAAAGTCTAGGAAATCCCAAATTTCAGTAAAAAAACACACTAAAGTGAATTTTAAGGCAAAAAAAAAAAACGCAATAAATTACCCAAATTTTTGGCAAAATATAAAAGACGAGGTTGTGCCGAGTAAATAGATACCCAACATGCCAAACCTTTGTGTGCGCCTATGACTGGCGACAAACGTCAGGACCCTATATTTTCTATAGGCGAGGCTTCAAAAGCCCCCTACAGGTCATCAGTTCAGTGTTACTGAGGAGGTGCTGGAATTATTGTTCTTACTCCGACGTGCGTGGCGGAATGTAATGTGTGCCGCAATCAGCGTTTTCACGTGTAGGCGCCCTGACATTTATTTCAGGTACTTATATAGCTCTGTCAATTTACGCCGCGCTTTACATATATATTGTACATTCACATCAGTCCCCGCCCCCGAGGAGCGTACAATCTAAGGTGGTGGCTCACTGATAAAAAGAAAACAAACAGAGGGCGCACCGGCCTAGTGCATTACCTTAAAAAACATTTATTAAAGCGATAAAAGTAGGTATTATACCCTCACAAATGACAATAATGTCAAAGGCACATCATGAAAGAACAGCTCTGTAATAAATGGTTTTTTAACCCTTTCAATATTGGGCACTTATACCCCCTTCCTGTCCAGGCCAATTTTCAGCTTTCAGCGCTCTCACACTTTGAATGACAATTGCGCGGTCATGCAACACTGTACCCATATGACATTTTTATCATTTTTTTCACACAAATAGAGCTTTCTTTTGGTGGTATTTAATCGTCACTGGGTGTTTTATTTTTTGCTAAATTAAACAAAGAACACCTGAAACTTGAAACAAAAAAACGCACTTTTCTTCGTTTCTGTTATAAAATTTTGCAAATAAATAAAATATCTTCATAAATTTAGATAAAAATGTATTCGGATACATTTCTTTGTTGAAAATAATAATACTAATTGAATTTGTATTTTCTTTTCAAACGTTTCTATTATTTTTTATTACATTTTTTTTTTACTATTTTATTTTTCGGCACACTGTGACCAAATCAATACAATGTTACCATAGTAACATTGAACTACTCTGGACGAGTGATCAGGATTGAGTTTTTTAGCACATTATGATTGCTAACACCGATGTATTTAATTGATATTTGCAATCATTGTTACTGAATGAAACTGATTTATTCAGTCTTTTGTTGTGATTAGCTGTGATTGGGCAAAGCTGATCACATGATACAGATGGTCTGTGATTGGCCCTGTCTGTATCATGTGACCTCCTTGACCAGTCACAGCTAACAACATAATTGTATACAATGAATGGCATGATAGGAAGCCATCCATTGTATACAATCGACATGTTATCTGCTGTGATTGGTCACGGCAGTCACATGACACTGGCAATGGGTAGGTGTAGTGATATGTCATCGTTGTGACAGAACGCACCACTGCGCGAGCGGCTCGTTTTGACAGGATGTCATATGACGCCCAGCCACAATGGCGAGTGTCCCACCCGGCCTATAGCAGATTGACGGCTAGGCAGGACACTCACCGTTGTGATTGGGCGTCATATGACATCCTGTCAAAACGAGCCACTCACGCGGCCGCAGGGCCGTGTAGCGGCGCGATCTGTCACCAAGGTGTTAGACCAAGGATCTGCCTGTCTGAAGATGAAGTGTAAGGACTAATGGTCCTTCATCAGGGATGTCATTCCTCATGCCACACACAGGAACACTTACCTGCCATCGGAGATGCCAGTCTCTGTGCCGCAATCTCCCGTTCGTGGGGCAATAATGGATCCAGATGATGGAGGGACCCTGAACTCTGCGAGAGTCTCACTGCGGGTAGATGCAGTTGGCAAGGGTTCAAATCACCTCCTGGAGAAAAAGCAACACACAAATCAATGTGAGTACCCCACACATAAAAAAGTAGCGCCACCTAGAGGAGCAACCTCCCAAACCCCCCCCCCCACACACACACACAATCCTATTGGCCCATTACTATACAGTTGCAAGAAAAAGTATGTGAACCCCTTGGGATTACGTGGCGTTTTGCATGAATTGGGCATAAAATGTGCTCTGAACGTCATCTAAGTCACAACAATAGAAGAACACAGTCTGCTGAACATAATACTACACAAACATTAGATGTTGCCATGGTTTAATTGCACATAACATGTAAACATTCACAGTGCAGGGAGGAAAAAGTATGTGAGGCCCTAGCTTAATGACTTCTCCCAGAGCTAATTGGAGCCAGGAGTGAGCCAACCTTGACTCCAATCAGTGTGATGATATTGGATGTGTTGCTGACAGCTGTCCTGCCCTTAAAAAACACACACCTGTTTTGGGTTTACTGGTTTCAAGAAGCACTGTCTGATGTGAACCATGCCTCGCAGAAAAGAGCTCTCAGAAGACCTACGATCAAGAATTGTTGACTTGCATTAAGTTCAGAGCACATTTTATGCCCAATTCATGCAAAACTCCACGTAATCCCAAGGGGTTCACATACTTTTTCTTGCAACTGTAATTCGTGCAGGACGTAAAGCAGCCCCTTACAGCCAGACTCCGGGCAGATTTAAAAGGCACAAATGAATGCATCCCCGTATTCATCATTACATGTAGTATCAACCTCTCCTAAACCCTTGTAAGCTCAGACTGTAGAAGGGAGATGAAGCACAAGGAACCAATCAGATCTGCTGCAGTGCTAGGAGCACACTGATAGGAGGAGAGAGCAGAGTGACAGAGAGATGACCTCATCCAATTGCTGCTTCTTCTTTCACTGTCCTGTTACAGGCTGGGGGAGGGGACAAGACCTGGATGTATTACTGAACTGCAGCAGAGAAAAAAAATCAGATCTCCTATACTGCCAGACAGGACCTTGCTGTGTGACACAGCTGTGTAAATCTCAGAACTGTATGGACAGAAACACAAAGCCTAAACTCCAGCACTTTAGCAACAGATACTCTACTCGGGGGTGCCCAGTATTGGACAGCCGTCAGAAACTCTACTCGGGGGTGCCCAGTTTTTGGACAGCCAGCGGATACTCTACTCGGGGTGCCCAGTACTGGACAGCCGGCAGAAACTCTACTCGGGGGTGGCCAGTATACTCTACTCGGGGGTGGCCAGTATACTCTACTCGGGGGTGCCCAGTACTGAACAGCCGGCGGATACTCTACTCGGGGGTGGCCAGTATTGGATAGCCGGCGGATACTCTACTCGGGGGTGCCCAGTACTGAACAGCCGGTGGATACTCTACTCGGGGGTGCCCAGTACGGAAAGCCAATGGATACTCTACTCGGGGGAGCCCAGTATTGGACAGCCGGCAGAAACTCTACTCAGGGGGTGCCCAGTATTGGACAGCCAGCGGATACTCTACTCGGGGTGCCCAGTACTGGACAGCCGGCAGAAACTCTACTCGGGGGTGGCCAGTATACTCTACTCGGGGGTGGCCAGTATACTCTACTCGGGGGTGCCCAGTACTGAACAGCCGGCGGATACTCTACTCGGGGGTGGCCAGTATTGGATAGCCGGCGGATACTCTACTCGGGGGTGCCCAGTACTGAACAGCCGGTGGATACTCTACTCGGGGGTGCCCAGTACGGAAAGCCGATGGATACTCTACTCGGGGGAGCCCAGTATTGGACAGCCGGCAGAAACTCTACTCAGGGGGTGCCCAGTATTGGATAGCCGGCGGATACTCTACTCGGAGGAGCCCAGTATTGGACAGCTGGCGGATACTCTACTCAGGGGTGCCCAGTATTGGATAGCCGGTGGATACTCTACTCGGAGGAGCCCAGTATTGGACAGCCGGCGGATACTCTACTCGGAGGAGCCCAGTATTGGACAGCTGGCGGATACTCTACTCAGGGGTGCCCAGTATTGGATAGCCGGTGGATACTCTACTCGGGGGAGCCCAGTATAGGACAGTCGGCAGATACTCTACTCATGGGTGCCCAGTATTGGACAGCCGGCGGATACTCTACTCATGGGTGCCCAGTATTGGACAGCCGGCGGATACTCTACTCATGGGTGCCCAGTATTGGACAGCCGGCGGATACTCTACTCGGGGGAGCCCAGTATTGGACAGCCGGTGGATACTCTACTCGGGGGAGCCCAGTACTGGACAGCCGGCGGTACCTGAGTACTGCAGCAGTACCGTCTCCTGGCTGTGCTGAGTTCCCAGAAGGATCTTGTTAGTCCGCTCAGATTCGCCTCCTGGAATGACGCTGACAAACACAGGCGGCCTCTCCAGCATGTGTATCCATTTAGCCAAGGGGACCAGAGGAAATCGGTCATCCATGATGTACATAGAGAACTACAAGAGAGGAAAGAAGGAGAACAACAGACCAGAAATAAAGACCAGCGCTGGAAAATATATTCAGTATTAGTTCTATGGCTCCAGAATAAAAGCCTCCAATCTGTGATTCTAAAATGTGAACCTGTGATTGGCTCAAGAAGAATAAAGTAACAAGCCCTAACCTCCCACCCCCTCTAGTCCTAACCCCCCACCCCCTCTAGTCCTAACCCCCCACCCCCTCTAGTCCTAATCCCCCACCCCCTCTAGTCCTAACCTCCCACCCCCTCTAGTCCTAACCTCCCACCCCCTCTAGTCCTAACCTCCTACCCCCTCTAGTCCTAACCTGCCACCCCCTCTAGTCCTAACCCCCTACCTCCTCTAGTCCTAACCCCCCACCCCCTCTAGTCCTAACCCCCCATCCCCTCTAGTCCTAACCTCCCATCCCCTCTAGTCCTAACTCCCAACCCCCTCTAGTCCTAACTTCTCACCCTCTCTAGTCCTAACCTCCTACCCTCTCTAGTCCTAACCTCCTACCCTCTCTAGTCCTAACCTCCTACCTCCTCTAGTCCTAACCTCCTACGCCCCTATAGTCCTAACCTCCTACCCTCTCTAGTCCTAACCTCCTACCCTCTCTAGTCCTAACTTCCTTCCCCCTCTAGTCCTAACCTCCTACACCCTCTAGTCCTAACCCCCCACCCCCTCTAGTCCTAACCCCCCACCCCCTCTAGTCCTAACCTCCCACCCCCTCTAGTTCTAACCTCCCACCCCCTCTAGTCCTAACATCCCACCCCCTCTAGTCCTAACCTCCTACCCCCCTCTAGTCATAACCTCTTACCTCCTCTAGTCCTAACCTCCTACCCCCTCTAGTCCTAACCTCCTACCCCCCTCTAGTCCTAACCTCCTACCCCCCTCTAGTCCTAACCCCCTACCCCCCTCTAGTCCTAACCCTCTACCCCTCTAGTATTAACCCTCTACCCCCTGGACAACAAGCTGGTTGTGTACTTTCATCTTTGTAGTTGATTTCTAAGAGCAACAGTCATTAGTTCTCAATTTGTTGTAGCGGGAGCAGCTGGGCATTTCAGACTCCAGATCTGTCCCACCCATCATGACATCATACAGTGGGGCAAAAAAGTATTTAGTCACCACCAATTGTGCAAGTTCTCCCACTTAAAAAGATGAGAGAGGCCTGTAATTGGCATCAAAGGTAGACCTCAACTATGAGAGACAAAATGAGAAAAAAAATCCAGACAATCACATTGGCTGATTTGGAAAGAATTTATTTGAAAATTATGGTGGAAAATAAGTATTTGGTCACCTAAAAACAAGCAAGATTTCTGGCTCTCACAGACCTGTACCTTCTTCTTTAAGAGGCTCCTCTGTCCTGCAATTATTACCTGTATCGATGGCACCTGTTTGAACTTGTTATCAGTATAAAAGACACATGTCCACAACCTCAAACAGTCACACTCCAAACTCCACTATGGTGAAGACTAAAGAGCTGTCGAAGGACACCAGAAACAAAATTGTAGACCTGCACCAGGCTGGGAAGACTGAATCTGCAATAGGCAAGCAGCTTGGTGTGAACAAATCAACTGTGGGAGCAATAATTAGAAAATGGAAGACATACAAGACCACTGATAATCTCCCTCGATCTGGGGCTCTACGCAAGATCTCACCCCGTGGGGTCAAAATGATCACAAGAACGGAAAGCAAAAATCCCAGGACCACACGGAGGGACCTAGTGAATGACCTGCAGAGAGCTGGGACCAACGTAACAAAGGCTACCATCAGTAACACACTACGCCGCCAGGGACTCAGATCCTGCAGTGCCAGACGTGTCCCCCTGCTTAAGCCAGTACATGTCCGGGCCCATCTGAAGTTTGCTAGAGAGCATTTGGATGATCCAGAAGAGGATTGGGAGAATGTCATATGGTCAGATGAAACCAAAATAGAACTGTTTGGTAGAAACACAACTTGTCGTGTTTGGAGGAGAGAGAATGCTGAGTTGTATCCAAAGAACACCATACCTACTGTGAAGCATGGGGGTGGCAACATCATGCTTTGGGGCTGTTTCTCCGCAAAGGGACCAGGACGACTGATCCATGTACAGGACAGAATGAATGGGGCCATGTGTGAGTGCCAACCTCCTTCCATCAGCAAGGGCATTGAAGATGAAAAGTGGCTGGGTCTTCCAACATGACAATGATCCCAAACATACCGCCCGGGCAACGAAGGAGTGGCTTCGTAAGAAGCATTTCAAGGTCCTAGAGTGGCCTAGCCAGTCTCCAGATCTCAACCCCATAGAAAACCTTTGGAGGGAGTTGAAAGTCTGTGTTGCCCAGCGACAGCCCCAAAACATCACTGCTCTAGAGGAGATCTGCATGGAGGATGGGCCAACATACCAGCAACAGTGTGTGCCAACCTTGTGAAGACTTACAGGAAACGTTTGACTTCTGTCATTGCCAACAAAGGATATATAACAAAGTATTGAGATGAACTTTTGATATTGACCAAATACTTATTTTCCATCATAATTTGCAAATAAATTCTTTCCAAATCAGCCAATGTGATTGTCTGGATTTTTTTTCTGGATTTTGTCTCTCATAGTTGAGGTCTACCTATGATGCCAATTACAGGCCTCTCTCATCTTTTTAAGTGGGGGAACTTGCACAATTGGTGGCTGACTAAATACTTTTTTGCCCCACTGTACCTTGACTGACAGGCCAGGAGACCCCTGGTGTGCCCTGCTCACCATGACATCATACCATGACTAATAACAATGTTGAACCAGCATTTATTGCATTCATTGATCCCTTAGTTTAGCAGCTGAACACCTAAAAACATCCACCTAAATATTATCACATATAATTATAAATATACTCCGATCACCCATAACATGAAGACCACCAGCAGATAAAAGTGAGTAACATTGATTATCTTGTTTTAACAGCACCTGAAAGTGGGTGGGATTAATTAGGCAACAAGTGAACATGTTGTCCCTGAAGTTGATGTGTTGAAAGCAGAAAAAAAATAGGCAAGTGTAAGGAATTGAGGGACTTTGATAAGGGCCAAATTGTAATGTCTAGATGACTGGGTCAGAGCAAGTCCAAAACTGCAGCTCTTGTGTGATGTTCCCCATCTACAGTGGTCAGGACTGATCAAAAATGGTTCAAGCAAGGGAAACCAGTGAACCGGTGAAAGGGTCATGGGCGGCTAAGCCTCACTGATGGACATGGGGAGCAAAGGCTGGTCCGTGTAGTCCGATCCAAAAGAAGAGCTACTAGAGCTCAGATTGCTGAAAAAGTGAATGTTGGTTCGAATAGAAAGGTATCAGGACAGACAGAGCATTGTGGTTTGTTGTGTAAGGGGCTGTGTAGCCGCAAACAGGTCTGGGTGTCCATGCTGACCCATGTCTATAGCCAAAAGCACGTACAATGAGCACATGAGCATAAGAACTGGAACACAGAGCAAAGGAAGAAGTTGACCTGGTCTGATGAATTAAAAAATGGTTTGAGGAACACGTTTAAGATGTTGACTCGGCCTCCAAATTCTCACACACTCTATATTGCCAAAAGTATTGGGCCGCCTGACTTTACACGCACATGAACTTTAATGGCATCCCACTCTTAGGGTTCAACATTGGGTTGGCTCCGCCCTTTGCAGCTATAACAGCTTCAACTCTTCTGGGAAGGCCGTCCACAAGGTTTAGGAGGTGGCTATGGAAAGGTTGGATCGTTTTTCCAGA
This sequence comes from Staurois parvus, assembly GCF_062004578.1. Taxonomy (NCBI): domain Eukaryota; kingdom Metazoa; phylum Chordata; class Amphibia; order Anura; family Ranidae; genus Staurois; species Staurois parvus. The sequence continues at coordinate 919,039 of NW_028318243.1, read as the reverse complement.
AGCACATTTGTCAGGTCAGGCACTGATGTCGGGGGAGGAGGCCTGGTTCTATGGGGTTGAGATCAGGACTCTGTGCAGGCCAGTCAAGTTCCTCCACCCCAAACTGGCTCCTCCATGTCTTTATGGACCTTGCTTTGTGCACTGGTGTGCAGTCATGTTGGAACAGGAAGGGGCCATCCCCAAACTCTTCCCACAAAGTTGGGAGCATGAAATTATCCAAAATGTCTTGGTATGCTGACGCCCTAAGACCAAGTCAAACCCCTGAAAAACAACCTCACACCATAATCCCCCTCCACCAAACTTTACACTTGGCACAATGCAGTCAGGCAAGTATCGTTCTCCTGGCAACTGCCAAACCCAGACACGTCCATCGGATTGCCAGACAGAGAAGTGTGATTGGTCACTCCAGAGAACACGTCTCCACTGCTCTATAATCCAGTGGTGGCGTGCTTTACACCATGGCATCCGACGCTTTGCATTGCAATTGGTGATGAAAGACTGCTCGGCCATGGAAACCCATTCCATGAAGCTCTCTATGCACTGTTGTTGGGCTCAACTGAAAGCCACACCAAGTTTGGAGGTCTTTAGCTGTTGACTCTGCAGACAGTTGGCGACCTCTGCACACTGTGCGCTGACCCCGCCCTGTCATGTGACGTGGCCTACCACTTGGTGGCTGAGTGGCTGTTGTTCCCAGTTGCTTCCACTTTGTTATAATCCCACTAACAGTTGAGCGTGGAATATTTAGTAACCAGGAAATGTCACGGATGGACTTATTGCACAGGTGGCCACCTATCACGGGACCACGCTTGGAGTCACTGAGCTCCTGAGAGCGACCCATTCTTTCACATATGTTTGTAGAAGCAGTCTGCATGCCTAGGGGATGATTGTATACACCTGTGGACATGGAGATGATCGGAGCAGCACCGGAATCCAATGAATTGGAGGAATACGTTTGGCAATATAGAGTATACATAAACACACATACATACATACACCCACATTGCTTAAAAAAATTAAAAGAACACTTTGTAATCAGAGTATAGCATCAAGTCACTGAAATTCCTGGGATATGGATCTGGTCAGGTAAGTAGCAGAGGGGGGTGGTAATCAGTTTCAGCTGCTTTGGTGGTAATGAAATTAACAACAGGTGCACTAGATGGGCAACAATGAGATGAACCCAAAAACATGAATGGTTTTACAGGTGGAGGCCACTAACATTTTTTTCTCTATTCATCTTTTCTGACTGTTTTTCACAAGATTTGCATTTGGCTAGGGTCAGTGTTACTACAGGTAGCATGAGGCCATACCTGGACCCTACAGAGGTTGCTCAGGCAGTCCAACTCCTCCAGGATGGCACATCAATAAGTGCCATTGCCAGAAGGTTTGCTGTGTCTCCCAGCACAGTCTCAAGAGCATGGAGGAGATTCCAGGAGACAGGCAGTTCCTCTAGGAGAGCTGGACAGGTCCCTAGAAGGTCCTTAACCCATCAGCAGGACCGGTATCTGCTCCTTTGTGCAAGGAGAAACAGGATGAGCCCTGCCAGAGACCTGACAAAAGAAAGCAAAGAAAGGGCGCACTCTCCTCATGCATTACCATGGTAAAAAAGAGGGAATTTATTTAAAACCATAAAAGTGCATACTCACAAACCAAAGGTCAAACCAGGGACAAAGAGCCAAAGGAGTATGTCCCAAGTAGCGGGGATCCTTAGGCGTGATAAGCTAACGCATTTTGGGAATCACACTCCCCTCCTCAGAGCTTAAAATCATAGACATATTACTGTTCTATATATAAGGGACTGAATGATGTGAGTAGGTATAGCCACACCCCCTCCATGCAAGACGAAAAAGGGGTGGGGCCCACCAAATTCCACCCAAATGGTAAGTCAAGAAAGATAAATCTTAGGGAGTGAGTGGTCATACAATGGGGCAAAAAAGTATTTAGTCAGCCACCGATTGTGCAAGTTCTCCCACTTACAAAGATGAGAGAGGCCTGTAATTGGCATCATAGGTAGACCTCAACTATGAGAGACAAAATGAGAAAACAAATCCAGACAATCACATTGGCTGATTTGGAAAGAATTTATTTGCAAATTATGGTGGAAAATAAGTATTTGGTCACCTACAAACAAGCAAGATTTCTGGCTCTCACAGACCTGTACCTTCTTCTTTAAGAGGCTCCTCTGTCCTGCACTCATTACCTGTATCAATGGCACCTGTTTGAACTTGTTATCAGTATAAAAGACACCTGTCCACAACCTCAAACAGTCACACTCCAAACTCTACTATGGTGAAGACCAAAGAGCTGTCGAAGGACACCAGAAACAAAATTGTAGACCTGCACCAGGCTGGGAAGACTGAATCTGCAATAGGCAAGCAGCTTGGTGTGAACAAATCAACTGTGGGAGCAATAATTAGAAAATGGAAGACATACAAAACCACTGATAATCTCCCTCCATCTGGGGCTCCACGCAAGATCTCACCCCGTGGGGTCAAAATGATCACAAGAACGGTGAGCAAAAATCCCAGGACCACACGGGGGGACCTAGTGAATGACCTGCAGAGAGCAGGGACCAACGTAACAAAGGCTACCATCAGTAACACACTATGCCGCCAGGGACTCAGATCCTGCAGTGCCAGACGTGTCCCCCTGCTTAAGAAAGTACATGTCCGGGCGCGTCTGAAGTTTGCTAGAGAGCATTTGGATGATCCAGAAGAGGATTGGGAGAATGTCATATGGTCAGATGAAACCAAAATAGAACTGTTTGGTAGAAACACATGAGGAGGGAGGGGATAGTGGTACAGGAGGAAATAGCTGTGGGGGATGGAGTGGTAGGAGGAGTGGAGGAGATCGGCAGTTAGGTGAGGGCGGGGTAGGCTTCCCTGAAGAGATGGGTTTTCAGGGTGCGCCTAAAGGTGAGGAGGGTAGGTGACAGTCTGATGGATTGGGGTAGTGAGTTCCAGAGGATGGGGGAAGCCCTGGAGAAGTCCTGCAGTCGGGCATGGGAGGAGGAGACCAGGGAGCTAGAGAGTAGGAGGTCTTGTGAGGAGAGAAGAGTGAGTGTTGGGTGGTATTTGGGTATCAGGTCGGTGAGGTAGTTTGGGGCAGTATTATGAATAGCTTTGTATGTCTGTGTTAGTAATTTGAATTTAATGCGTTGGGCAATTGGGAGCCAGTGGAGGGAATGACAGAGGGGGGTGGCGGATACGGAGCGGTTGGTAAGGTGGATGAGTCTGGCCGCTGAGTTCAGGATGTACTTCATAATAATAAGGTTCATAATGTAATCTGGACTCATAAGGACAAAACCCTCAGTTTGGAGCCCATGATGTACTGTGGGTTTTAATGCGTGATAAGGATCTGACAACCAAGAGCCGGGAAAAACGCACCAAAGGTTCAAAGTCAAAGGCCCAGTAAAGGGCTATGGAGTGGCACCTGTGATGAATGTCTCTTGTGCTATAACTGAAAGATCTACAACGTATATAAGAGACTGAATATCTAGTGCATCATTGAGACCCTTGGGGACCAGGGAGCCCAAATGATGGATCCAAAAGGATTCTGTTTTGCAGAGCTTGCGGAACTTTCTGCCTGTGTCAATGTCACCTAGTATGGCTTCTATGCCAAATACTTTAGGTGTCAGAGTCCTACAAAATGACCTCCAGCAGGCCACTGGTGTGAATGTATCCAACCAATCAGAAACAGACTTCATGAGGGTGGCCTGAGGGCCGGCCAGCCTCTAGTGGGCCCTGTGCTCACTGCCCGGCACCATGAAGTTCGATTGGCATTTTTCATTGAACACCAGAATTGGCAGGTCCACCACTGGCGCCCTGTGCTTTTCACAGATGAGAGCAGGTTCACCCTGAGCACATGTGACAGACGTGAAAGGGTCTGGAGAAGCCGTGGAGAACGTTCTGCTGCCTGTAACATGGTTCAGCATGACCAATTTGGTGGTGGGTCAGTGATGGTCTGGAAAGGCATTTCCATGGAGGGACGCACAGACCTCTACAGGCTAGACAATGGCACCCTGACTGCCATTAGGTATCGGGATGAAATCCTTGGACCCATTGTCAGACCCTACGCTGGTGCAGTGGGTCCTGGGTTCCTCCTGGTGCACGACAATGCCCGGCCTCATGTGGGGAGAGTATGCAGGCCGTTCCTGGAGGATGAAGGAATTGATACCACTGAATGGCCCCCATGCTCGCCTGACCTAAATCCAATAGAACACCTCTGGGATGTCATGTTTCGGTCCATCCGACGCCGCCAGGGTGCACCTGAGACTGTCCAGGATCTCAGTGATGCCTTGGTCCGGATCTGGGAGGAAATCCCCCAGGACACCATCCGTGGTCTCATTAGGAGCCTCCCCCAACGTTGTCAGGCATGCATACAAGCAAGTGGGGGCCACACAAACTACTGAGGACCATTCTTACATAGTTAGTCTGGCTGAAAAAAGACAAAAGTCCATCCAGTTCAACCATTTTGAGTTGCTGCAATGAAATTTCATCAAAATGGACTCGCCCGCTGCATCATTTTTTCACTTTGATTTTCGGGGTGTCTTTGAATTCAGTCCTCTGTAGGTCGATCATTTTCATTTCTATCGAACGATGGGGCGTCCTTACGTTCCTCACCCATCCCCCGTCCATGTCAGTATAGAGATCCAGCAGGAGATTTCTCCCCATTGAGATCTGATGGGTTTTCAAAGTGTTCCTTTCATTTTTTTCGAGCAGTGTGTGTATATATATAAAATTATAGCATGCACACCAAATGTACATAAGCACTCGATAATTATAGGGTTAAAAGCAACTTCTGACACCCCTCTTAGGTCAGTCCAGCACCCCTCAGTAGATTATAGGGCTAACTCCACCTTCCCTCTGGGTTAAGGCACCTCTGACTCGCCACTGTTGTCACCTTATGCTCCGATGGACTTGTTATCAAACCTGTTGCTCAGTAAATACAGAAAAGCATATCATAAAAAATCCTTTATTTTGGTATAAAATAGCACTCACATTTAGGCAGAGAGAGTAACAACCGATATGCAGCCTCAGGGTTCCAAGAACATCTGACTCACAGCTGTCACCAACGCGTTTCGTCACAAGGAGTTTTTTTTAACAATGGCGTTTGCTTTTCGTTATTTTCTATACTGAGCGAGCGGCTGGTGAGACAAGAAGCCTTTTGAGGTATAAAGTGACAGCAGTGGTGAACCAGAGATGCCTTAACCACTTCCAGTCCGGACACTTTCACCCCCTTCCAGTCCGGACACTTCCCCCCCCCCCTTCCAGTCCGGACACTTCCCCCCCCCTTCCAGTCCGGACACTTTCCCCCCCTTCCAGTCCGGACACTTTCCCCCCCTTCCAGTCCAGACACCTTCACCCCCTTCCTGTCCGGACACTTCCCCCCCCCTTCCAGTCCGGACACTTTCACCCCCCTTCCAGTCCGGACACATTCTCCCCTTCCAGTCCGGACACTTTCACCCCCTTCCAGTCCGGACACTTTCCCCCCCCTTCCAGTCCGGACACTTTCACCCCCTTCCAGTCCGGACGCTTTCCCCCCTTCCAGTCTTGACACTTTCCCCCCCTTCCGGTCTGGACACTTTCCCCCCCTTCCAGTCCGGACACTTTCCCCCCCTTCCGGTCTGGACACTTTCACCCCCTTCTAGTCCGGACACTTTCACCCCCTTCCTGTCCTGGCCAATTTTCAGCTTTCAGTGCTATCACACTTTGAATGACAATTGCGTGGTCATGCAACACCCATATGAACTTTTTAGCATTTTTTTGAGACAGATAAAGCTTTATTTTGGTGGTATTTATTCACCGCTGGGATTTTTATTTTTTTTGCTATGTAAATGAAAAAGTCCAAAAATTTTGAAAAAAGTGTTTTTCTTATAAAATTTAGCAAATAAATAATATTTCATCATAAATCTTGCCCAAAATTTATTGTTATCTTTATAGTACAAAAAAAAACACAAATTAGTTTAGAACCAAAAATTATAATTTTTAAACATTTTTTAAAAAATTTTTTTTATATTATTTATGTTTTTTTAACATACTGTCATCCTAGCAGTACAGTGTCACCATGGTGACACTGTACTACTTGTGGGGGGTGATGAAGATTTTTTTTTTTTTTTACACCGATTGCTTTTACACCCATAAAGGCTGTAAAAGCAATAATTTCTCCTTCTCTCTGGCTGCATTCTTGCAGCCATTGAGAGCTACTGTGTGAGCTGTGATTGGTCACAGCTTGTCACATGGTACAAGGCTGTTGTGAATAGCCCTGTACCATGTGACCTCTGTGATCATTCACAGATTTCACACATAGTAAGCAATGATGTCACAAGTGACATCTTGCTTACTACTCTGCATGTGATCACTGATTGGCCAATCAGTGATCACATGATCGGGACCTCGCACAGAGGTCCCGTACGACGATAGGTGTTCCAACGTGTCCTGAGGACACAGCGGGCACCGTATCGCGGTGCTGCGCGCTCCCAGGGAGCGCGCACAAGCAGGGGGCGGGGAGGCCGTTTATATACAACGGCCGGACGAGAAGTGGTTAAACCCGGGGGGAGCTGGAGTTAACCCCATAACCTGCCAAGGCCTGTAACCAGGGATAGCTGCATTCTACAGCAATGACGTCATGCACATTTATATGGTGATTTTACATTAAATCTATGTTTTTATTGAGGATAAGAAGCAATGGGGACACATAGAAATGATCTTGGGAGGTCCGTTCTAGAGACCCTTCGCTAGACTAGAAAACATTTCCAATTTGCCCCCAGCAAAGAAAAGCATTAATAATCAGAGATCCTTACTGCCTTAGAAGAGCTTGCAGAAAAATCCTTAGAATCAGACGTCTGGCTATGCCTGGTACCCCTCTGTGAGCTAGACCCGACATCACCACTATGTCCTGTAGGACCCAACCTTGTTCAGGAAGGAGACAATAGCGGCATTTCATCCATTCTACTGAGCATAAATAGCCAGCATGTCTGGCTAAAATGCGGGGCTGCTGTTAGAAACCACGGGGCCCCATACAGCCAACCTGACAGGCGACCAAACCCCCCCGCCTCAAAAAAAAAAAAAAAAAAAGTTTACTATGCTTCAGGTACGAATGAACAGTGAATAAGTACTGATCACTCATTGTGTTCATTCAAACAAAATGGGCCGGTAAAAGTGACATATTTACCTGACCCTTCCCCCACTCTCCATCCTGAAGCTTCCTAATGTGTGCTTGCAGCTGCCAGCAGGAAGGAGAGGAGGGAAGCCAACAGCTCTGCTGGGGTGGGGGCACACGGGGGGGGGGGGGAGGTATGGTGCACAGGGAGGGTGATGGGTGCAGCAGGGGGGATTTAAAGTGTTACTGAACCAATAATAAAATCAGTTTGTATATACAGTAAAGCATGCTTGTTATACTCACTGTGGAACCTAAGGGGTTAATACTCTGCATTGTTTAAAAAAGCTGTTTGATCCCGTCTTCCTTGATCCTCCCCTTCTTCTACTGTCCCCAATCCATTTGCTGATAGAACAGAGCATTGGGGACACTCTGTAAAAGCGCAGTTTGGTGTGTATTGCTAGAGTTTTTTTTTCTTGGGAGAGTGCATATGATCAGCACAGGGCCAATCGGCACTGTCAAAGGACAATCAAGGGAGAATGAAAACTCCTCCTACAAGCTTTATCAGTGCTCTGCTGGACACTGATAGAAGTCACAAGACTGCTATATACTGCTGATGAGAAAAGGTATTTAGCAGTTTATATTTACTAAAATTATTGCATTTTGCATGTTGTGTGTACTGTGTGAGAACGGATATAGTGAATGCAGGGTCCGCGGAGACCAGATATAGTGAATGCAGGGTCCAGGGGAGAGCGGATATAGTGAATGCAGGGTCCGGGGAGACTGGATATAGTGAATGCAGGGTCCGGGGAGAGCAGATATAGTGAATGCAGGGTCCGGGGAGAGCAGATATAGTGAATGCAGGGTCCGGGGAGAGCGAATATAGTGAATGCAGGGTCCGGGGAGAGCGGATATAGTGAATGCAGGGTCCAGGGAGAGCGGATATAGTGAATGCAGGGTCCGGGGAGAACAGATATAGTGAATGCGGGGTCCGGGGAGAGCGGATATAGTGAATGCAGGGTCCGGGGAGACCGGATATAGTGAATGCAGGGTCCAGGGAGACCAGATATAGTGAATGTAGGGTCCAGGGAGAGCGGATATAGTGAATGCAGGGTCCGGGGAGAGCGGATATAGTGAATGCAGGGTCCGGGGAGAGCGGATATAGTGAATGCAGGGTCCGGGGAGACCAGATATAGTGAATAGAGAGTCCGCGGAGACCAGATATAGTGAATGCAAGGTCTGGGGAGAGCGGATATAGTGAATGCAGGGTCCAGGGAGAGCGGATATAGTGAATGCAGGGTCCGGGGAGACCAGATATAGTGAATAGAGAGTCCGCGGAGACCAGATATAGTGAATGCAAGGTCTGGGGAGAGCGGATATAGTGAATGCAGGGTCCGGGGAGACCAGATATAGTGAATGTAGGGTCCAGGGAGAGCGGATATAGTGAATGCAGGGTCCGGGGAGAGCGGATATAGTGAATGCAGGGTCCGGGGAGACCGGATATAGTGAATGCAGGGTCCAGGGAGACCAGATATAGTGAATGTAGGGTCCAGGGAGAGCGGATATAGTGAATGCAGGGTCCGCGGAGACCAGATATAGTGAATGTAGGGTCCAGGGAGAGCGGATATAGTGAATGCAGGGTCCGGGGAGACCAGATATAGTGAATAGAGAGTCCGCGGAGACCAGATATAGTGAATGCAAGGTCTGGGGAGAGCGGATATAGTGAATGCAGGGTCCAGGGAGAGCGGATATAGTGAATGCAGGGTCCGGGGAGACCAGATATAGTGAATAGAGAGTCCGCGGAGACCAGATATAGTGAATGCAAGGTCTGGGGAGAGCGGATATAGTGAATGCAGGGTCCGGGGAGACCAGATATAGTGAATGTAGGGTCCGGGGAGAGCGGATATAGTGAATGCAGGGTCCGGGGAGAGCGGATATAGTGAATGCAGGGTCCGGGGAGACCGGATATAGTGAATGCAGGGTCCGGGGAGAGCGGATATAGTGAATGTAGGGTCCAGGGAGAGCGGATATAGTGAATGCAGGGTCCGCGGAGACCCGATATAGTGAATGTAGGGTCCAGGGAGAGCGGATATAGTGAATGCAGGGTCCGGGGAGACTGGATATAGTGAATGCGGGGTCCGGGGAGAGCGGATATAGTGAATGCAGGGTCCGGGGAGAGCGGATATAGTGAATGCAGGGTCCGGGGAGAGCGGATATAGTGAATGCAGGGTCCGTGGGGAGAGCGGATATAGTGAATGCAGGATCCAGGGAGAGCGGATATAGTGAATGCAGGGTCTGGGGAGAGCGCATATAGTGAATGCAGAGTCCGGGGAAAGCGGATATAGTGAATGCAGGGTCCGGGGAGAGCAGATATAGTGAATGCAGGGTCCGGGGAGAGCGGATATAGTGAATGCGGGGTCCGGGGAGAGCGGATATAGTGAATGGAGGGTCCGTGGAGACCAGATATAGTGAATGCAGGGTCTGGGGAGAGCGGATATAGTGAATGCAGGGTCCGGGGAGACCAGATATAGTGAATGTAGGGTCCAGGGAGAGCGGATATAGTGAATGCAGGGTCGGGGGAGACCAGATATAGTAAATGCAGGGTCCGGGGAGACCAGATATAGTGAATGCAGGGTCCGCGGAGACCAGATATAGTGAATGTAGGGTCCGGGGAGAGCAGATATAGTGAATGCAGGGTCCGGGGAGAGCGGATATAGTGAATGCAGGGTCCGGGGAGACCGGATATAGTGAATGCAGGGTCCGGGGAGACCGGATATAGTGAATGCAGGGTCCGGGGAGACCGGATATAGTGAATGCAGGGTCCGGGGAGACCGGATATAGTGAATGCAGGGTCTGGGGAGAACGGATATAGTGAATGCAGTGTCCGGGGAGACCGGATATAGTGAATGCAGGGTCTGGGGAGAGCGGATATAGTGAATGCAGGGTCCAGGGAGATCAGATACAGTGAATGCAGGGTCCGGGGAGACCAGATATAGTGAATGCAGGGTCCGGGGAGATCAGATACAGTGAATGCAGGGTCCGGGGAGAGCGGATATAGTGAATGCAGGGTCCGAGGAGAGCGGATATAGAGAATGCAGGGTCCGGAGAGACCGGATATAGTGAATGCAGGGTCCGGGGAGACCGGATATAGTAAATGAAGGGCCCGTGGTTTAGTAGCACTTTAACTGGAACCGATTCCCCATGTATGGCTCTCTGCAGCAGCTGAAAGCTGGCTTCTCCTCTCCCTCCCGCTGGTTTTCAGCTGCTGCAGAGAGCCATACATGGGGATCGGTTCCAGTAATTGCCCCCCGCTCACATCCGATTCATCCAGTTGCTGGCCCCATAATGTAGGACTGGTGCTACCCCCTTATCTACGGCCCTGCCAATATGGCTGATTTTGAAAAGATCTATTGCAAGGGAGTATTTATTTCCTGCGTGAATCATCTCTCCAACCCTCTGATCTGATTGCATCTCCTTTTCCTGTACTTCGGCCTACAGAAGAAGCGGTACCTGTGTGGTCACCAGGAATTGAGCTGGTTCAGTCTCCCTCAGACAGCGGGATAATATCACCCTCTCTCCTCTGTGGGATGACGACTCCTGACCAATACGAAACAGGTCCAAGCCCTGACCACCTTCCACCTGAGGAGACAACACATCACCTGAACGTTCGTGAATTTATCTCCTGGATAAGGATACACACACAAAGACAATCTTTAACCATTTACTGCATGACGTCCTGGACTTTCAGTGGTTATACCGTGATGATAACTGCTTCATAGTTAGTCTGGCTAAAAAAAAAGACTAAAGTCCATCCAGTGCAACCATGAAAAAAAAGTTATAATCCTACACCCACAGTTGATCCAGAGGAAGGCAAAAAACCAGCAAAGCACGATCCAATTTGCTCCTGTAGGGGAAGAAATTCCTTCCTGCCTGCAGCTACAAGCATCATCCCAGTATTGTTTTTTAGGGCAGCAAATTCTTTTCATAAAAGCCATCCTAGTGGATAATTAGCTGCTGGATTGCTTTTACAGGCGGCAGGAGGGGCCGTCTGTCCCCTCCCACCACCCCCCGGTGTATCTCCAGTCCTGGGGACTGAGACCAGCGGTTCCACCGGCATGTTATAGAGCTGATAGGTAACCAGGAGGTCCCCAATCATCTCTATGGTATTAGAAACCGGAAACAATTAGTATTTTGTCAGTTCAAGTTTCTGTCTTCTGATTACTGGCCATTGCCGGCTAGTACAAGCATGGGATCAGACTGAACTTATGCTGTTAACATACCAGTTTTAAAGAAAATAAGTAGGAGGTTAGGACTAGAGGGGGGGCGTAGGGGGTTAGGATTAGAGGAGGTTGGGGGTTAGGATTAGAGGAGGTCGGGGGTTAGGACTAGAGGAGGTCGGGGGTTAGGACTAGAGGGGGGGGGCGTAGGGGGTTAGGATTAGAGGAGGTTGGGGGTTAGGATTAGAGGAGGTCGGGGGTTAGGACTAGCGGAAGTTAGGACTAGAGGACGTAGGAGATCAGGACTAGAGGAGGTAGGGGGTTAGGACTACAGGAGGTAGGAGGTTAGGATTAGAGGAGGTAGGGGGTCAGGACTAGTGGAAGTAGGAGGTTAGGAATAGAGGGGGTAGGGGGTCAGGACTAGAGGAGGTAGGAGATCAGGACTAGAGGAGGTAGGGGGTTAGGACTAGAGGAAGTAGAGGGTTAGGACTAGAGGAGGTAGAGGGTTAGGACTAGAGGAGGTAGAGGGTTAGGACTAGAGGAGGTAGGGGGTCAGGACTAGAGGAGGTAGGAGGTTAGGATTAGAGGCGGTAGGGGGGTAGGACTAGTGGAAGTAGGAGGTTAGGAATAGAGGGGGTAGGGGGTCAGGACTAGAGGGGGTAGGGGGTCAGGACTAGAGGAGGTAGGAGATCAGGACTAGAGGAGGTAGGGGGTTAGGACTAGAGGCGGTAGGAGGTTAGGATTAGAGGAGGTAGGGGGTTAGGACTAGTGGAAGTAGGAGGTTAGGAATAGAGGGGGTAGGGGGTCAGGACTAGAGGAGGTAGGAGATCAGGACTAGAGGAGGTAGGGGGTTAGGACTAGAGGAGGTAGGAGATTAGGACTAGAGGAGGTAGGAGTTTAGGATTAGAGGAGGTTGGAGGTTAGGACTAGAGGAAGTAGGAGGTTAGGACTAGAGGAAGTAGGAGGTTAGGACTAGAGGAAGTAGGAGGTTAGGACTAGAGGAAGTAGGAGGTTAGGACTAGAGGAAGTAGGAGGTTAGGAATAGAGGTTGGAGGTTAGGACTAGAGGAGGCAAGTGGTTAGGACTAGAGGAAGTAGGAGGTTAGGACTAGAGGAGGTAAGGGGTTAGGACTAGAGGAGGTAAGGGGTTAGGACTAGAGGAGGTGGGGGTTAGGACTAGAGGAGGTAGGGGGTTAGGACTAGAGGAGGTAGGAGGTTAGGACTAGAGGAGGTAGGAGGTTAGGACTAGAGGAGGTGGGGGTTAGGACTAGAGGAGGTAGGAGGTTAGGACTAGAGGAGGTAGGAGGTTAGGACTAGAGGAGGTGGGGGTTAGGACTAGAGGAGGTAGGAGGTTAGGACTAGAGGAGGTAGGAGGTTAGGACTAGAGGAGGTAGGAGGTTAGGACTAGAGGAGGCAAGAGGTTAGGACTGGAGGAGGTAGGGGGTTAGAACTACAGGAGGTAGGGGGTTAGGACAAGAGGAGGCAAGAGGTTAGGACTAGAGGAGGCAAGAGGTTAGGACTAGAGGAGGTAGGGGGTTAGAACTAGAGGAGGTAGGGGGTTAGAACTAGAGGAGGCAAGCGGTTAGGACTAGAGGAGGTAGGTGGTTAGAACTAGAGGAGGTAGGTGGTTAGAACAAGAGGAGGTAGGGGGTTAGGACTAGAGGAGGTAGGGGGTTAGGACTAAAGGAGGTAGGTGGTTAGGACTAGAGGAGGTAGGTGGTTAGGACTAGAGGAAGTAGGGGGTTAGGACTAGAGGAGGTAGGTGGTTAGGACTAGAGGAGGTAGGGGATTAGGACTAGAGGAGGTAGGGGGTTAGGACTAGAGGAGGTAGGGGGTTAGGACTAGAGGAGGTAGGTGGTTAGGACTAGAGGAGGTAGAGGGTTAGGACTAGGGGAGGTAGGGGGTTAAAAAACAAATTACATTTGCATCTCCCTTTCTTCATGTGTTCAATAATTTTTCCCTGTGCCATTCCATTTTATTACACATAACTTAATTTCTGAACTTACTTTATTTGTTTTGGTTTCTTTGCATGTATGGATTTCATGGGTTGTTACCGACGTGGTGAAAATTTAATGTCAATAGCACCTTTTAAAAACATATTTACCGGAAAAAATGGTGACGTGTTCAATTTTTACTTTACCCACTGTGTGTATACAGTTGCAAGAAAAAGTATGTGAACCCCTTGGGATTACGTGGAGTTTTGCATGAATTGGGCATAAAATGTGCTCTGAACGTCATCTAAGTCACAACAATAGAAGAACACAGTCTGCTGAACATAATACTACACAAACATTAGATGTTGCCATGGTTTAATTACACATAACATGTAAACATTCACAGTGCAGGGAGGAAAAAGTATGTGAACCTTTAGACTTAATAACTGGTTGACCCTCCTTTGGCAGCAATAACCTCAACCAAACGTTTCCTGTAGTTGCAGATCAGACCTGCACAACGATCTGGAGTCATTTTGGACCACTCCTCTTCACAAAACTGTTTCAGTGTAGCAATATTCTTGGGATGTCTGGTGCGAATCGCTCTCTTAAGGTCATGCCACAGCATTTCAATCGGGTTGAGGTCAGGACTCTGACTGGGCCACTCCAGAAGGCATATTCTGTGCTGTTGCAGCCATTGTTTTGTTGAATTACTTGTATGCTTTGGGTCATTGTCCTGTTGCATCACCCATCCTCTGCGGAGCTTCAGTTGGCGGACAGATAATCGTATGTTTTCCTGCAAAATGTCTTGATTTAGTTTACTCTGGAATTAATTTCCCCATCAATGACAACAATCCCTCCAGGCCCTGAGGCAGCAAAGCAGCCCCAAACCATGATGCTCCCTCCGCCATGTTTCACAGTGGGGATGAGGTTTTGATGTTGGTGTGCTGTGCCTTTTTTCCTCCACACATAGTGTTGTGTGTTCTTCCCAAACAACTCAATCTTGGCTTCATCTGTCCACAGTATATTTTGCCAGAAGTGCTGTGGAACATCCAGGTGCTCTTTTGCAAACTTCAAACGTGCTGCAATATTCTTTTTGGACAGCAATGGCTTCCTCCGTGGTGTCCTCCCATGTACTCCATTCTTGTTTAATGTTTTCCTTATTGTAGATGTGTCAACAAAAATGTTAGCATGTGCCAGAGATTTCTGTAGGTCTTTAGCTGACACTCTGGGATTCTTCTTTACCTCATGCAGCATTCTGCGCTGTGCTCTTGCAGTCATTTTTACAGGACGACCACGCCTAGGGAGAGTAGCAACAGTGCTAAACTTTCTCCATTTGTAGACAGTCTGTCTTACCGTGGACACATGAACATCAAGGCTTTTGGAGATACTTTTGTAACCCTTTCCAGCTTCATGCAAGTCAACAATTCTTGATCGTAGGTCTTCTGAGAGCTCTTTTCTGCGAGGCATGGTTCACATCAGACAGTGCTTCTTGAAACCAGTAAACCCAAAACAGGTGTGTGTTTTTTAAGGGCAGGACAGCTGTCAGCAACACATCCAATATCCTCACACTGATTGGAGTCAAGGTTGGCTCACTCCTGGCTCCAATTAGCTCTGGGAGAAGTCATTAAGCTAGGGCCTCACATACTTTTTCCTCCCTGCACTGTGAATGTTTACATGTTATGTGCAATTAAACCATGGCAACATCTAATGTTTGTGTAGTATTATGTTCAGCAGACTGTGTTCTTCTATTGTTGTGACTTAGATGACGTTCAGAGCACATTTTATGCCCAATTCATGCAAAACTCCACGTAATCCCAAGGGGTTCACATACTTTTTCTTGCAACTGTATATATATATATATATATTTTTTTTTTTTTTGCACAGGTTAGTAGGCATAGGTGTTAGGAGGAGGGAGGGGACAGCTATAGATCTAGTTAGGTTTTAGCTGAAATTGTACTGTAGGCTAGGAGATCCCCACAGAGTTGTGATGTGAACGCGGTTGCACACAGAACTAATGCCAATGTCATGAAATCACCAAGAGGTGCTTACCCGACTGTCTACAGCCTGCACCCCAGTGCGGTCAGCATACAGGAGGACACGAGGGTGGGAGGTGAAGTCACTCCATCTCCAGTGAGGTTCGTCGCGGAAGAAAAGTGTCTCTTCATTCTGGTGGATTTGCTGCAATCTAAAGAAAGACAACAAGAAAGGAAACTGCTGAGCAAAGCCGGGCTGGGGCAGAGTACTGGCTACTGGCTGGCTATAGAGAGGAGGAGGGGACAGGATAGAGGAAGGATGGAGGAGGTGGACAGTGCCAGGTGGAACAGTACCAGGCGGCGGGACCAGGCTTCGGCACCATACTGGCTGGATAATATAGCACATAAAGGGAAAGAGGGGTGTCAGTGCCACAGTGTGGAGTATTGGCTGGTTATACAAAGAAACAGGCAATAGGATGATGGAAGGAGTGGGAAGTGGGCACTGGCAGATGGGTTAGGATGGTGGTAATGAACTGGAAAAACTTTAATACTTCTGCGCTTGGAGAGTAGGCCCAAAAGGTTAGTGGGCTGTAGTCTTGGTCCTCATGGGATGAGGATGACGCCTTGCTGCCCTCACAAGACTGGGGGAGTCTAGAGGCACTGTAATAATAAACAGACAGAGGGCGCACTGGCTATAAAGTATAATATGGTAAGTATTGTACTCACAAAATGGACTAAAGTGCATGTTCATCTCATGAAAGCAGCACAATACAATCCGCAAAACATCAACATGTAACAGAACGATGGAATCTCAACAGGCTGATGAGTTTCAAGGACTTATCCTCTTCCTCAGAGCCCACCTCTCCACAGGCTGACGAGTTTCGAGGACTTATCCTCTTCCTTAGAGCCCACCTCTCAACAGGCTGACGAGTTTCAAGGACTCATCCTCTTCCTCAGAGCCCACCTCTCCACAGGCTGACGAGTTTTGAGGACTTACCCTCTTCCTAAGAGCCCACTTCTCAACAGGCTGATGAGTTTCGAGGACTCATCCTCTTCCTCAGAGCCCACCTCTCAACAGGCTGACGAGTTTCGAGCACTTATCCTCTTCCTCAGAGCTCACTTCTCAACAGGCTGACGAGTTTCGAGGACTTATCCTCTTCCTCAGAGCCCACTTCTCAACAGGCTGATGAGTTTCAAGGACTTATCCTCTTCCTCAGAGCCCATCTCTCAACAGGCTGACGAGTTTTGAGGACTTATCCTCTTACTCAGAGCTTGCCTTTCAAAAGGCTGACAAGTTTCGAGGACTTATCCTCTTCCTCAGAGCCCGCCTCTCAAAAGGCTGACAAGTTTCGAGGACTTACCCTCTTCCTCAGAGCCCACCTCTCAACAGGATGACGAGCTTCGAGGACTCATTCCTCTTCCTCAGAGCCCACCTCTCCACAGGCTGATGAGTTTCGAGGACTTATCCTCTTCCTCACAGCCCACTTCTCAACATGCTGACGAGTTTCGAGGACTTATCCTCTTCCTCAGAGCCCACTTCTCAACAGGCTGACGAGTTTTGAGGACTTATCCTCTTCCTCAGAGCCCGCCTCTCAAAAGGCTGACAAGCTTCGAGGACTTATCCTCTTCCTCAGAGCCCACCTCTCAACAGGCTGATGAGTTTCGTGGACTTATCCTCTTCCTCAGAGCCCACCTCTCAACAGTCTGATGAGTTTCAAGGACTTATCCTCTTCCTCAGAGCCCACCTCTCAACAGGTTGACGAGTTTCAAGGACTTATCCTCTTCCTTAGAGCCCACCTCTAAACAGGCTGATGAGTTTCGAGGACTTATCCTCTTCCTCAGAGCCCACCTCTCAACAGGCTGATGAGTTTCGTGGACCTACCCTCTTTCTCAGAGCTGACCTCTCTACAGGCTGACGAGTTTCGAGGACTTATCCTCTTCCTCAGAGCCCACCTCTAAACAGGCTGACGAGTTTCGAGGACTTATCCTCTTCCTCAGAGCCCACCTCTCAACAGGTTGACGAGTTTAAAAGACTTATCCTCTTCCTCAGAGCCCACCTCTCAACAGGCTGACGAGTTTCGAGAACTTATCCTCATCCGCAGAGCCCTCTGAGGAAAAGGATAAATCCTCAAAACTCGTCAGCCTGTTGAGATTCCATCGTTCTGTTACATCTTGATGTTTTACGCATTGTATTGTGCTACTTTCATGAGATAGTCCATTTTGTGAGTATAACCCTTACCATTTTATACATTAAAGCCATTTTTTAAGGACAATGCAATAGGCCAGTGCGCCCTCTGTTTATTAATAGGATGGTGGTACCAGGTTATGGCACAGAACTGGTTGGTTATAGGGATCTAGCTGAGAAAAGGAAAGAGGGGATGGTGTCAGTGCCAGGCTTTGACAAAAGTGCTGAGTATTGACTGGAATGGCAATAAGATGGGGGTCATGAGTAGAAGCTAGGCAGTGCCAGGCTGTAGCAGAGTACTGGCAAGAGTACTGGCTGATAAGAGAGTAGGGATGAGCTCCGGATCCTTGTCTGAACCCATCTAAGCAATCCCGTTTAAAAGATGTCACTGTACTGGGCTAATAATAAGCGGCTGAGGCATTGCCCACGGCCCCACGTATACGAGGGGTATGTATACATGTACCTGAAGGGCAGGAAAGCATAGGAGGCAGAATAGAAGCTGATCATGGCAAAGAGATGGAAAACAGACAGAGAAGTGACAACTGACTGCAAGCCAAGCAGAAAGTAACAAGGACGTGATCAAGGACTGAGGCTGGGGTAAGGAGGAGGGGGTTGCAGGGTGAGATATGATTGTTAGCAGGGATAGAGGAGGCTGAACAGGAGCCTGCCACAGACCATTGGTGGAATAGAGGACGTGTTAGAAGTCATTATTGTCTGGTGAAAGATAGAGGAGAGGTAGCTGATTATGTTCCACTGGGATAAGATGCAGAGTTGGAGCTTGTCATTAGAGTTGCAGAGAAAGCTTAAGCCTAGTACACACTATCAGTTTTTTTGTTCAACCCAGCAGGCTGAAGGAAAAAAAAAACCAGTAGAGCTTGGGAGGAGATCCTGTACTAACAATCTGATGTTAGAACAGTGATCTCACCACTGAGCTATTGTGTTCTGAAAGTTGGACGGCACCACTGCCAGAACACGCCTGTCAGCCATTGTCTGAGAGCGCTGATCGAATGCCGATCGGCAGACCATGCCAGCTTCTCTCGGACCAGCTGCTGTACATGCAGGCCGAATGATATTCAGCCCGTGTGTACAGGGCTTTATTGTGGATTGGCCAGAGATGAGGCAGATCTGGAGCTGGTGGTAGACTAGAGATAAGAGGAGGCAGATCTGGAGCTCATGGACTAGAGATATAAGAGGCAGAACTGGAGCTGATTGTAGACGAGAGATAGTGGAGGCAGATCTGGAACTCATAGACTAGAGATAAGAGGAGGCAGATCTGGAGCTCATGGACTAGAGATATAGGAAGCAGATCTGGAGCTGATTTTAGATGAGCGATAACAGGAGGCAGATCTGGAGCTCATGGACTAGAGATATAGGAGGCAGATCTGGAACTGATTGTAGACGAGAGATAGGGGAGGCAGATCAGGAGCTGATTGTAGATGAGAGATAGAGGAGGCAGATCAGGAGCTGATTGTAGACTAGAGATAAGAGGAGGCAGATCTGGAGCTCATGAACTAGAGATATAGGAGGCAGATCTAGAGCTGATAGTACACTAGAGATAGAGGAGGCAGATCTAGAGCTGATAGTACACTAGGCAGATCTGGAGCTGATTGTAGATGAGAGATAGTGGAGGCAAATCTGGAGCTCATAAAATACAGATAGAGGAGGCAGATCTGGAGCTAACTGTAGACTAGAGATAGGGGAGGGCAGATCTAGAGCTGATAGTAGACTGAACAAATGGGGCAGATATGGAGCTGAAAAGTAGACTAGAGGTAGAAAATGCAGAATTGTAGCTCATAGTAGACTAGGGATAGAGGAGGCAGACATGGAGCTCATAGTAGACTAGAGATAGAGGGACAGAGGAGGCAGATCTGGAGCTGATAGTAGACTGAACAAAAGAAGCAGATCTGGAGCCCAATATAGACTAGAGATAGAGGCAGCAGATCTGGAGCTCATAGTAGACTAGGAGATAGAAGAATCAGATCTGGAGCCCGATGTAGACTAGAGATGGAGAAGGTATATTTAGAGTTGATTGTAGCAAACAGAATGGGAGCTGATCTGTCTCAGAAAGGACAGCACTGTGGTCAATAGAGACACTGGCTTCCAGAAAGCATAATGGAGGTGGTAGGGAAGATTGGTGGTGATGATACTGACCACTGGCTGATTATGGAAAAAGATGAGGATGAAGAGGAAGGTAGCAGGATAATGGTTGGTGATGTCAGTGTAAAGCTGGAGAGCAGGTGATCTTGAATCATGGAGGAGTACTAGGAAAGCAACAAAAAGGCAAGAACCTTCAGGCAGTACTATAGATATTTACCCCCGCTCCAAGTTCCACAGGTACAGTCTACCACTCTCTGTACAGACGCAGAGTTCTCCGGGAACGTGAGGGCTGCAAGAGAAGAGGAACCAATATTACCGAAGGGGGACACTATACATAGGGGACACAAGGACATGACTGGATACATTCTATACACAGATACATGACACACAATGGGATAGAATCACTAAAACTGATGCACTCAGAATCCGGTACAGCTGTGCATCAAGTAAATTAAACTCCTGGGATATTGATCTGGTCAGTTAAGTAGCAGAGGGGGTTGTTAATCAGTTTCAGCTGCTTTGGAATTAATGAAATATTCTCTGAAATATTACCTGTGATATGCGCAACTCAGGAAAGACGGGGAGATTAGAGAACTCAATGCATGGCTGAAGACCTGGTGTAAGAGGGAAGGACTGGGCTGACTTTTCATTGGGGTGCAACCTATATGCTAGAGATGGTCTCCACCTAAATGGAAGGGAGTCTGCTGTGCTGGGGGAGAGGTTTATGGGAAGGCTGGAGGAATATTTAAACTAGGATGGGGGGGAGGGAGAATTAGATTATAATGGGGCAGACAGATCAGACAGGGGTCAGTATTTATTGATGGGTGGAATGGGGAAAGATGGGGGGAGGGCTATGGCAGATAAGAAGGTTCTCATGTTACACACAACCAGTGGAATTGGTACCATTTATATGAAAATAAAAAATATGCAAAATACGTGTACACAAGGTGTCAATGGATTAAAGTGTTTGTTCACCAATGCCAGATGTCTGCCAAGCAAAATAGGTGAGTTGGAAGGTTTGGTGCATGAAGAGAACGAGGATTGAATTGGTATTGTCGAATCTTGGCTTCATTCTTCGCATGACTGGGCCATTCATATTCCTGGCTAGGTTCTCTTTCAGAGAGACGGGGTAAATAGGAAAGGTGGTGGTGTCTGTCTCTATGTGAGAAGTGATCTTAGAGCGAGTGTGAAAGAGGACCTAGTTGATGGAGAGTGTGATGAGGCTGAAGTATTATGGGTGGAACTGCACATGGGGTGCGTACTACAAAGGTGATCATTGAAGTTTGTTATAGGCCTCCCAGTGTTATTGAGGAGGTGGAGACTCAGCTTCTTGCACAGATCGAAGGGGCTGCAAGGGCTGGGACAGTGATAATAATGTGGGATTTTAAAGCGGAGTTCCACCTGGGAAAAAAAAAAATGAAAGTCAACAGCTACAAATACTGTATCTGCTGACTTTTAAAATACAGACCCTTCCCTGTCCCTCGGTCCAGAGGTGTCCTCACAACCGCTGGTTTCACCAGCCGTCTTCTCTATCTGGCGTCGGCACCTTCAGCATGGGTACCCGGCTGTGACAGTTTGCGGCTTCACAGCCAGGTGCCCACTGGGTATGCGCGAGAAGCACTGCACTTTGTGGATGGCCACGTAGTCTTCTGGGACCTGTCATGTGTCCCAGAAGACTACAGGGAGGGAGGGTAGGAGGACAACTTCCGCTTCCAATTGCCTAGGCGATCGCAGCGGAAGTGGGAGCAGGTACCTGTCAAATTCGGGTACCCGCTCCCCCAAGGTGCCAATTCTTTATGGGGTCGGCGGGCAATGGCTTAAAGAGGAACTTCCCCTTTTGGGTGGAGCTCTGCTTTAACTACCCGGAAATTAACTGGAGTAATGGTACTGCAGGAACAGTTAAAGGGCAAACATTTTTAAACCTACTACAGGACAATTTTATGCTACAGTTCATAGAGGCCCCAACTAGAATGATGCTCTGCTGGAACCTTGTAATCTCAAACCATGCAGAGCTTATTACGAATGTCCATCTAAAAGAACATCTGGGTAGCTGTGACCATAATATGATTTTGTTTATTGTTAGCTGTAAACAGCAAGCACATACGGGCAAAATAAAAGCACTCAATTTTGAGAGAGCTAATTTCCAAGGCTGAGGAGTTCTTCAAAAAGACTGTATGTAAACACACTTCAAAATATATTCCCATGGGCAAAAAGCTTAAAAGGTGAAAAATCAAACCTATTCCCCTACATACGGCTAATGTGTCAGGTAAAAGCTAATGATTTCATACTCTGAATGGACTAGGGTTGACAGTGGTGCACCCAAGGTTCAGTGTTATTAGTGGGGTACCCCAAGACTCAGTGTTATTAGTGGGGTACTCCAAGGGTCAGTGTTATTAGTGGGGTACCCCAAGGTTCAGTGTTGGGACCCTTACTTTTTAATATATTTATAAATAATATAGGGTCTGGGATTATAAATTTCAGTCTTTGCAGATGACACCAAGCTGTGCCGGAATAACGTCCTTACAGGATGTCTCCAACTTACAAGCCGACCTCCAATGCTCTGTGTAATTGGGGAACTATGGGGCCAATGAGGTTTAATGTTGATAAATTATAAGGTTCTGCACTTTGGGGGCTAAGAATATGCATGCATCATACATACTGGGGGGTACACCTGGGGGAACCAATGGTGAAGGATCTGGGGGGTTCAATGGTGAAGGATCTGGGGGGGGTTCAATGGTGAAGAAGGATCTGGGGGGTCATTGGTGGAGAAGGATCTAGGGGTTCTGGTAGATCACAAGCTTAATAATGGCAGCAATGCCAAGCTGCGGGTTCTAAAGAGAGCAAAATCCTCTCTTGTATTAGGAGAGGTATAGACTTCAGAGAGAAACTATATAATCCCCCCCCCCCCCCCCCCAAGTAACAAATCATTAGTGAGACCTCATCTGGAATATGCAGTTCAATTTTGGGTACCAATTTACAAAAAAGAACATTGGGGAACTGGAGAAAGTACAGAGAAGGGCAACCAAACTGATAAGAGGCATGGAGGAGATCAGCTATGAGGAAAGATTAGAGGAACTGAATGTATTCTCTACTGAGAAGAGGAGATTAAGGGGGATATGATCTCCATGTATAATACATAAGGGGGGATATGATCACCATGTATAATACATAAGGGGGGATATGATCTCCATGTATAATACATAAGGGGGGATATGATCTCCATGTATAATATATAAGGGGGAGATATGATCTCCATGTATAATACATTAAGGGGGATATGATCACCATGTATAATACATAAGGGGGATATGATCTCCATGTATAATACATAAGGGGGGGGGGGGGGATATGATCTCCATGTAATAATACATAAGGGGGGGGGGGATATGATCTCCATGTATAATACATAAGGGGGGATATGATCTCCATGTATAATACATAAGGGGGGATATGATCACCATGTATAATACATAAGGGGGGATATGATCTCCATGTATAATACATAAGGGGGATATGATCTCCATGTATAATACATAAGGGGGATATGATCTCCATGTATAATACATAAGGGGGGATATGATCTCCATGTAATATACATAAGGGGGGATATGATCTCCATGTATAATACATAAGGGGGATATGATCTCCATGTATAATACATAAGGGGGGATATGATCTCCATGTATAATACATAAGGGGGGATATGATCACCATGTATAATACATAAGGGGGATATGATCTCCATGTATAATACATAAGGGGGGATATGATCTCCATGTATAATACATAAGGGGGGATATGATCTCCATGTATAATACATAAGGGGGGGGGGGGGGGGATATGATCTCCATGTATAATACATAGGGGGATATGATCTCCATGTATAATACATAAGGGGGATATGATCTTCATGTATAATACATAAGGGGGATATGATCTCCATGTATAATACATAAGGGGGGATATGATCTCCATGTATATACATAAGGGGGGATATGATCTCCATGTATAATACAATAAGGGGGGATATGATCTCCAATACATCAGTGGTTCATATAGTGAACTCGGTGTAATTATTCCCCCTGAGGTCATCACAGAGGACAAGGGGGCACTCTTTACGTCTGGAGGAAAGAGATTTAATCTCCAAACACGGAAAGGTTTCTTCACAGTAAGAGCTGTGAGAATGTGGAATAGACTTCTTCAGGAGTTGGTTGTGGCCAGCTCAGTGGATTGCTGTAGGAAAGTCCTGGATTCTTTCTTGGATACAAAGAATATAACTGGATATAACATTTATAGGTAAAGTTGATCCATGGAATATCTGATTGCTCTCGGGGGATCAGGAAGGAATGTTTCCCTTGTAGGAGCAAATTGAATTGTGCTTTGCTGAGTTTATTTTTCTTCCTCTGGATCAACTGTGAGTGTAGGATTATAACTTTTTTTTATTAATGGTTGACTGGATGACTTTTTGTCTTTTTTTCAGCCAGAATAACTAACAACAGGTGCACTAGATGGGCAGCAATGAGATGACCCCCAAAACAGGAATGGTTTTTACAGGTGGAGGCCACTGATATTTTTTTCTCTACTCATCTTTTCTCACTGCTTTTCACTCGTTTTGCATTTGGCTAGGGTCAGTGTCACTACTGGTAGCATGAGGCCATACCTGGACCCTACAGAGATTGCACAGGCAGTCCAACTCCTCCAGGATGGCACATCAATACGTGCCATTACCAGAAGGTTTACTGTGTCTCCCAGCACAGTCTCAAGAGGCATGGAGGAGATTCCAGGAGACAAGAGCATGGAGGAGATTCCAGGAGACAGGCAGTTACTCTAAGAGAGGCTGGACAGGGCCATAGAAGGTCCTTAATCCATCAGCAGGACCGGTATCTGCTCCTTTGTGCAAGAAGGAACAGGATGAGCCCTGCCAGAGCCCTACAAAATGACCTCCAACAGGCCACTGGTGTGAATGTCTCTGACCAAGCAATCAGAAACAGACGTCATGAGGATGGCTTGAGGGTCCGTCTTCTAGTGGGCCCTGTGCTCACTGCCGGCACCATAGTCCTCGATTGCCATTTGCCACTTACACTAGAACTTGCAGGTCCACCACTGGCACCCTGTGCTTTTCACAGATGACAGCAGGTTCACCCTGAGCACATGTGACAGACATGAAAGGGTCTGGAGAAGCCGTGGAGAACATTCTGCTGCCTGTAACATCGTTCAATATGACCGCTTTGGTGGTGGGTCAGTGATGGTCTGGGGAGGCATCTCCAGGAGGGACACACAGACCTCTACAGGCTAGACAATGGCACCCTGAACTGCCATTAGGTATCGGGATGAAATCCTTGGACCCATTGTCAGACCCTACACTTGTGCAGTGGGTCCTGGGTTCCTCCTGGTGCAGGGGGTCCTGGGTTCCTCCTGGTGCATGGCAATGCCCGGCCTCATGTGGGGAGAGTATGCAGGCAGTTCCTGGAGGATGAAGGAATTGATACCATTGAATGGCCCCCACACTCTCCCTGACCTAAATCCAATAGAACACCTCTAGGATGTCATGTTTCGGTCCATCCGACGCAGCCAGGGTTCCACCTCAGACTGTTCAGGAGCTCAGTGATGCCCTGGTCCAGATCTGGGAGGAAATCCCCCAGGACACCATCCGTGGTCTCATTAGGAGCCTCCCCCCAATGTTGTCATGCATACAAGCACGTGGGGGCCATACAAACTACTGAGAACCATTTTGAGTTGCTGCAATGACATTTCAGCAAAATGGACCCGCCTGCTGCTTCATTTTTTCACTCTGATTTTCGGTGTGTCTTTGAATTCAGCCCTCTGTAGGTCGATCATTTTAATTTCCAATGAACGATGGGGCGTCCTTACGTTCCTCACCCATCCCCCGTCCATGTCAGTATAGAGATCCAGCAGGAGATTTCTCCCCATTGAGATCTGATGGGTTTTCAAAGTCTTCCTTTCATTTTATTTTTGAGCAGTGTATATATTCTCCTGTCTGTACTGGATATATACAAAGCACATCATATGTTCGCGGGTCTCCTCCAGACGCCATAACTTCCCCCGAGCAGTACTTCCAGGGCCCCACTCAGTCTTTGGCCCCCAGCAGACTGACACAGAAAGTGAAGCAACTTCTGACATACCTGACATTTGATGCAGGTGCTGGGCGTCTTCGTTCTCACAACACAGAGAGGTCTGGGTGGATCATCAGCTGAAAAACTCCATGTGGCCAAATTGTATGCAGATCGAACACCAACGTAAACTGCAGAGAAAGCAACAAGAAAAGCGGAGCTGAAATCTACAGCAGGAGGGGCCATCTTACTCCATCTGAAGGAGAAACAGTTACAGTCTGCTTTCATACAGCCCCAAGAAAAGATTTCCTGTCCTGGAACCCAAAGTACAGTACAATCTTCCTGTCCCTGGAACCCAACACGCAGTCCTCCTTTCTCTGGAACCCAACACGCAGTCTTCCTGTCCCTGGAACCCAACACGCAGTCTTCCTGTCCCTGGAATCCAACATGCAGTCTTCCTGTTCCTGGAACCCAAAGTACAGTACAATCTTCCTGTCCCTGGAACTCAACACGCAGTTTTCCTGTCCCTGGAACCCATGCGCAGTCTTCCTGTCCCTGGAACCCAACACGCAGTCTTCCTGTCCCTGGAACCCAACACGCAGTCTTCAGTCCCTGGAACCCAACACGCAGTCTTCCAGTCCTGGAACCCAACACGCAATCTTCCTGTCCCTGGAACCCAACACGCAATCTTCCTGTCCCTGGAACCCAACGCGCAGTCTTCCTGTGCCTGGAACCCAACACGCAGTCTTCCTGTCCCTGGAATCCAAGATGCAGTCTTCCTGTCCCTGGAATCCAACACGCAGTCTTCCTGTCCCTGGAACCCAACACGCAGTCTTCCTGTCCCTGGAACCCAACATGCAGTCTTCCTGTCCATGGAACCCCAACACGCAGTCTTCCTGTCCTGGAACTCAACACGCAGTCTTCCTGTTTCTGGAAGCCAACACACAGTCTTCCTGTCCCTGGAACCCAACACGCAGTCTTCTTATCCCTGGAACCCAACATGTATGTTCTGTCTCTGGAACCCAACACGCAGTATTCCTGTTTCTGGAAGCCCAACACGTAGTCTTCCTGTCCCTGGAACCCAACACACAGTCTTCCTGTCCCTGGAACCCAACACGCAGTATTCCTGTCCCTGGAACCCAACACACAGTCTTCCTGTCCTGGACCTCAACACATAGTCTTCCTGTCCCTAGAACCCAAACACGCAGTCTTCCTGTCCCTAGAACCCAACACGCAGTCTTCCTGTCCCTAGAACCCAACACGCAGTCTTCCTGTCCCTGGAACCCACACGCAGTCTTCCTGTCCCTGGAACCCAGTATTCCTGTCCCTGGAACCCAACACGCAGTATTCCTGTCCCTGGAACCCAACACGCAGTCTTCCTGTCCCTGGACCTCAACACGCAGTCTTCCTGTCCCTAGAACCCAACACGCAGTCTTCCTGTCCCTAGAACCCAACATGCAGTTTTCCTGTCCCTGGAACCCAACATGCAGTTTTCATGTCCCTGGAACCCAACACGCAATTTTCCTGTTCCTGGAATCCAACATGCCGTTTTCTTGACCCTGGAATCTAACACGCATTATTTCTGTCCCTGGAACCCAACACACAGTTTTCCTGTCCCTGGAACTCACACAGTCTTCCTGTCCTTAGAAATCAACATGCAGTCTTTTTGTCCCTGGAACCCAACAAGCAGTCTTCCTGTCCCTGGAACCCAACATGCAGTCTTTCTCTCCCTGGAACCCAGCACGCAGTCTTCCTGTCCCTGGAATCCAACACTCAGTCTTTCTGTCCCTGGAATCCAATGCATTTGTAGTTTTCCTGTCTCTGGAACCTAGATGTCTTCCTGTCCCTGAAATTCATTTCACACGCAGAACCTCTGGCATAAAATCTTCTGCTCCCCAAAACCCCATTCACACGTAGACCTCCTGACCGTGGAACCCACACACATGCATGCATATGCAGTCTTGTGACTCAACACAGTCTTTCTTTCCCTGGAACCCCATGCACAAGCATTCTTCCAGTCTCTGGAACCCAACAAGTAGTCCTCCCATCCCTGGAATCCCATGTACACCATGTAGTCCTGTACCTGGAACTTGCTGTCCCATTGTCCCTAGTGCACAGACTGCTTGTCCCTGAAACCCATCTAAAAATCATTCACCTTAAAGTAGATGTAGGAAATTAAAGTAAAGTACTCCAAGTGGCATACTTAGAACTAGATTTACTCTAAATGACACTGGTCGGCCATACTGGTGCTGCCAGTTGTCAACTTTCCATACAGGTGCAGTCTGATGGGGATCTCCCAGTGCTGACTGAACATTCCCCTCCAAAACTCTGCGCTATCCTGTTCTGCTGGTCAGATGACTAAAAGGACCAAAAGCCAAGCTTGCAAAATGCACTAGCATGAGCTTGTAACTTCAAAGATCACCAATTTCTGTATGCATCCAGGCAGGTCGAAAGGTAATTCTTGAAATGGAATGAGGGGACAGTGGTCAATGTTGCATCACATCATAAAACATTTGACCTTAGATACATCTCAAACCTACTGTCGTCAAATGCCCCAGTGCTGACTTGTAGGACTCTCTGTTGGAGGTCAAACTCGGCCGGCTTTCCTTTAACCTTCACTCTGGAGGGCTTCACAAGTATCTGCTGAAAGTCTGACTTGTTGCTAAGGATCACCGGCACACCGAAGATATAAAACTCCATCAATGGATCACACTGAGCAGATATCGATCAGTTACACGGAGTATCTTGTTTGAAACTCATCTCCTACAAGCAGACAGCAATGATCAGAAATACAGGTTCATGAGGTCCATCGCAATGGAACCCAGTCTTGGAAGATACGCCCACCATGACGGGCGAAGCCTGGACTCTATATACAGTCCAGCATAGTAGACAGGTAAATTCATCATGGTGGGCACATCTTCAGGGACTTGGTTCCATTGTGATGGACCTTGGCCATGGACCTGTGTAGCACTCTGAGGCTAACTCAACATGTTAACCCAAGTGCTAAGGAAAATACTCCATGCAGGATCCAGTGCCCGAAGCAACGTTACAGGCCATCCCTAAGCGAGGGGTCTGGGTACAGGTCCTGAGGGTCTACCAAAGTTGCACCGATCCAAGTATACTACTTCTGTGTATGCTTAGAAGACTGGAAAGGTTGACTGAAGATTCAGAAGAAAAATAATAAACTAGTGAAGCTGGGGTCTTCACGAAGAAGAAGAGGTCCATCATCTACAGAGACTAGCTAAAAACTAAAGACCCATGGAGTGGGGTAGGGTTATAGAGAAGGAATCCCAGAGTAGGCATCCTCAAAAGCATGCCAGTGTCCAATCACCTGATAATATGAGTCCATGGGACACACCCGATGACAAATCACAAAACTGGCCCGTTGCCAGTGTCATGTGATCGCTGTGACCAATCACAGCAGATCACGTCACTTGTATACAATGGATTACTTCCTGTCATGCCATCCATTGTATACAATTGTGTTGTTAGCTGTGATTGGTCAACGCAGTCACATGGTACAGACAGGGCCAATCACAGCCCATCTGTATCACAATCACAGCTAATCACAACAAAAGACTGAATTCATCAGTTTCATTCAGTAACAATGATTGCAAATATCAATGCATTGGTATCAGCAATCATGTGTAAAAAAAAAAATAAATAAATCCTAATCACTTCCCAGAGTAGTTCAATGTTACTATATTATATATATATATATATATATATATATATATATATATATATAATATATATAATATAAACAAATAAAATAAAAATGTAAAAAAATGTTTTGAAAAATTATAATTTTTGGTTATAAACTAATATGGGTTTTTTTTTTACTAAAAAGATAGCTGAATACATTTTGGCCAAGGATTATGAATAAAAAATATTTATTTGCAAAATTTTATAAGAAAAACACTTTTTTTTAATTATTTGGACTTTTTCATTTATATAACAAAAAAATTAAAATCCCAGTGGTGAACAAATACCACCAAAATAAAGTTTTAGTAGTCTCAAAAAAAATGCTAAAAAATTCATATGGGTACAGTGTTGCATGACCGCGTAATTGTCACCCATAGTGTCATAGCGCTGAAAGCTGAAAATTGGCCTGGACTGGAAGGGGGGGGGGGGGGGAAGTGTCCGGACTGGAAGGGGGGGAAAAGTGTCCGGACTGGAAGGGGCTAATCAACTGTCTGTATCCTTTCAGCCCTGATGAAGGGGGACTTTGGTCGCCTCTGAAACGCGTTGGTAGAACATCTGTTGTCATTCCAAATAAAACTTTAAACATAATAAACTTTAGAATTTAAGACTTCCCCACTACTGGTTTGGCACTTACTTTGTTTTATACATACTGACTTCTGCTGGAGTGCCCCCCCCCCCCGCCTTCCAGGGCCCCTTGGTGTGCATCAACTGCCTTAACCACAGCATCCAACGCCATGATTCACACCGAACCTCACGATAATAAATTAGCATTAGTGGTGCACTGAAATAAAAATTCTGGTGCCGAAAACGGAAATTCAAAATGCACTTGGACGAAAACCGAAATGCGCAGTTTTTAAAAATGAATATATATTTTTTGGAAAAAAATACACTTTGATTAAATAAACAAAAAAAAAAACAATATATACCCAAAATGTTTGGAAAATATGAAAGAGAATGTTACGGAGAGTACATAGATACCAAACATGTCACGCTTTAAAATTGCGCACGCCCGTGGAATGGCGTTAAACTGCGGTACTTAAAACAGCTCGAGTGATGCTTAAAACATTTCTACAGGTTAGAAGTGTAAAGTTACAGAGGAGGTCTAGTGTGAGATATATTGCTCTTCCCCCGACGTTCGTGGCGATACCTCACATGTGTGGTTTGAACAACGTTTACATATGTGGGCGTGGCCTACGTATGCGTTCACCACTACGTGCGAGCACAAGGGGACTTTAACCACTTCCAGTCCGGACACTTTCACCCCCTTCCTGCCCAGGTCAATTTTCAGCGCTATCACACTTTGAATGACAATTGCGCGGTAATGCAACTCTGTATCCATATAAATTTGTTTATCATTTTTTTGAGACAGATAAAACTTTATTTTGGCGGTATTTATTCACCACCGGGATTTCCAAACATTTTGAAAAAAAAAGTGTTTTTCTTAATAATAATAATAATTATAAATAATCTTTATAATATATCTTTATATTAATAATATAATAAATAATCTTTCTTCCTACATCTTAGCCAAAATGTATTCATCTATCTTTTCACTAAAAAAAAATAACCCAAATTAGTTTATAACCAAAAATTATAATTTAAAAAACATTTTTTGACATTTTTATTTTTTTTAATTATTATTTATGTTTTTTTTTATTTTTTTATTTTTTTTTTAACATACTGTCACCCTAGCAGTACAGTGTCACTATGGTGACTTCTTTTTTAGCACTGATTGCTTTTATACCCATAAAGTCTGTAAAAGCAATCATTTCTCCTTCTCTCTGGCTGCATTCCTGCAGCCATTGAGAAATACTGTGTGAGCTATGATTGGTCACAGCTTGTCACATGGTACAAGGCAAATGTGAATAGCCCTGTACCATGTGACCTCTGTAATCATTCACAGATTTCACATGTAGTAAGCAGTGATGTCAGAAGTGACATCTTGCTTACTACTATTCATGTGATCACTGATTGGCCAATCAGTGATCACATGATCAGGACCTCACACAGAGGTTCCGTACAGCGATCAGTGTTCCACTGTGTCCGAATCGTGGTGCTGCGCGCTCCTGGGGAGTGTGTACAGGCAGGGGAGCAGGGAAGACGTTTATAAATGGCCACCTGACCCTGCACTGCTTCCGTCTGGCCGTTTATATACATGGGCCGGACAGAAAGTGGTTACATATTTTATTTAGTTTTTTTTTATTTTTGCACTGTTTTTAAAAAAAAAAATGTAATGACTTTTATTATCACAAGAAATGCATGCATCCTTTGTGATAGAAATAATTAGTGACAGGTCCTCTTTATGGAGAGCTATGGGGGTTAATAGGAAATAATTAGTGACAGGTCCTCTTTATGGAGAGATATGGGTTCAACAGGAAATAATTAGTGACAGGTTCTCTTAATGGAGAGATATGGGGTCAATAGGAAATAATTAGTGACAGGTCCTCTTTATGGAGAGGTATGGGGTCAATAGGACATAATTAGTGACAGGTCCTCTTTATGGAGAGATATGGGGTCAACAGGAAATAATTAGTGACAGGTCCTCTTTATGGAGAGATATGGAGTCAATAGGACATAATTAGTGACAGGTCCTCTTTATGGAGAGATATGGTGTCAATAGGACATAATTAGTGACAGGTCCTCTTTATGAGAGATATGGGGTCAATAGGACATAATTAGTGACAGGTCCTCTTTATGGAGAGATATGGGGTCAATAGGACATAATTAGTGACAGGTCTTCTTTATGGAGAGATATGGGGTCAATAGGACATGATTAGTGACAGGTCCTCTTTATGGAGAGATATGGGGTCAATAGGACATAATTAGTGACAGGTCCTCTTTATGGAGAGATATGGGGTCAATAAGACATAATTAGTGACAGGTCCTCTTTATGGAGAGATATGGGGTCAATAGGACATAATTAGTGACAGGTCCTCTTTATGGAGAGATATGGGGTCAATAGGACATAATTAGTGACAGGTCCTCTTTATGGAGAGATATGGAGTCAATAAGACATGATTAGTGACAGGTCCTCTTTATGGAGAGATATGGGGTCAATAAGACATGATTAGTGACAGGTCCTCTTTATGGAGAGATATGGGGTCAATAGGACATAATTAGTGACAGGTCCTCTTTATGGAGAGATATGGGGTCAATAGGAAATAATTAGTGACAGGTCCTCTTTATGGAGAGATATGGGGGTTAATAGGAATTAATTAGTGACAGGTCCTCTTTATGGAAAGATATGGGGTCAATAAGACACAATTAGTGACAGGTCCTCTTTATGGAGAGATATGGGGTTAATAGGAAATAATTAGTGACAGGTCCTCTTTATGGAAAGATATGGGGTCAATAAGACACAATTAGTGACAGGTCCTCTTTATGGAGAGATATGGGGTCAATAGGATATAATTAGTGGCGGGTCCTCTTTATGGAGAGATATGGGGTCAATAGGACATAATTAGTGACAGGTCCTCTTTATGGAGAGATATGGGGTCAATAGGACATAATTAGTGACAGGTCCTCTTTATGGAGAGATATGGGGTCAATAAGACATGATTAGTGACAGGTCCTCTTTATGGAGAGATATGGGGTCAATAGGACATAATTAGTGACAGGTCCTCTTTATGGAGAGATATGGGGTCAATAGGAAATAATTAGTGACAGGTCCTCTTTATGGAGAGATATGGGGTCAATAGGACATAATTAGTGACAGGTCCTCTTTATGGAGAGATATGGGGTCAATAAGACATGATTAGTGACAGGTCCTCTTTATGGAGAGATATGGGGTCAATAGGACATAATTAGTGACAGGTCCTCTTTATGGAGAGATATGGGGTCAAGAGGACATAATTAGTGACAGGTCCTCTTTATGGAGAGATATGGGGTCAATAGGACATAATTAGTGACAGGTCCTCTTTATGGAGAGATATGGGGTCAAGAAGACATGATTAGTGACAGGTCCTCTTTATGGAGAGATATGGGGTCAATAGGACATAATTAGTGACAGGTCCTCTTTATGGAGAGATATGGGGTCAATAGGACATAATTAGTGACAGGTCCTCTTTATGGAGAGATATGGGGTCAATAGGAAATAATTAGTGACAGGTCCTCTTTATGGAGAGATATGGGGTCAATAAGACATGATTAGTGACAGGTCCTCTTTATGGAGAGATATGGGGTCAATAGGACATAATTAGTGACAGGTCCTCTTTATGGAGAGATATGGGGTCAATAGGAAATAATTAGTGACAGGTCCTCTTTATGGAGAGATATGGGGTCAATAGGACATAATTAGTGACAGGTCCTCTTTATGGAGAGATATGGGGTCAATAGGAAATAATTAGTGACAGGTCCTCTTTATGGAGAGATATGGGGTCAATAAGACATGATTAGTGACAGGTCCTCTTTATGGAGAGATATGGGGTCAATAGGACATAATTAGTGACAGGTCCTCTTTATGGAGAGATATGGGGTCAATAGGACATAATTAGTGACAGGTCCTCTTTATGGAGAGATATGGGGTCAATAAGACATAATTAGTGACAGGTCCTCTTTATGGAGAGATATGGGGTCAATAGGATATAATTAGTGGCGGGTCCTCTTTATGGAGAGATATGGGGGTTAATAGGACATAATTAGTGACAGGTCCTCTTTATGGAGAGATATGGGGTCAATAGGACATAATTAGTGACAGGTCCTCTTTATGGAGAGATATGGGGTCAATAGAACATAATTAGTGACAGGTCCTCTTTATGGAGAGATATGGGGGTTAATAGGAATTAATTAGTGACAGGTCCTCTTTATGGAGAGATATGGGGTCAATAGGACATAATTAGTGACAGGTCCTCTTTATGGAGAGATATGGGTCAATAAGACATGATTAGTGACAGGTCCTCTTTATGGAGAGATATGGGGTCAATAGGAAATAATTAGTGACAGGTCCTCTTTATGGAGAGATATGGGGGTTAATAGGAATTAATTAGTGACAGGTCCTCTTTATGGAGAGATATGGGGTTAATAGGAAATAATTAGTGACAGGTCCTCTTTATGGAAAGATATGGGGTCAATAAGACACAATTAGTGACAGGTCCTCTTTATGGAGAGATATGGGGTCAATAGGATATAATTAGTGGCGGGTCCTCTTTATGGAGAGATATGGGGTCAATAGGACATAATTAGTGACAGGTCCTCTTTATGGAGAGATATGGGGTCAATAGGACATAATTAGTGACAGGTCCTCTTTATGGAGAGATATGGGTCAATAAGACATGATTAGTGACAGGTCCTCTTTATGGAGAGATATGGGGTCAATAGGTCATAATTAGTGACAGGTCCTCTTTATGGAGAGATATGGGGTCAATAGGAAATAATTAGTGACAGGTCCTCTTTATGGAGAGATATGGGGTCAATAGGACATAATTAGTGACAGGTCCTCTTTATGGAGAGATATGGGGTCAATAAGACATGTTTAGTGACAGGTCCTCTTTATGGAGAGATATGGGGTCAATAGGACATAATTAGTGACAGGTCCTCTTTATGGAGAGATATGGGGTCAATAGGACATAATTAGTGACAGGTCCTCTTTATGGAGAGATATGGGGTCAATAGGACATAATTAGTGACAGGTCCTCTTTATGGAGAGATATGGGGTCAAGAAGACATGATTAGTGACAGGTCCTCTTTATGGAGAGATATGGGGTCAATAAGACATGATTAGTGACAGGTCCTCTTTATGGAGAGATATGGGGTCAATAAAACATAATTAGTGACAGGTCCTCTTTATGGAGAGATATGGGGTCAATAGGACATAATTAGTGACAGGTCCTCTTTATGGAGAGATATGGGTCAATAAGACATGATTAGTGACAGGTCCTCTTTATGGAGAGATATGGGGTCAATAGGACATAATTAGTGACAGGTCCTCTTTATGGAGAGATATGGGTCAATAAGACATGATTAGTGACAGGTCCTCTTTATGGAGAGATATGGGGTCAATAGGATATAATTAGTGGCGGGTCCTCTTTATGGAGAGATATGGGGGTTAATAGGACATAATTAGTGACAGGTCCTCTTTATGGAGAGATATGGGGTCAATAGGACATAATTAGTGACAGGTCCTCTTTATGGAGAGATATGGGGTCAATAGAACATAATTAGTGACAGGTCCTCTTTATGGAGAGATATGGGGGTTAATAGGAATTAATTAGTGACAGGTCCTCTTTATGGAGAGATATGGGGTCAATAAGACATGATTAGTGACAGGTCCTCTTTATGGAGAGATATGGGGTCAATAAAACATAATTAGTGACAGGTCCTCTTTATGGAGAGATATGGGGTCAATAGGACATAATTAGTGACAGGTCCTCTTTATGGAGAGATATGGGTCAATAAGACATGATTAGTGACAGGTCCTCTTTATGGAGAGATATGGGGTTAATTGGACATAATTAGTGACAGGTCCTCTTTATGGAGAGATATGGGGTCAATAGGACATAATTAGTGACAGGTCCTCTTTATGGAGAGATATGGGGTCAATAGGACATAATTAGTGACAGGTCCTCTTTATGGAGAGATATGGGGTCAATAGAACATAATTAGTGACAGGTCCTCTTTATGGAGAGATATGGGGGTTAATAGGAATTAATTAGTGACAGGTCCTCTTTATGGAGAGATATGGGGTCAATAAGACATGATTAGTGACAGGTCCTCTTTATGGAGAGATATGGGGTCAATAAAACATAATTAGTGACAGGTCCTCTTTATGGAGAGATATGGGGTCAATAGGACATAATTAGTGACAGGTCCTCTTTATGGAGAGATATGGGTCAATAAGACATGATTAGTGACAGGTCCTCTTTATGGAGAGATATGGGGTTAATTGGACATAATTAGTGACAGGTCCTCTTTATGGAGAGATATGGGGTCAATAGGACATAATTAGTGACAGATCCTCTTTATGGAGAGATATGGGGTCAATAAGACATAATTAGTGACAGGTCCTCTTTATGGAGAGATATGGGGTCAATAGGACATAATTAGTGACAGGTCCTCTTTATGGAGAGATATGGGGTCAATAGGACATAATTAGTGACAGGTCCTCTTTATGGAGAGATATGGGGTCAATAGAACATAATTAGTGACAGGTCCTCTTTATGGAGAGATATGGGGGTTAATAGGAATTAATTAGTGACAGGTCCTCTTTATGGAGAGATATGGGGTCAATAGGACATAATTAGTGACAGGTCCTCTTTATGGAGAGATATGGGGTCAATAGGACATAATTAGTGACAGGTCCTCTTTATGGATAGATATGGGGTCAATAGGACATAATTAGTGACAGGTCCTCTTTATGGAGAGATATGGGGTCAATAGGACATAATTAGTGACAGGTCCTCTTTATGGAGACATCGGGGGTCAATAGGACCTCACATCTCTCCTCTGCAATGTAAAGCTTTGGATAAAAAAAAAGCATTGATCTAGTCCTTTAAAAAAAAATGTCTGGAACAGGAAGTGACATCACTGTGGTCCTCCAAGGGCATAGAGACGAGCGGAGGCCATCTTCCCTTCACTCATCTCTATGCCCAGCGCCGGGATCGTTCGATGGTATCTCAGGCAAGGCTGAGAACTACCAAGCAGTGGCGGCAGAGGCGAGGGGCGGGATTTTTCGGCACCTGTATTGGTGCTTTTTGACATTTCAGCTGACTGCCAAAAGGGGTGTTTTCGGCCGAAACGTTGTGGCCACCGAAATTTCAGTGACACCCTTTCCTACTCCATCCAAAAACGAAATGTTCTGATGGAACACTTTCTTCTTTGCTCCATCGATGATGTCATTATACATCTGTAGGTGCCGTTGCAGCGTGTCGCTGGGCCTGTCACACACAGACATCAACAAGCTGGGAAAGGATACGGAGCTGGTTCATAGCTGCCCCGCGAGGGTATATGAGGCATCCTTCAGGGCCCCCAGGGTATGGAGCCCAGGAGAGAGCGCCCCCTGTGAGAGACTCCTGGAATTGCAGCTGCTTCCACTCATCAGCCATGCCATCGTTGACCAGCTGAGCCAGCATTGAGGGCGGTAAATCCTGCAGCCAATCACCGGAGAGGAAGGAGAGGGAACGTAGGGGGTAGCTGCTGTATGGGAAAGGACATCTGTGGGAGAGATTCATGAAAGATGTATAAGAGAAAAGAGGCACACTGGAAATAGATACAAAGTAACATTGTTTATAAACATCGATCAGATGGGAGATAGAGAGATACAAAGTAACATTGTTTATAAACATCGATCAGACAGGAGATAGAGAGATACAAAGTAACATTGTTTATAAACATCGATCAGATGGGAGATGGAGAGATATAAAGTAACATTGTTTATGAACATTGATCAGACGGGAGACGGAAAAATACAAAATAACATTGTTTATAAACATCGATCAGACGGGAGATAGAGAGATACAAAGTAACATTGTTTATAAACATCGATCAGACGGGAGATGGAGAGATACATAGTAACATTGTTTATAAACATCGATCAGACGAGAGATGGAGAGATACAAAGTAACATTGTTTATAAACATCGATCAGACAGGAGATGGAGCGATACAAAGCAACATTGTTTATAAACATCGATCAGATGGGAGACGGAGAGATACAAAGTAACATTGTTTATAAACATTGACCAGATGGGAGATAGAGAGATTCATAGTAACATTGTTTATAAACATTGACCAGATGGGAGATAGAGATACAAAGTAACATTGTTTATAAACATTGATCAGACGGGAGACGGAAAAATACAAAATAACATTGTTTATAAACATCTATCAGACGGGAGATAGAGAGATACAAAGTAACATTGTTTATAAACATTGATTAGACGGGAGATAGAGAGATACAAAGTAACATTGTTTATAAACATCAATCAGACGGGAGATGGAGAGATACAAAGTAACATTGTTTATAAACATTGAGCAGACAGGAGATGGAGAGATACAAAGTAACATTGTTTATAAACATCGATCAGACGGAAGACAGAAAAATACAAAGTAACATTGTTTATAAACATCAATCAGATGGGAGATAGAGAGATGCAAAGTAACATTGTTTATAAACATCGATCAGACGGGAGATAGAGAGATACAAAGTAACATTGTTTATAAACATCAATCAGACGGGAGATAGAGAGATGCAAAGTAACATTGTTTATAAACATCGATCAGACAGGAGATAGAGAGATACAAAGTAACATTGTTTATAAACATTGATCAGACAGGAGATGGAGAGATACAAGTAACACTGTTTATAAACATCGATCAGACGGGAGAAAGAGATACAAAGTAAAATTGTTTATAAACATTGATCAGACGGGAGATAGAGAGATACAAAGTAACATTGTTTATAAACATCGATCAGACGGGAGATAGAGAGATACAAAGTAACATTGTTTATAAACATCGATCAGACAGGAGATAGAGAGATACAAAGTAACATTGTTTATAAACATCGATCAGACAGGAGATAGAGAGATACAAAGTAACATTGTTTATAAACATCGATCAGACGGGAGATAGAGAGATACAAAGTAACATTGTTTATAAACATCGATCAGACGGGAGATAGAGAGATACAAAGTAACATTGTTTATAAACATCGATCAGACGGGAGATAGAGAGATACAAAGTAACATTGTTTATAAACATCGATCAGACGGGAGATAGAGAGATACAAAGTAACATTGTTTATAAACATCGATCAGACGGGAGATAGAGATGCAAAGTAACATTGTTTATAAACATCGATCAGACGGGAGATAGAGATACAAAGTAACATTGTTTATAAGCATCGATAAGATGAGATAGAGATACAAAGTAACATTATTACTTTTGTATCTATTCTGTTTCATTCATCTGCAGAAGGGATGAACGTTGATCTCCATAGGATGTCAGTTAAAGTATCCTGACAAGAGAATAAGCTTTCTTTATTAAATACAATTAGTTCCTATTGAACCCCTTTATACCTTCGTTTATTCTGACCAACTGTCATTACCTCTTCTTCCACGTCTCCCCTAAAGTGTTCCTGAACCACCAACAGTACAATCAGTCTGTACATACAGTAAAGCATGCTTGTTATACTCACTGTGGAACCTAAGGGGTTAATCCTCTGTATTATGTAAAAAGTCTGTTTGATCCTCCCTTCTCTGATCCTCCCCTTCTTCTACTGTCCCCAATCCATCTGCTGATAGAACAGAGCCTTGGGGGCAAGCTGCACATACTCAGTTTGGTGTTTTTTTTTTCTTTGGGAGAGTGCATGTGATCAGCACAGGGCCAATCAACACTGTCCAGACAGAGGGTCAGGGGTTATGCAGCCTCAGAAGACAATCAGGGGAGAATGAAAACTCCACCTACAAACTTTAACCAGTGCTCTGCTGGACAATGATATAAGTCACAATACTGCTATATACTGCTGATGAGAAAAGGTATTTAGCAGTTTATATTTACTAAAATAATTGCATTTCCATGTTCTGTGCACTGTGGGAGACCAGATATAGTGAATGCGGGGTCCGGCGAGAGCGGATATAGTGAACGCAGGGTCCGGGGAGACCAGATATAGTGAATGCGGGGTCCGGGGAGACCAGATATAGTGAATGCGGGGTTCGGGGAGACCAGATATAGTGAAGTCAGGGTCCGGCGAGAGCGGATATAGTGAACGCAGGGTCCGGGGAGAGCGGATATAGTGAATGCAGGGTCCGGGGAGACCGAATATAGTGAATGCAGGGTTCGGGGAGACCAGACATAGTGAATGCAGGGTCCTGGGAGACCGGATATAGTGAATGCAGGGTCCAGGGAGACCGGATATAGTGAATGCAGGGTCCGGGGAGAGCAGATATAGTGAATGCAGGGTCCGGGGAGACCAGATATAGTGAATGCAGGGTCCGGGGAGAGCAGATATAGTGAATGCAGGGTCCAGGGAGACCGGATATAGTGAATGCAGGGTCCGGGGAGAGCAGATATAGTGAATGCAGGGTCCGGGGAGACCACACATAGTGAATGCAGGGTCCGGGGAGAGCGGATAAAGTGAATGCGGGGTCCGGGGAGACCGAATATAGTGAATGCAGGGTTCGGGGAGACCAGACATAGTGAATGCAGGGTCCGGGGAGAGCAGATATAGTGAATGCAGGGGCCGGGGAGAGGGGATATAGTGAATGCGGGGTCCGGGGAGAGCGGATATAGTGAATGCAGGGTCCGGGGAGACCGGATATAGTGAATGCAGGGCCCGGGGAGAGCGGATATAGTGAATGCGGGGCCCGGGGAGAGCGGATATAGTGAATGCGGGGCCCGGGGAGAGCGGATATAGTGAATGCGGGGCCCGGGGAGACCGGATATAGTGAATGCGGGGTCCGGGGAGACCGGATATAGTGAATGCAGAGCCCGGGGAGAGCGGATATAGCGAATGCAGTGTCCGGGGAGAGCAGAAATAGTGAATGCAGGGTCCGGGGAGAGCGGATATAGCGAATGCAGGGTCCGGGGAGAGCGGATATAGTGAGTGCAGGGTCCGGGGAGAGCGGATATAGTGAGTGCAGAGCCCGGGGAGAGCGGATATAGTGAATGCGGGGTCCGGGGAGACCAGATATAGTGAATGCAGTGTCCGGGGAGAGCGGATATAGTGAATGCGGGGTCCGGGGAAAGCGGATATAGTGAGTGCAGGGTCCGGGGAGAGCGGATATAGTGAATGCAGGGTCCGGGGAGAGCGGATATAGTGAATGCAGGGTCCGGGGAGAGCGGATATAGTGAATGCAGGGTCCGGGGAGACCAGATATAGTAAATGCGGGGTCCAGGGATACCAGATATACTGAATGCAGGGTCTGGGGAGACCAGATATAGTGAATGCAGGGTCCGGGAAGAGCGGATATAGTGAATGCGGGGGTCCGGGGAGACCAGATATAGTGAATGCAGGGTCCGGGAGACCGGATATAGTGAATGCAGGGTCCGGGGAGAGCAGATATAGTGAATGCAGGATCCGGGAGAGCGGATATAGTGAATGCAGGGTCTGGGGAGAGCGGATATAGTGAATGCAGGTTCCGGGGTTTAGTAACACTTTAACTATAATTTATTTCTGTTTTTCTAAGATTTTATTTAAAGTTTTATTTTTGCAGCATCACAAAATTAAAAAAAAAGAAAAGCATTGAAAAGAAAAAGCCTTTATTTCACGGCACGGATCTTTGCAGTGCTTTGTACCAGAATCAGGATTTCAGTGTCATTTTTAACAGAACAAATCACAGAATAAAAAGTATCTTATTTACAGTAATACTGTTTTTTAACTGCTTGCCAACAACCTAACGGTTGTGGGGGCTTAAATGCCTGCAGTTGAGCCGCACTTTTACCACCACCACAACCCCCCAATGAAAATGACTTTTTTATTTAAAAAAAAAATCTGAAGAATAAAAATATATTTTTAAAATTACATTTCAAATATACTGCATGTCTTTAAAAATACAAATCTACATTTTTGGAATGCATTTACAAATATATGTAAAAATATATGTTAAAATGACTTTCATATGTTAAAAAAAATCTGAAGAATATATTTAAAAAAAAATATTTAAAAAAAAATATTTTTTTTAAATATATTCTTCTGATTCTTTTTTGTAATGCCCATGTTGAGTGTTAGGCCCCAAAAAAGTTTTAAATTCAGAAACTGATAGGTTTTCATGTGATTTGTCTGGCAAGAGTTGAATTTGGGTGGGCAGCCATGTATTGTTGTGTGTATGAATTGCTGTGGCCCACATTTGACTGATACAAATCTACATTTCTGGAATGCATTTACAAATATATTTAAAAATATATGTTAAAATGACTTTTTTTTATATATATGTTAAAAAAAAATCTGAAGAATATATTTAAAAAAAATTTTTTTTTTAAATATATATTTTTTAAATATATTCTTCAGATTTTTCCTCAGTGATCACTGCAAAAAAAAAAAAAGGCACTGACACCGTATTAATGGCACTTGGCAGGAGGGGTTAACATGACGAGCGATCAAAGGGTAAACTGTGTGCTGGGAGTGTCTTACTAGGGGGCTGGGGGTGTGTGCTTCACTGTAAGCCCACTGATCTGGATGGCTGTACTGTGCACAGCCATCCAGAGCAGTGAGCCCGAGCTGACAGAGAGGAGGACTGTTAGTAAACAAAGCAGCCCTCCTCCCCGTCGGAGATCCTCGGTAATCACCGGGCGCCGGCGGGTAATCAAAGGTCGGGACCCGGTGATTGACAGCCGCGGCTGCGAATGGTAGAGCGGGTAGGGCTGCACGCCCCCTACCCAGAAATACAAAATCACGTATATATACACGTGATTTTGCACACCCCTGCCGCCCTGCAGCAGTTTATCATTGGTTAACCAGCCCATGCTAGGAGCAAAACATAACCGCCCGTCTACACTGACCCAGCTACAAGAAGGAGAGGTAAAATGGCGGTAAAGTATCATGGGAGCGCAGACTTACTCATGGTACGGCGTGTTCTGTAGACTTTGCAGTACTTTGGTCATTTTAACTTGGTCACTTCTGGCTTTCCCCTACAGGAAACAAATGGAAACGGGTGTTAATCCAGAAGAAGAAAACACAAACAAAGACATTTCACTTCTGTAAGAATCACCTGCTAAAATATTTTGCAATTTAACCTTTTTGCTACCAGAGCCGATTTTTTTTCGCACACGTTTAACCACTCCCCGCCCAGCCTATAGTAAAATGATGGTTGGGTGGGGTTTTCGTCTTCCTGGGTGAACGTTACATGCAGGGGCGGACTGACAACTCATGGGGCCCCCGGGCAATAGGGGGTCATGGGGCCCCTGTGTCCTTGCCCAAACTCAAAAAAGCCTATGAAAAAGGTACCAGGGGCATCTCATGGGGCCCCCTACTGACCCCGGGCCCTTGGTTGTGCCCGAGTTTCCAAATGGTCAGTCCGCCCCTGGTTCCATGACGTCCTCCCGGAACAGGGCCATGCTGCGGATTGATTGGTCACCGGCTGTGTCCATTGAACATGGCGATGATAGATCACTGTCATGGGCTGCTGCTGGTCGCTGTGAACAACAACAAATAAAACCTTTTTCTTTTTTTTACACATTATGATTACTTTTTCCAGTAAATTTCACTGGTATAAGCACCCATTTTTACTGAATTAAATTGATTCGATCGGTGCGTTTTGTTGTGATTAGCTGTGATTGGCCACAGCTAATCACACAGGCTGTGACTGGCTGTGTCTGGACCATGTGATCATTGTGTCCAATCGCAGCTAGGATGAATCCAAGCCATTCCTTGCTTACAATTGTCATGTTATCTGTTGTTGTTGTTATACAAATATATAATTCCGGAATCCAGAAAAATAATTAATTCTAATAAACTTTAAGCTGTGTATTCAAACAAAGTCCCACAAAAATCCACAAAAGGAGTCCAAAAAAGTCACACTTTCACCCCTGAAAGTGAATCAAATAAATAAAACCTGTCACCAGAATCAGGATTGCAAGTGTGACACGAGCCACATGGATGACATCTACTTCACCTGTCACACCCAAAGGTCTGACTCTGATTGGTGGGCACAAGCAACATACAATGACGTCATTCAGCAGCCATGCCGAATAATGAGACAGATTCCCCTAGAGCAGGGGTAGGCAACCTGTGGCTCTCTAGCTGTTGTGGAACTACATTTCCCACGAGGCATTGCAAAGATTACAAAACGGACAGTTACAGCTATGACTTGCAGAGGCATGATGGAACTTGTAGTCCTGCGGCTCTCAGGTTTCCTACCCCTGACCTAGAACATTGCAATGACGTGTAGACATTCACCCTCACGGTCTGCTCTCCCAGGTAGAAGTGCGGCTCCAGCAGTCGTCCCATACACTGAAAAGCAATGCTGCTCTGATCCCAACAAAATCTGCTGATCTGGAAAACAGAATGATTTCTTGTTACTGCAGATAAAGTAATAAAAGAAAAGCTCTGGAAACCGACAGAGCTGACAAAAACAAAACAAAAATGAATAGTGTCCCCTATGGAAGAGAAATATATTTTCAAAATATTTAGAAAAAAGAAAATGATACATGCGACCTATATTTACAATATATTGTCCTACACAAATATATGTTATCATGTCTTCCAAAAATGTCATTAAAATATATTTTTCAAAGGCATATATTTAAAA
Organism: Staurois parvus; assembly: GCF_062004578.1. Classification (NCBI taxonomy): domain Eukaryota; kingdom Metazoa; phylum Chordata; class Amphibia; order Anura; family Ranidae; genus Staurois; species Staurois parvus. Next base: position 874,582 of record NW_028318243.1, on the reverse strand, counting down.
ATATATTTTTCAAAATATATTTTCCATATATTTTTAAGCATCTAAAAAAATGCATTTAAACATAGATTTTTAACCATTTCAAGTCCGGACACTTTCACCCCCTTCCAGTCCAGACACTTCCCCCCCCCCCTTCCAGTCCGGACACTTTCCCCCCCCCCTTCCAGTCCGGACACTTTCCCCCCCCCCCTTCCAGTCCGGACACTTTCCCCCCCTTCCAGTCCGGACACTTTCCCCCCCTTCCAGTCCGGACACTTTCACCCCCTTCCAGTCCGGACACTTTCATCCCCTTCCAGTCCGGACACTTTCCCCCCCCCTTCCAGTCCGGACACTTTCCCCCCCCTTCCAGTCCGGACACTTTCCCCCCTTCCAGTCCGGACACTTTCCCCCCCTTCCAGTCCGGACACTTTCCCCCCCTTCCAGTCCGGACACTTTCACCCCCTTCCAGTCCGGACACTTTCACCCCCTTCCAGTCCGGACACTTCCCCCCCCTTCCAGTCCGGACACTTTCCCCCCCCCCTTCCAGTCCGGACACTTTCCCTCCCTTCCAGTCCGGACACTTTCCCCCCCTTCCAGTCCGGACACTTCCCCCCCCCTTCCAGTCCGGACACTTCCCCCCCCCTTCCAGTCCGGACACTTTCCCCCCCCCTTCCAGTCCGGACACTTTCACCCCCTTCCAGTCCGGACACTTTCCCCCCCTTCCAGTCCGGACACTTTCACCCCCTTCCAGTCCGGACACTTTCCCCCCCTTCCAGTCCGGACACTTTTCCCCCTTCCAGTCCGGACACTTTTCCCCCCTTCCAGTCCGGACACTTTTCCCCCCTTCCTGTCCGGACACTTCCCCCCACTTCCAGTCCGGACACTTCCCCCCCACTTCCAGTCCGGACACTTCCCCCCACTTCCAGTCCGGACACTTCCCCCCCTTCCAGTCCGGACACTTTCCCCCCCTTCCAGTCCGGACACTTTCACCCCCTTCCAGTCCGGACACTTTCCCCCCCTTCCAGTCCGGACACTTTCCCCCCCTTCCAGTCCGGACACTTTCACCCCCTTCCAGTCCGGACACTTTCCCCCCCTTCCAGTCCGGACACTTTCACCCCCTTCCAGTCAGGACACTTTCACCCCCTTCCAGTCCGGACACTTTCACCCCCTTCCAGTCCGGACACTTTCCCCCCACTTCCAGTCTGGACACTTCCCCCCCTTCCAGTCCGGACACTTTCCCCCCCTTCCAGTCCGGACTCTTTCCCCCCCTTCCAGTCCGGACACTTCCCCCCACTTCCAGTCCGGACACTTCCCCCCCACTTCCAGTCCGGACACTTCCCCCCCACTTCCAGTCCGGACACTTCCCCCCCACTTCCAGTCCGGACACTTCCCCCCCACTTCCAGTCCGGACACTTTCCCCCCCTTCCAGTCCGGACACTTTCCCCCCTTCCAGTCCGGACACTTTCCCCCCACTTCCAGTCCGGACACTTCCCCCCCACTTCCAGTCTGGACACTTCCCCCCCACTTCCAGTCTGGACACTTCCCCCCCTTCCAGTCCGGACACTTTCACCCCCTTCCAGTCCGGACACTTTCACCCCCTTCCAGTCCGGACACTTTCCCCCACTTCCAGTCCGGACACTTTCACCCCCTTCCAGTACGGACACTTTCCCCCCCTTCCAGTCCGGATACTTCCCCCCCTTCCAGTCCGGACGCTTTCACCCCCTTCCAGTCCAGGCCAATTTTCAGCTCTCAGCGCTATCACACTTTGAATGACAATTGCGCGGTCATGCAACACTGTACCCATATGAATGTTTTAGTATTTTTTTTTGAGACAGATAAAGCTTTATTTTGGTGGTATTTATTCACCACTGGGATTTTAATTTTTTTTTGCTATGTAAATAAAAATTTTGAAAAAATTTGCAAATAAATAATATTTCATCATAAATCTTGGCCAAAATGTATTCCGTTATCTTTTTAGTAAAAAAAAATAAATAATCCAAATTAGTTTATAACCAAAAATTATAATTTTTAAACTTTTTTGTTACTTTTTTTTATATTATTATTTATGTTTTTTTTTTTACATACTGTCACCTTAGTAGTACAGTGTCAAAATGGTGACACTGTACTACTTGTGGGGGTGATAAATTTTTTTATTTTTTTACACTGATTGCTTTTCCACCCATAAAGGCTGTAAAAGCAATCATTTCTCCTTCTCTCTGGCTGCATTCCTGCAGCCATTGAGAAATACTGTATGAGATAAAGTTTTATTTTGGTGGTATTTATTCACCACTGGGATTTTTATTTTTTTTCCTAAATAAATGAAAAAGCTCAAAAATTTTGAAAAAAGTGTTTTTCTTTTTGCAAATAATCTTTCTTCATAAATCTTGGCCAAAATGTATTCATCTATCTTTTTAGTAAAAAAAATTACCCAAATTAGTTTGTAACCAAAAATAATTTAAATTTTTTTTTTATATTTTTATTTTTTTTATATTATTATTTTTTGGGGGGGGGTTTTAACATACCATCACCCTAGCAGTGCAGTGTCACCATGGTGACACTGTACTACTTGTGGGGGGTGATAATTTTTTTTTTTTTTTTTTTTTTACACTGATTGCTTTTACACCCATAAAGGCTGTACAGGCAATCATTTCTCCTTCTCTCTGGCTGCATTCCTGCAGCCATTGAGAAATACTGTATGAGCTGTGATTGGTCACAGCTTGTCACATGGTACAAGGCTGTTGTGAATAGCCCTGTACCATGTGATCCCTGTGATCATTCACAGATTTCACACATAGTAAGCAATGATATCAGAAGTAAGAAAAATTAATAATAGCGCCTATGGTCAAAATTATATAACTTACTAATAGTGTACCAGCTGCAAAAAATCACCATATATAAAGTGTACCAATAAATAAATAATTTGCGCTAGTAAATGTGTATAAATATATAAATATATATAAAGAAATCATCAAATCATAAGTCCAGAAAAAAATATATATATGCCAATACCACAAAAAAAAATATATAAAAAAACTTTTAAGTGCAAAAAACTTTTGTGCAAAAAAAGTGTCTAAATATGAAAAATTTCACCAAAAAACCTTGATAATATAATGGCAGATCATCCATAAATATATCTTCAGAAACGGGTTTCTACGCGTTTCGTCATCGACGTCCTCACGGAGCGGAAGATGAGGACGTCGATGACGAAACGCGTAGGGCGGAGCTTGATTGATGTGACGTCATTACGTTTTTGGCTGCCAGCTACTGCGCATGTGCTGAGTAGCCAGGCTCGTTTATGTGACTGCTGTTATGCTGTTGATGCTGGTGTCGGCTGGGACACCTCTTGAGTAAGTGCAATGAGTACCTAATAAAGGAATTGGTTTTTATAATATTGCACCATGAAGTCTTTCTGTTTCTCTCGAGTGCTTGGCATTTCCCCCCATGGATACGTTTGAAGGTGGTCCTTTATCTATTGGAGAAGTGGATTTTCGATTAACTACAAAGTTTTTCATCCTGTTATTTAGATCGATGAGGATCGGTGTGTTGCAGAGTTTCCGTTTCTGAAGATATATTTATGGATGATCTGCCATTATATTATCAAGGTTTTTTGGTGAAATTTTTCATATTTAGACACTTTTTTTGCACAAAAGTTTTTTGCACTTAAAAGTTTTTTTATATATTTTTTTTGTGGTATTGGCATATATATATTTTTTTCTGGACTTATGATTTGATGATTTCTTTATATATATTTATATATTTATACACATTTACTAGCGCAAATTATTTATTTAATGATATCAGAAGTGTCATCTTGCTTACTACTCTGCATGTGATCACTGATTGGCCAATCAGTGATCACATGATTGGGACCTCGCACAGAGGTCCTGTCCGATGATCGGTGTTCCACTCTGTCCGGAGGAACCAGCAGGCACTAGATCATGGTGCTGCATGCTCCCAGGGAGCGCGCACAAGCAGGGGGCGGGGAAGCAGTTTATAAACGGCCACCCGACCCTGCACTGTCACCGTCTGGCCGTTTATATACAACGGCCGGATGGGAGGGGGTTAAACATAGATTTTTAAATAAACTTGTAAAGGCATTCCAAATGACACTTTGATATATATTGCAGCGTGTGTTCTGAATATATTTTTAATAATATGTTCACAAATATATGGAAATATATTGAATACGGCCAAAATTGTAGTATTTGAAATACAGTTGCAAGAAAAAGTATGTGAACCCCTTGGGATTACGTGGAGTTTTGCATGGATTGGGCATAAAATGTGTTCTGAACGTCATCTAAGTCACAACAATAGAAGAACACAGTCTGCTCAACATAATACTACACAAACATTAGATGTTGCCATGGTTTAATTGCACATAACATGTAAACATTCACAGTGCAGGGAGGAAAAAGTATGTGAGGCCCTAGCTTAATGACTTCTCCCAGAGCTAACTGGAGCCAGGAGTGAGCCAACCTTGACTCCAATCAGTGTGATGATATTGGATGTGTTGCTGACAGCTGTCCTGTCCTTAAAAAACACACACCTGTTTTGGGTTTACTGGTTTCAAGAAGCACTGTCTGATGTGAACCATGCCTCGCAGAAAAGAGCTCTCAGAAGACCTACGATCAAGAATTGTTGACTTGCATGAAGCTGGAAAGGGTTACAAAAGTAACTCCAAAAGCCTTGATGTTCATGTGTCCACGGTAAGACAGACTGTCTACAAATGGAGAAAGTTTAGCACTGTTGCTACTCTCCCTAGGCGTGGTCGTCCTGTAAAAATGACTGCAAGAGCACAGCGCAGAATGCTGCATGAGGTAAAGAAGAATCCCAGAGTGTCAGCTAAAGACCTACAGAAATCACCAACATCAAAACCTCATCCCCACTGTAAAACATGGCGAAGGGAGCATCATGGTTTGGGGCTGCTTTGCTGCCTCAGGGCCTGGACGGATTGTTGTCATTAATGGGAAAATGAATTCCAGAGTTTATCAAGACATTTTGCAGGAAAACGTACGACCATCTGTCCGCCAACTGAAGCTCCGCAGAGGATGGGTGATGCAACAGGACAATGACCCAAAGCATACAAGTAATTCAACAAAACAATGGCTGCAACAGCACAGAATACGCCTTCTGGAGTGGCCCAGTCAGAGTCCTGACCTCAACCCGATTGAAATGCTGTGGCATGACCTTAAGAGAGCGATTCACACCAGACATCCCAAGAATATTGCTACACTGAAACAGTTTTGTGAAGAGGAGTGGTCGAAAATGACTCCAGATCATTGTGCAGGTCTGATCTGCAACTACAGGAAATGTTTGGTTGAGGTTATTGCTGCCAAAGGAGGGTCAACCAGTTATTAAGTCCAAAGGTTCACATACTTTTTCCTCCCTGCACTGTGAATGTTTACATGTTATGTGCAATTAAACCATGGCAACATCTAATGTGTGTAGTATTATGTTCAGCAGACTGTGTTCTTCTATTGTTGTGACTTAGATGATGTTCAGAGCACATTTTATGCCCAATTCATGCAAAACTCCACGGAATCCCAAGGGGTTCATATACTTTTTCTTGCAACTGTATATGTCAATATATTTGGGAAGAATATATTAAGAATATATTTTTAAATATATTTTTCTTCCATGTGGGTAATTTGAAATAAAACAACAAAACCAGCTTTTTTGTGGCACATTCACCTTCAATGCAGAGATTTCCCCTGCAGTACCTTTTCTATGCCGCTAGATGTCCTCTGTCTAACGATCAGCATCATTTAACCCACTTACTCTGAGACCACACCATCTTTGACCTTGCATCTCGAGACCCTCCCCTGGCGCAACCCCTCCTCCGCAACTGTCTGCAAGCCTATGATCTGCATGGTCAGACACCACTAAACTACTTGTACACTCCCTGATTATCTCACACCTTGACTACTGCAACTCCCTCCTCACCGGCCTACCCTCCTGCGGCCAGAGAAGATCATGGAGGCTGATTTGTGCTTCATTAACTTCAATGGAAAGTAGGCGAGACATCAGGGGTCTAAAAAGCCCAATTATGCAAGAAAGAGAACCGGTCTTAAAGATATTAAATTACATAGGGGACGCTTTGTCCCCCCCCCCACATAGAAGAAAAATATATTTGAAATGCTACAATTTTGGCCGTATTCAATATATTTCAAAATACAGCCATTACAGCTCATGAATTGACGGTGTTGCACAATCGTATGTGTTTTTGGGGCTCTTACATTGTTTCCTATTATTTCTAATTCTTTTTTTTAGCACTTTTTTTTTTATATTGACTTTTATAGCTATCAGGAGGGACTGAGAAGCCATGTACTAGCACTCGACACAAACAGAACTCTATCTGCTGTGTGATTGGCCAGAGCTACCGGGATCTGAGAGCTGTGAACGCGGAGTGATCAGAGCTGAGCCCTTCAAGGTTCATGAGAACAGGGAATGTTTTTTTTTTCATCAAAGTCCTTTGGCTGGCCGTCCCAACAGTGATTACTGTGGTCCACACAGACTACTGAATTCACACAGACTTAGTCACACATGTCGCTCCCCCTTTCTGCAATACAAGTGTGTGATGAAGGCAGGGGCGGACTGACAACTCATGGGGCCCCCGGCCAACAGGGGATAATGGGGCCTCTGTGTCCTCGCCCACACTTAAACCACACCCAAAAAAGCCTATGAAAGGTACCAGGGGCATCTCATGGGGCCCTCTACTGACCCCGGGCCCTCGGGCGGTGCCCGAGTTCCCAAATGGTCAGTCCGCCCCTGGATGATGGTGTGGCTGGAACTCAGCTCTGCCAACACAGAGCACTGCAGAGTGAAACATGCAGTAATTGTATTTATGATATAATAAAAAAAAAAACACTTTGGGCAGATCTTCCAAGCTGGATGGTCTGTTGTAAACTGCAGAGGACAAAGGGCACACAATAGTTACCCTGAGATCATGTGATAGAATGGGCCGGGTCTCTGACCTGCTTGCTGAAATGGAGGGACACTCCGGCCATTCCTGGATTGGTGTTTTCACATTTCTTCACATTGCTTTCAATCAGGTCAGATTCTGTCACCGGTGAGAAGCCGCAATCTGGAAAATAAAACAGACAGGTCACATGATGGCTGGATCATAAATTAGCAAAAGTCAAAAGGGGTCTTCAGAATTCATTATTCTGAGGGGGAGAGACCCTGCATCTCCATTACCCAGAGGGGAGGGACCTGTAAGGGACCGCCCGGCGGTACCACTAGCACTCCACTGGTCGGATGTTCCCAGCGCACGGAGTCTAAGCCCCAGGGTACTTGTTCACCAGGGCCCCTGATGGTGGGGATGGACTTGGAGTACCCCAGGACCAGGTCGTGACTACTGAGGACACCCGTCAGTGGTAGGGGTATTCGCCAGGGGCTCCCACGGGAGAGAGCCAGGTATGAGGAGGTCTGGAGACCCCGTAGAGAGGGACGGATGGATGGATGGCTGAGCAGGAGCAGGGTCATACAAGCCGGGTCGGTAACTATGGGGACGGTGCGGTACAGAGCAGCGGGCAGAGAATAGTCGGGTCACACGCCAGGTCAGCAACAGCAGGTCAGATCCAATAGGGGGCATTCAGGAGAGAGGTCAGGCAAGCAAGGGTCAAAACAGGAGAAAACAGCAAGGTCAGGGCACAATCCGGGTCAGCAACTTACTTCAGACAGGTTCACAGGTTCACAGGATACAAAAGACCAAAAGGCACTGAATGACAGCTCAGGGCCGTTTAAATATCCCGCCCTGCGCTGTCATTGGTGCCAGGCGCGCGCCCGCGGTCACTACTGCGCATGCGCGAACCTGATTGCCGCGGTCGGCCAAGTCCCGGCGCTCGCGTACAGGGAGGTGTACTGCGCCTGCGCCGGGACCAGCGGCGCGACGATCTCCGACATTGCCCCCCCCCCTACGGGCAACCTCCGGATGCCCACCCGATCTCTCCACCACGGGTGATCACGAAGAAACTCCCGGACTAGTCTAGGTGCGTGGACATTATGAGCCGGTTCCCAGGAATTGTCCTCAGGACCATAGCCCTTCCACTTAATTAGGAATTGGGTCTGGCCCCCCCTTCTTCGGCACTTAAGGATCGTTTCCACCTCAAATTCCTCTTGTCCTTCGACCGTTATGGCCTCAGGGGGTCTGGATTCTCGTTCTGGGAAGGCATCTGGGATCACTGGCTTCAGCAGAGATACATGGAAAACTGGATGAATTCTGAACGTGGCCGGAAGGATCAGCTCATATGCCACTTCGTTGACCATCCGCTTTACCTGAAAAGGCCCCACAAATTTAGGTCCCAATTTTTTCGAGGGACAAAGCATCTTTAAGTTGGTTGTGGCCAACCACACGTTCTGCCCAGGCCGCAACGCCAAATTTCCTCTTCGTTTCTTGTTAAACTCCTTCTTATTGTCCTCTTGGGCCCGAGCGATGGCTTCCTGGAGTAATTTGTTATTGACGGAGAAGAAGGTCAACGCATCCTGCGTGGCTGGAACTGGGCATTCAGAGACCAAGTCAGGGAGAAAGACAGGGTGAAACCCATAATTCGAAAAGAATGGGGACTGCCCCGTTGCCGAATGGCTTGCGTTGTTATAAGCGAACTCCGCCAGGGGTAAAAGAGACAGCCAATCATCCTGCAGGAAAGACGTGTAGCAACGCAAGTATTGCTCCAGGGTCTGGTTCGTCCTCTCGGTCTGACCGTTGGTCTGAGGGTGGAACGCGGAGGAGAGGGACAACTTGATGTCCAGGGCCTTGCACAGAGCCCTCCAAAACTTAGATGTAAACTGGACCCCTCGATCAGAGACGATGTCCTCGGGTACTCCATGAAGTCTAACGATCTCCCGGATAAATATTCGCGCCGTCTCGGTTGCTGACGGAGTCTTCCTTAGTGGCACGAAGTGAGCCATCTTGGATAGGCGATCAATAACCACCAGAATTGCTGTGTGGTCTTGTGACGGTGGGAGCTCGACTATGAAGTCCATCGCGATCTTCTGCCAAGGCCGTTCGGGAATCGGCAAAGGTCGCAACAGCCCCCAGGCTTTGCTCCTTGACGGTTTGCTCTTCTGGCAGATGGTACAGGATCTCACGTAGCGCTTGCAATCCTTAGCCATGTTTGGCCACCAAAACGAGCGCCGGAGAAGCTCCAGAGTCTTGACTGGGCCAAAGTGACCCGCCAGCGGGTGATCGTGGCAATGCCCCAAAACCAGGGTCCGGACTTCCTCAGGTACCACGATAGAATCCTCCTTCCACAGGAGTCCCCCTTTGTTCTGGAGGGATACCCCAACTGGGGTTGGTGTGGCCGTAGATGCTTCTATTAACTTGGAGCGAAGGTCCGTCTGGAGCGCCAAGAAGTTCCATGAGGACAAGATAGTGTCGGGTACCAGTTCTTCTTCGGAGTCCTCAAACATACGAGATAGCGCGTCAGGCTTCGTATTTTTAGATCCGGGCCTGTAAGTAATATGAAAATTGAATCTGGAAAAGAACAGGGCCCATCTTGCCTGCCATGGGCGTAGACGCTTGGCAGTCCTCAGATATTCCAGATTTTTGTGGTCTGTGAAAATCAATATAGGGTGTGAGGCACCTTCCAGCAGGTATCTCCATTCTTCTAGCGCTGCTTTGATAGCCAGCAGCTCTCGATCCCCGATATCGTAATTCTTCTCTGCTGGGGTGAGTTTCCTCGAGAAGAATGCTACGGGATGGAGTAACTCTTTGGTGCCTTTCCGCTGAGACAGGATGGATCCTACCGCATTCTCCGATGCATCTACCTCCAAGATGTAGGGCAGGGCCGCGTCCGGGTGGCCCAGGATGGGTGCCGAGGTAAACAGCTTTTTCAGAGCTTCGAAAGCTTTTTGAGCCTCTGGTGTCCATTTGAACCGGGTTCCAAGTTTGGTTAGTTGGGTAATGGGGGAGACCAGACCCGAGAAGTTTTTGATGAACTTCCGATAAAAGTTCGCGAACCCTATAAACCGTTGGACACCTTTTTTGTCCGTGGGTTCAGGCCAATCTAAAATTGCAGAGACCTTCTGGGGGTCCATCGCGACCCCCGCAGTGGAGATAATCAGGCCTAGAAACGTGATGCTAGATTGCTCAAAGCAACATTTCTCCGCCTTAGCATATAACCCATGCTGCCGCAATCTCCCCAAAACTTTTGCCACATGTATCCTATGATCCTCTAGAGAGGGTGAAAAAATTAGTATGTCGTCCAAGTAGACGATAACGAAGACATCCAAAAAATCCCTGAAGATGTCGTTCACAAAGTGTTGGAAGGTGGCTGGTGCATTGCACAGCCCAAATGGCATGACCAAGTATTCAAAGTGGCCAAACCGGGTACGGAAAGCAGTTTTCCACTCGTCCCCCTCTCTTATGCGTACCAGGTTATAGGCCCCCCTTAAATCAAGCTTTGTGAAAATAGCCGCAGCCTTTAGGCTCTGAAACAGTTCTGGTACCAATGGCAATGGGTAACGATTTTTTATCGTGACCCTGTTCAGCTCCCGGTAGTCAATACAAGGTCTCAGGGTTTTGTCTTTTTTCTCCACGAAGAAGATTCCCGCTCCTGCTGGAGAAGTGGAGGGGCGGATGAATCCCTTCTGGAGGCTGTCCTCGATATATTCCTTCAGGGCCCCCAATTCAAGCTCAGATAGGGGGAAAATACGCCCAAAAGGGATTTCAGAGCCTGGTAACAGGTCGATTGGACAGTCATACGGGCGGTGGGGGGGCAGAGTGTCGGCTCCCCGCTTACTGAACACATCCAGGAACCCATGATAGGCTGCGGGAATAACCTGTTTCAAGTCGGAGTCTCCTTCGGAGCAAAGGAGAACTCGGGGCCCGAAGTGCGACAATGTTCCCGACAGTATGGGGAAGGGAACGAGATTGACCCGGTCTCCCAGTCAATCTGGGGGTTATGGGCCCGTAACCATGGGAGCCCCAGAATGACTGGGAAAAGAGGTGATGCAATAGCGTCCAGGCGGAGGAACTCCTGGTGCTGGTTGGCAATGATAGTGGCAATGGGGGGAGTTTCCTGATTAACTACCCCCGATTTTATCTGGGAACCATCAGCCAAAAAGATGTTGAAGCCCTTCTGTCTGTGTTGGAGAGGGATACCCTGTTGGTGAGCAAACTCTAGATCCAGGAAACAGCTGCATGCCCCCGAATCAACTATGGCTGTCACCTCCACGATCTTTCCTGGAAGCTGAAAGGAGAGGGGCACTACTAAGTATTGCGAAGGACAGGTATTGCTAATAGACAAGGAAGAAAAACGGGTGCACTTACTCATTTTTTGAGGGCAGGATCGCACCATATGACCAGCTTCACCGCAGTAAAGGCAGAGGTTCTGGGCTCGTCTGCGCTGGCGTTCCACCGGTGATAATTTAGGCCGTGCCAGACCTAGCTGCATAGGTTCCGGAACATCTCCTGGTGGTGGGTTCTGGATGCTTTGTCGGGTTGGTGGGCTGGGGCCTAGGAATGGACCCCAGGTATTTCCGCGACCCTGGCCGGACCTCTCAAGCCTGCGTTCCCGCAGTCTTCGGTCAATCTTAATTGTCAGGGCAATAAGGTCTTCTAGAGACTCGGGAACCTCCACCCGGGCCAGCTCATCTTTCAAGGGATCGGAGAGTCCCATACGGAACTGGTGCAATAGAGTGAACTCATTCCAGCGTGTGTCCCCCATCCACCGCCTGAAATCAGAGGCGTATTCCTCTGCCGCCCGCCGGCCCTGTCGGAGCGCATATAAGGTCGCTTCGGCAGAGGCTGCCCGCTGTGGGTCATCATACAAGATGGCCATTGCTTCAAAGAAACTATTGACCGATCCCAGGTGAGGATCATTGTTTCCCCTTAGCCGGTGGGCCCAATCCTGGGGTTCACCCTGTAGTAGTGAAATAATGAATCCTACCTTCACGTTTTCGGTCAGGAAGGTACGGGGTTGTAGCTCAAAGAACAAGAGACAGGAGTCGCGGAATGACCGGAAGCGTGTGCGGTCCCCGTGAAAACGCTCCGGTAGGGGTACTCGGGGTTCTACCATAGGGAGCGGGGCGGAAGCCCCTAAGACTGGCTCCTGAGCTACCAGGGCCGGGGGTGCAGAAACCGGGGCCTGTGGGGCAGGATCAGAAATAGAGCCAGTCTGGATGCGATTCTCCAGCTGCATGCATCTGTCCTGCAGGACCGTTACGGCCTGCGTCAAATTAGCTAGGTGCCTGCAAATTTCCTCTAACGGGGAGGGCCCTCCTCTAGGCTCAGTCATGGCCTTTTGGTACTGTAAGGGACCGCCCGGCGGTACCACTAGCACTCCACTGGTCGGATGTTCCCAGCGCACGGAGTCTAAGCCCCAGGGTACTTGTTCACCAGGGCCCCTGATGGTGGGGATGGACTTGGAGTACCCCAGGACCAGGTCGTGACTACTGAGGACACCCGTCAGTGGTAGGGGTATTCGCCAGGGGCTCCCACGGGAGAGAGCCAGGTATGAGGAGGTCTGGAGACCCCGTAGAGAGGGACGGATGGATGGATGGCTGAGCAGGAGCAGGGTCATACAAGCCGGGTCGGTAACTATGGGGACGGTGCGGTACAGAGCAGCGGGCAGAGAATAGTCGGGTCACACGCCAGGTCAGCAACAGCAGGTCAGATCCAATAGGGGGCATTCAGGAGAGAGGTCAGGCAAGCAAGGGTCAAAACAGGAGAAAACAGCAAGGTCAGGGCACAATCCGGGTCAGCAACTTACTTCAGACAGGTTCACAGGTTCACAGGATACAAAAGACCAAAAGGCACTGAATGACAGCTCAGGGCCGTTTAAATATCCCGCCCTGCGCTGTCATTGGTTCCAGGCGCGCGCCCGCGGTCACTACTGCGCATGCGCGAACCTGATTGCCGCGGTCGGCCAAGTCCCGGCGCTCGCGTACAGGGAGGTGTACTGCGCCTGCGCCGGGACCAGCGGCGCGACGATCTCCGACAGGACCCTTCTGATATCATTACCCTGATGTGGTTAGACCCTCTAATTCCATTACATTAGGGGGAAGGACCCTTCCAATTCCTTTACCCGGATGGGGGAAGGACCCTCCCAATTCCATTACCCAGAGGGGAAGGACCCTTCCAATTCCATTACCCAGAGGGGAAGGACCCTCCCAATTCCATTACCCAGAGGGGAAGGACCCTTCCAATTCCATTACCCTGATGGGGAAGGACCCTCCCAATTCCATTACCCTGATGGGGAAGGACCCTCCCAATTCCAATACCCTGACGGGGAAGGACCCTTCCAATTCCACTACCCTGAGGGGAAAGGACCCTTTCAGTTCCATTTCTTTAGGGGAAAGAACCCTCCCAGTAACTCTGAGGGGGAAGCACCCTTCAATTATTTTACTTTAGGAGGAAGGACTTTTTTAATTCAATTACTCTGATGAGGAAGGACCCTACAATTGGAGAAAGGGCTCTTCAATTTTATTACTCTGCGGGAGAAAGACATGTCCATCACACTGAGGGGGAAAGACCTTCCCAATGCCATTACCCTGCGGGGGAATGGCCTACCAATTCCATTACCATTGATGGGGAGGGACATGTCCCAATTCCATTACCCTCTGACTTTCTGGCTCATTCTTTGACATAAAACTTTTCAAAATGTTTCTACTTGAGCACTGTGATCAGTTTTCATGCAGTAATTCTTCCACAATCTCTAAAACTGTCCAAATGGTATGTTCCACAACCAGGGCTATCATGACAACTCCTGAAAACACCAATTCTATTACCCCAGAGGGAAAGAACCCCTCCAATTCTGTTACCCCAGAGGGAGAGAACCCCTCCAATTCTGTTACCCCAGAGGGAGAGAACCCCTCCAATTCTGTTACCCCAGAGGGAGAGAACCCCTCCAATTCTATGACCCCAGAGGGAGAGAACCCCTCCAATTCTGTTACCCCAGAGGGAGAGAACCCCTCCAATTCTATTACCCCAGAGGGAGAGAACCCCTCCAATTCTGTTACCCCAGAGGGAGAGAACCCCTCCAATTCTATGACCCCAGAGGGAGAGAACCCCTCCAATTCTGTTACCCCAGAGGGAGAGAACCCCTCCAATTCTGTTACCCCAGAGGGAGAGAACCCCTCCAATTCTGTTACCCCAGAGGGAGAGAACCCCTCCAAATCTGTTACCTCAGAGGGAGAGAACCCCTCCAATTCTATTACCCCAGAGGGAGAGAACCCCTCCAATTCTATTACCCCAGAGGGAGAGAACCCCTCCAATTCTGTTACCCCAGAGGGAGAGAACCCCTCCAATTCTGTTACCCCAGAGGGAGAGAACCCCTCCAATTCTATGACCCGAGAGGGAGAGAACCCCTAAAAATTCTATTACCCCAGAGGGAGAGAACCCCTCCCATTCTATTACCCCAGAGGGAGAGAACCCCTCCAATTCTATAACCCCCAGGGAGAGGGGTCTGAGAAGGTGTGACCAGGAAGGTGATCCCCATACCATAGACAGAACACTTACCTGTGTTGGGGGGTAGAAGTGGGACTGGTGTTGGCTCGGTGGTCTCCCATCTCTCTGCTCTTCTGCTGTACAGGGGGATAAAACGCCTCTGTGGGACAAACAGACGGATGCATGTCAGTCAGTACATAATCCAGGAACTCTGCATAGTCCCACGCCTCCCACTTACCTGCCCGGGGTCCCTGACATCTTCCTGAACTCTGCAGTATCCTCCCCACCCCAAGGTGGACACAACACTGGATGAATGCTGGGCAATGGGACCTTCACGGTGATACCCGGGGAAGAGGGCACACGGGTACTCCATCCACTGCGGACACACAAAGCATAGCATAGAGTCAATGTACAGCGCCCCCCGCTGACGATCAGAGGAACCACACAGCAGCCAGGACACATTTACATTGTCAGCTGGTTCCCCAGGTTTGAGGTCTCCATAGCAGGACGTGCTGTGGGGGAGCTGTACTGCCCAAGTGGGGGTGCCACCTTTATATGGACTGAGTGTCTGGGGGATCTTCATTACAGGCAGCATGTTTTTTTTTTTTGGGGGTGCCATATTAACAGGGACTGTGTATGATGGTGAAGTCATCATTATAGGCATTTTTTTGGGGGGGAAGGGGGTCATAGTGTGTGCAAGTGGGGGTGCCACCTTCATAGGGACTAGGAGTGTTTGGGGGGGGGGGGGGTCGTCTTATAAGCAGCATTTTTTGGAGGGGGAATGGGTAGTTATAGTATGTTGCAAGTGGGGATGACACCTTTCTAAGGACTGTTTGGAGGGTCTTAATTATAGGCAGCATGTTTGCACTTTTCTTTGGGGGGGGGGGGTCAGTTATAGTAGATGCAAGTATGGGGTGCCACCTTTTAGGGACTGTGTATGTTGGGGGGTGGCTTCATTATAGACAGAATGTTTTGTGGGGTTATAGTATGTGCAAGTGGGGGTGCCATGCCGCATTTATGGGGACTGTGTTTGGGGGGATGTTCAATATAGGCGGCATCATTTTTTGGGGGGGGGTTGTATTACGCACAAGTGGGGGTGTCACCTGAATAGGGACTAAGTTTTGGTAGTGTTGGCTTTCATCACAGGCAGCATGGTTTTGGGGGGGAGAAGAGGATTGTGGTGTGTGCAAGTGGGGGTGCCATATTAGGGACTATGAGGTGCTGGGGAGGGGGGGGGCTTCATTATAGGCAGTATATTTGGGAGAAAGGGGGAAGTTATAGTGTAAATTTGGGGGGGGGGGCACCTTTCCGGAAAATGTGAGTGTTGGGGGGGCTTTATGTATTTTTTTTTGGGGGGGTAGTTATAGTGTAAATGGGGGGGGGGTGTACTTCTAGTATGTTGTACATGGGGAGGACTGTATAGAGGGGTCTTCATTTTAGGCATGTTCACATTTTTTTTTTGGGGGGGGGGGTAGTTATAGTATGTGCAAGTGGGGCTGCCACCTTTACAGAGTCTTTGAGTGTTGGGGGGGGGGGGTTTCATTATAGGCACTTTTGGGGGGGAAGCGTAAAGTTATAGTGTAAGTGGGGGGCCACCTTTATGGGGAAATGTGTTGGGGGGTCTTTATATAAGTATTTATTTTTGGGGGTAGCTATAGTGTAAGTGGGGGGGGGCACCTCCTTTATAGGGCATGTGAGTGTGGGGGGGGGGTCTTCATTATAGACAGCATTTTTTGGGGGTACGGGGTATAGTGTAAAAGGGGGGGCACCTTTATAGGGCATGTGAGTGTTGGGGGGTCTTCATTATAGGCATTTTTGGGGAAAGGGGGAAGTTACAGTGTAAATTGGGGGGGCACCTTTCCGGGGAAAGTGTGTGTTTGGGAGTCTTTATGTATTTTTTTGGGGGGGGTTATAGTGTAAATGGGGGGGGGACCTTTACAGGGAATGTGAGTGTTGGAGGGTCTTCATTATAGGCATTTTTGGGGGAAGTTATAGTGTAAATTGGGTGGGGCACCTTTTCGAGGAATGTCAGTGTTGGGGGGTCTTTATGTATTTTTGGGGGGTACTTATAGTGTAAGTGGGGGGGGGCACCTTTATAGGGAATGTGAGTGTTGGGGGAGATCTTCATTATATACAGCATTTTGGGGGGGAACAGGGTATAGTGTAAGTGGGGGAGGGGGCACCTTTATGGGGAAATGTGTCAAGGGGGTCTTTATGTAAGTATTTGGAGGGTTAGTTATAATGTAAGTGGGGGGGCACCTTTATAGGGCATGTGAGTGTTGGGGGGGGGTCTTCATTATAGGCAGCATTTTTTGGGGTGTACAGGGTATAGTGTAAGTTGGGGGGGCACCTTTATAGGGCATGTGAGTGTTGGGAGGGATTCTTCATTATAGGTGGCATTTTTGGGGGGAGGGGGAAGTTATAGTGTAAATTGGGGGGTACCCTTTGGAGAATGTTAGTATTGGGGGGTATTTTTTTGGGGGGGTAGTTATAGTGTAACTGGGGGGCACATTTTTAAGGAATGTGAGTGTTGGGGGGGGGTCTTCATTATTGGCAGTGCACTTTTTTTTGGTGGAGGGGGGGTCTAGTTACTGTGTTGTGTATGATGTGGGGGGGGCTGTGTGTACAGGTGGAAGACCCCCATAATAGTGGGGGGCTCCATTGTGGAGTGTGGGGGCTGGGCAAGTCACAATTATGAGGGTCCCCGAGCTCCACTACAGGAACACCTTCATTATTGGGGTGGGGGTAGGGCCCCCTTATCAGTGGTGAGGACGGAGGCGTGGCTGTCAGGCTTCCTCGTTAGTAGGTATGAAAGGAGTAATAGGCGTGGCACTTGTGCTCCCCAAACCCAGCCAATCATATTGCCCCTCTCGGAGCGGTCGCTACTAGCAACTTAACAACCACACGTGCGTACTTACAGCAGCTCAGGCTTCCCGCTTCCTGGCCCCGCCCGCTTAGCCTATTGGTTTCCTAAGTCCCGCCCAGTTCCACTCTGCGCACGACGTGGCCGCCATCTTTGTACACCCGAGAGCGGAGGAGCATAAGAGCTTCAGCGAAGGAGCGGTAAGATGGAGGAGGGGGAGGGAGGGTGTCATTTATTCCCGCCAGTTTGTCAGTCATGTGTGTGTATATATATGTACAGAGATGTTTAGCACACAGGTCACCTCCTGGAGGGGTGTGAGGTGCTTACAGGTCTCCCTCCTCTGCTTCTTGTAGAATGAAATGTCCTGTTACCCCCTGTTCTGAATAAAGTGATGTTGCCCATTTCCATGGCGCCCATTTTACTTTCTTCACGTAAGAGTTGGGTCACCAATGACAACGGTACACTGAAATATATATAGATTTGTGTATTTATCCATAAAGTGATTTTTTTTTTACTTTTTTGGGTTTGTAGGTGTAAGCGTGTGAATCTACGGCACCATGTTGTCATGCAGACGGCCATTTTGTTGCCTACAAGGCCTCAGCCGCCGACCTTCTCAAACTTTTAGAAATGGCTGCCATAGTCCCGCCCACTTAGAACTTCATCATCACTTTGTATACATCCATAGTCACGCCCTCTGATGCTTTGTCAGGAGACTGGAGTCCCGCTTTAAGTTTAATCTTCCACCGTATATTCAGCAAAGAGACATCCCAATCCAACTAGGAGACAGTTCCATGTGTTCAGCAAAGAGACATCCCAATCCAACTAGGAGACAGTTCCATGTGTTCAGCAAAGAGACATCCCAATCCAACTAGGAGACAGTTCCATGTATTCAGCAAAGAGACATCCCAATCCAGCTAGGAAACAGTTCCATATATTCAGCAAAGAGGCAGTCCAATCCAGCAAAGAGATGGCCCAATCCAGCAGAGACATCCCTAGATTCAGCAAAGACACATCCCAATCCAGCAAAGAGATGGCCTGTTTCAGAAAAGAGATGGCCCAATCCAGCAAAAAAGACATCCCAATCCAGCAAAAAGACACCCCAATACAGCAAAGAGACATCCCCATATAGCAAAGAGACAGCCCAATCCAGCAAAGAGACACCCCCTTATAGAAAAGAAATGACCCAATCCAGCAAAGAGAATCCACATATATTGAGCAAAGAGACAGCCCAATACAGCAAACAGACATCCCCATATAGCAAAGGAACATCCCCATATAGCAAAGAGACAACCCAATCCAGCAAAGAGACATCCCCATATAGTCAGCAAAGATGACAATCCAGTAAAGAAACAGCTCCATATATTCAACAAAGAGACAGCCCAGTCCATCAAAGCGATGTCCCAATCCAACAAAGAGACATCCCCATAAAGCAAACAGACATCCCAATCCAGCAAAGAGACATTCCCATATATTCAGCAAAGAGACATCCCAGTCCAGCAAAGAGACATTCCCATATATTCAGCAAAGAGACATCCCAGTCCAGCAAAGAGACGGCCCAATCCAGCAGAGCCATTCCCATATAACCAGCAAACAGACATCCCAATCCAGCAAAGAGACATCCTCATAATCCACATACAGCAAAGAGATGGACCAATCCAGCAAAGAGATAGTCCCATAAATTCAGCAAAGCGACAACACAATCCAGCAAAGAGGTATCCCGGTATAGCAGAGAGCCTGATCCAGCAGAGACATCCCCATACAGCAAACAGAGGGCACAATCCAGCAGATACATCATCATACAGCAGGGACACTGCCATATATTCAGCAAAGAGACTTTGTGGTCTGAACTTACTGTATACACCTCATGCATCTTCTGCACTCCTAGTACCCACAAAATTCTTCTTAAAGAGGATATTCACCCCCTTCCTCCATGCTTTTTTCCTATTGATCATTTTCTAATCACACAATACATGCACACCCAGTGGTGCTCTGTAGGTTCTCTCCACTTCACTGCTGTTCACCTGGTTCCATGCCACTATCTTCTCTGACTTCATCAGGAGCTTGCTGTCTCTTCTGGGTTCTTGGAGCAAGTGTGTAGTCGGGGCCGGCTGCAAGAACCAAGAAGAGAGAGCTGGCCTTTTGATGACATGCATGGCCCATAGTTGTGTATTCAGAGGGCTGGCACCAAGAACCATAAAGAGAAAGCCCATTCCCCTGATGACATGCATGGACCAAGGCACATCATCAAGGGTCATTTTGCAAAAACTAGGAAGAGGCAGCTAGCCCCCTGATGACATGCATGGATCGAAGTTGTGTATTCAGGGGGATGGCTGCAAGAACTAGAAAGAGACAGCCCATTCCCCTGATAACATATATGGACTGAGGTACATCATCAGTGATCAATTATCAAGAACCATGGAGAGACAGCTGGCCGCCTGATGACATGCATGGACTGAGGTACATCATCAGTGATCAATTATCAAGAACCAGGAAAAGACAGCTGGCCGCCTGATGATGTGCATGGCGTATAGTTGTGCATTCAGGGAGCTGGCTGCAAGAACTAGAAAGAGATTGCCCGATTCCCTGATGACATGCATGGACCAAACAACATCATCAGGGGTCAATTTGCAAGAACCAGGAAGAGACGGCTGGCCCCCTGATGGCATGCATGGGCCTGGGATTGCCATCAGGGAGATGACTACAAGAACCAGGAAGAGACAGCTGGCCCCCTGATGGCATGCATGGGCCTTGGCTTTCCGACAGGGAGATGATGGCAAGAACCAGGAAGAGACAGCTGGCCCCCTGATGACATGCATGGCCTTGGCTTTCCGACAGGGAGATGACGGCAAGAACCAGGAAGAGACAGCTGGCCCCCTGATGACATGCATGGGCCTTGGCTTTGCAACAGGGAGATGACGGTAAGAACCAGGAAGAAACAGCTGGCCCCCTGATGACATGCATGGGCCTCAGCTTGCCAAAAGGGAGATGACCTCAAGAACCAGGAAGAGACAGCTGGCCCCCTGATGGCATGCATGGGCCTCGGCCTTTCAAAAGGGAGATGATGGCAAGAACCAGGAAGATACAGCTGGCCCCCTGATGACATGCATGGGCCTTGGCTTTCCAACAGGGAGATGATGGCAAGAACCAGGAAGAGACAGCTGGCCCCCTGATGACATGCATGGGCCTCAGCTTGCCAAAAGGGAGATGACCTCAAGAACCAGGAAGAGACAGCTGGCCCCCTCATGGCATGCATGGGCCTCGGCTTTTCAACAGGGAGATGATGGCAAGAACCAGGAAGAGACAGCTGGCCCCCTGATGACATGCATGGGCCTCGGCTTTTCAACAGGGAGATGATGGCAAGAACCAGGAAGAGACAGCTGGCCCCCTGATGGCATGCATGGGCCTCGGCTTTTCAACAGGGAGATGATGGCAAGAACCAGAAAGAGACAGCCGGCCCCCTGATGACATGCATGGGCCTTGGCTTTCCAACAGGGAGATGACGGCAAGAACCAGGAAGAGACAACTGGCCCCCTGATGACATGCATGGGCCTTGGCTTTCCAACAGGGAGATGACTGCAAGAACCAGGAAGATACAGCTGGCCCTGTGATGAGAAGAATGGGCTACGGTGCAGGATCAGGGGGCCATCTGCAAGAACCAGGAAGAGACATCCAGCCCCAAATGATGCAGCTCCTAATCTGTAGAGTCTCTCAAGGCCACCTGGTTTGCCTGAGGATGGTATCCCAGGTAGCTGCAGGCAACTGAATAACTCATTGTTACGTAGATGAGAATCCAGGAAGTGCAGCAAGGGCTCCTCCAAAAAAGTATTTAAAAAATGCATGCTGGTTGTAGAGAAGGAGATAGGCGTGTAAACCCAGACAATGGGTGGGGGAGGGTGACGGTTCACTTCAAAGCCAACTTTGCAAGTAGCAAGATTCACTCATTCAAGGACAGGGTACCCCCCCCCCCCCTTCCTAAAACCTATGGACTGGAAATTTAGATAAAATACTTATCTTTCCCCAACATCCACTCTCAGTGCCTAGGGAGGCTGACATCATGTCCCATCTGGCCATATCTCGTAGAATGTTGGGTAGCCCAAATCTAATGAGAAGATCAGTACCTTCTTGTGAGATTTGGGCTACTCAACATTCCCTGGGATCTCATCAATAGGAGGATGACGTCACCCCCTGGACTGTGGAAGTTGGGGGAAAGTGGATCTTCTTCTAGGACATCTATCTGAGGGATCATTGATTCCTTCTAGAACAGGGATCTCCAAACTTTCCAAACAAAGGGCCAGTTTACTATCCTTTAAACTTTAGGTGGGCCAGACCTTGGCCAGTGGGGGTACAAAATGCCCCAGCATCAATGGGAGTAAACAATGCCTCAGGCTTGGTTGTCGGTGGGAGTGGCACAGCGCCTGTGGTCAGTAGTTATTGGTATCAGTGGGAGGAATAGTGTACCATCGCTGGTGTCAGTGGGAGGAATAGTGCCCATTACTGGTGCCAATAAAAAGAATAGCGCCCCATCGTTTGTGCCAGTGGGAGGAATAGTGCCTTATTGTTGGTGTCACTGAAAAGAATAGCGCCCCATCGTTTGTGCCAGTGGGAGGAATAGTGCCTTATTGTTGGTGTCACTGAAAAGAATAGTGCCCCATCGTTTGTGCCAGTGGGAGGAATAGTGCCTTATTGTTGGTGTCACTGAAAAGAATAGCGCCCCATCGTTTGTGTCAGTGGGAGGAATTATGCCCCACTGTTGGTCATCATTACTGTCAGAGGAATAGTGCCCCATTGACCGGATAAAGGCAAGCAAAGGGCTACAGTTTGGAGACCACTGTTCTAAAGGAAACACAATCCAAAGTGGATAAAAGCCCTTCCCACCACCCTCCTCCTTAGATTTCATTGATTTTCCAACCTTCCGGGAACGCACATCTTTGGGTCTGTTGATTATGGTCACTGGCCTTCTGGGTACTTGGTGCCTGTAAACCTTAAAGGTACTGCCATCTTGCTTGAGGCTTCCTCTATTTGTTTCAATTATCAGGTTTTCTACCATGGGGAGGTTTGGGGATGACTCCTGGCTGCTTTCCTGGCTGTGCTTGTTCTCCACCCTTCCAACTTAGGAGGTAGGTTGGGAGAGATGAGAGAGGTGTCTAAGTACGCTTGATAAGAGATTCAAGAAGTGTGCCCGCTTCTCCAGGCAATTCAGAATAGCCTGAAGCTGGTTAGAGTTTGCTGCTCCAGTTTGGGGTGTTCTGCCCCAGTTTGAGAACGCTACAGTCACATTCGGTAGCACCTGTCCCTCTGCACCCCAATTCATGGACAGTGGAGAAAGGGGAAAGGACGATCCCAGAAGGACTGGTCCAACAGCAAAAACAAGATCTTCCTCAGAATCCAGAGTAGTGGAGGAGAGCCATGCTTCTGCCCTTACTTCTCTATGGACAAACTAATGGTGGCCCCTTCTGCTTCTTCTCATCCAGATTGCTTTTCTTCTAACAGACACACACTTTGGAGGAGACACCAAATTATTCTGTTCGACCCAAAAAGAAATGTGGCAACCGAACTGTTAGGCCCTGGAGCAAGCCTTTCTGTGAATAAAAGGTATTATGCTTAGACAAGCGCAGAATGAAAAAATGTCTTTAGTTTCGGATCGATTTGTTAAGGTGCTAATTTTGTTTGGTCACATTTGTAACAAAATTTGTTTAGTTTAGTTTTTGACTGGATTCAAAGTATTCATATGGCGTTAGAAACGTAAATATCAAATCGATCCGAATTCATTGTGAAGAATAACTAGTTATTTTCTATTCAAAATTTGAATTTCGGAAAATGTCTATATTCTTTCCATTCTACTTTATTTTTTCTATTTTATTCCTTTATTTTATTCTATTCTGTTGTATTCTATTCTTTTCTATTTTATTCTGTTTTGTTCTATTCTATTCTTATCAAATTTGGAAAGATGGCTGTATTTTTTCTATTCTATTCTATTTGAAATTCGAGTTTCAGAAGAAGGCTATATTCTTTCATTTTTAATCTATACTTTTACAGTGAAGGAAATGCGTATTTGCTCCCCTGCTGATGTTGAATGTTCGCCCACTCAAAAGAAATTATCAATCAAAAAATCGAATGTTCGGTGTATTGTAACACTGAGAGACAGAATAGCAACAAATAATTCAGCAGAAATGCATATCTAACAAATTATGCACTGATTTGCATGTTCATGAGGGAAATAAGTATTTGATCCCCTTCACATAACATGACTTGGTACTTGGTGGCAAATCCCTTGTTGGCAATCACAGAGGTCAGACGTTTCCTGTAGTTGGCCCCCAGGTTTGCACACATCTCAGGAGGGATTTTGGCCCACTCCTCTTGGCAGATCCTCTCCAAGTCATTAAGGTTTGGTGGCTGACGTTTGGCAACTCGAACTTTCAGCTCCCTCCACAGATTTTCAATTGGATTAAGGCCTGAACCACTCCTTTGTTGCCTTGGCCGTGTGTTTTGAGTCATTGTCATTCTGGAACACCCATCCATGACCCATTTTCAATGCCCTGGCTGAGGGAAGAAGGTTCTCACCCAAGATTTGACGGTGCTTTGCCATGTCCATCATCCCTTTGATGCGGTGCAGTTGTCCCCTTAGCAGAAAAACACCCCCAAAGCAGAATGTTTCCACCACCATGTTTGACAGTTGGGATGGTGTTCTTGGGGTCATAGGCAGCATTCCTCCTCCTCCAAACACTTTCAACCAGTCCTCCTCTGCATCATTCAGATGTTCAGTGGCAGACTTCAGATGGGCCTGGACATGTGCTTTCTTGAGCAGAGGGACCTTGTAGGCACTGCAGGATTTCAGTCCTCGTCGGCGTAGTGTGTTACCAATTGTTTTCTTGGTGACTGTGGTCCCAGCTGCCTGGAGATCATGGACAAGATCCTCACGTGTAGTTCTGGGATGATTCCTCACTGTTCTCATGATCATTGACCCTCCACGAGGTGAGATCTTGCATGGTGCACCAGACCTAGGGAGACTGACACTTGTTTTGTGTTTCTTCCATTTGCAAATGATTGCACCAACTGTTGTCACCTTCTCACCAAGCTGCTTGGCCATAGTTTGGTAGCCCAGTCCAGCCTTGTGTAGGTCTAGAATCTTGTCCCTGACATCCTTGGACAGCTCTTTGGTCTTTGCCATGGTGGAGAGTTTGGAATCTTATGGTTTGATGGCTCCTGTGGACAGGTGTCTTTTATACAGGTAACATGAGATTAGCAGCACTCCCTTTAAGAGACTGCTTCTAATCTCAGCTTGTTACCTGTATGAAAGACACCTGGTAGCCAGAAATCCTGCTGAATGATAGGGGATCAAATCCTTATTTCCCTCATGAACATGCAGATCAGTCATCATTTGTTAGACATGCATTTCTGCTGAATTTGTTGTTGCTATTCTGTCTCTCAGTGTTACAATACACTGAACATTTGATGTTTAGACCGATCATTTCTTTGTGAGTGGGCAAACATTCAAAATTAGCAGGGGATCAAATACGCATTTCCTTTACTGTATATAATATTTTATATTCTATTCTGTTTTGTTGTATTGTTTTCAAATTTGGAAAGATGGCTGTATTTTTTCTATTCTATTCTATTTGAAATTTGAGTTTCAGAAGAAGGCTATATTCTTTCATTTTTAATCTATACTTTTATATAATATTATTTTCTATTCTATTCTTTTCACATTTCGAAAGATTTCTGTATTTTTTTCTATTCTATTTGAAATTTTTATTTCAGAAGAAAGCTATATTCTTTCATTTTTAATCTATACTCTTATATAATATTATTTCATATTCTATTCTGTTTTGTTCTAGTCTTTTCAAATTTGGAAAGATGGCTATCAATGATTTTGAAAATCGGACGACCAAGTCATAAAGTTTACCCCATATAACAGGCGAAACTTCTGTTCCTTCCAGGTCAAGGCTCATGCACAAATAAAAATCCCAGTGGTGAATAAATACCACCAAAATAAAGTTTTATCTGTCTCAAAAAAATGCTAAAAAGTTCATATGGGTACAGTGTTGCATGACTGCGCAATTGTCATTCAAATTGTGAAAGCTGAAATTTGGCCTGGACTGGAAGGGGGTGAAAGTATCCAGACTTGAAGGGGTTAACATAAGGTATTTTCCTAACCAACAGGATAAATCCCAGCCAAACAAAAATGATAGGTTCCTTGGGGACTGACCAGAGGTGCTGATTTGACGAGAAGAAGGGAAATGGGGGTGTTGTGTTCCTTACTACAGACACACCTAAAGAAAATGAGTGACACCATCCCCGTGATAGAGGGCGGCCTCTTCTTTGTGTAAACAATGGGAAGCCATTACAAAAAGTCCTTTTGTTTGGTTTTTATTGCTGTCTGTACCCTTGTTAGGGAGATTCACCCTCTTTGTCCTGTTTACTAAAATTGAAAGTAGAAGAAAATCACAAATTTTGGGTTGCCCCAGAAAAGTAATACACCCTGTTCCAAATTATTCTGCAAATGATATTTTTCTCATTTCCCTCAATAATTGATGTAAATAACAGTCGGCAGAATTCTCATGTTATCAACTATTAAGAGTACAATTCACATTTTATTGAACAAACCTCCTAATGATAACAGGATTTTTGTTCCAAATTATTCCGCACAGTAAGTGTCAAAACACTTTCTAGGTTGTAAAGAACTGAAAATTGTCATTTGTTGTGTTTGCAGCATATTTACTGAAATCAAAAGCTATTTCAATCAAACTTTTAACAACATTTTAACTTTGTAAACATTTGAACCGGTCACGTTACATTGTAACATAGGACCCCTTATTTGTTAGCAGCTTCACAAGTCTTGCATCCATTGAACTTGGGAGTTTTTGGACAGTTTCTGCTTGAATTTGTTTGCAAGATGTCAGAAAAGCCTCCCAGAGTTGCTGTTTGGATGTAAACTGCCTCCCACCCTCATAGATCTTTTGCTTGAGGATGCTCCAAAGGTTCTCAATAGGATTGAGGTCAGGGGAGGATGGAGGCCACACAATGACTTTCTCTCCTTTTATCTCCATAGCAGCCATTGATGCAGAGGTATTCTTTGCAGCATAAGATGGTGCATTGTCATGCATGAAGATGATTTTATTACAGAAAGCAGAGTTCTTCCTTCTGTACCAGGGAAGAAAGTGGTCAGTCATAAACTCCACATACTTTGCAGAGGTCATCTTTACACCTTCAGGGACCCTAAAGGGGCCGACCAGCTCTGTTCCCATGATTCCGGCCTAAAACATGACTCCACCACCGCCTTGCTGACGTCGCAGCCTTGTTGGAACAGGGTGGCCGTCCACCAACCATCCACTACTCCATCCATCTGGACCATCCAGGGTTGCACGGCACTCATCAGCGAACAGGACTGTTTGAAAATTAGTCTTCATGTATTTTTCTGCCCAATGCAGCCGTTTCTGCTTGTGAGCATTGGTTATTTGTGGCCGAATAGAAGGTTTATGCACAATTGCAAGACTCTGGAGGACTCTACACCTTGATGTCCGTGGGACTCCAGAGGCACCAGCAGCTTCAAATATCTGTTTGCTGCTATGTAATAGTATTTTAGCAGCTGCTCTCTTGTTCCTATGCATGGATCTGGCAGAAATCTTCCTCAATGTGCCTTTATCTGCACCAACCCGTCTCTGCTCTGAATCGGCCACAAATCTCTTACTAGTGCGATGATCAGCTTAAGTTTTCGTGAAATATCGAATGTTTTCATACCTCGTCCAAGGCATTGAACTATTTCACTCTTTTCGGCAGCAGAGAGATCCTTTTTCTTTCCCATATTGCTTGAAAATGGTGCTCTGCTTAATAATGTGGAACACCCTCCTTTAGTAGTTTTTCCTTAAATTGGGCTCACCGGCCAATCTAATTATCACAGGTGTCCGAGATTGTTTTCAGTGATCAAAAGAGCCCTGACACACAATGCCATCCATGAGTTAAACTGAAAAACAAAATATTTAATCTTTGTGACACTTAAATAGAATTTGCATAATAATTTGGAACAGGGTGTAGATTGGACATTTTCCAATGGAGACACTAGTTCTGAAGACTTGAACCTTAATTTACAGGGATTTTTGTTCTTTTTGTTCCTCAAATTATAAAGGGGGCAACCAATTTTAGATTTTAGGCCCCTCTCTCCCATAGTTTTATACGATGAATCTGCAGAGGGATCGATGGAAAGCATCTCGTCAGGGATATGTTTCAGAACTTGTGATGGGTCTGAAACTTGAGACAAGTCAACTCCGGGACCTTCTCAGTCAAATGTATCTTTAGGGTACAGAATAGATTCAGTGCTATAATTCATGAATGTTCCAGTGGTGGGAAGATACTCAGGGGAGGGGGATTTGTGCTGGGAAGGGAGCTTTGGAGTGGGGGAGTGGATTTGTGCTTGGAGGGGAAAGTTGTTTCAGTGGTGAGATGATACTCAGAACCCCACGGAAGGCTGGGCTCGGGCTCAGACTCTTCCACGCAAGGTCACTACAGACACGGGTGCTTGGGGACAGGGCCGGGTCAAGGGGTGTGCAGAAGGGGTGGCTGCCCTGGGCACTGGGGTTTCATGTGAGATGGGGCAGGGCACTGTGAGCAGATTGGGGGGGGGATTTGTTTTGGGAAATTGGGGGACAGCAGAGTGTAAGAATTGTTATAGGAGGGGAAATTTGGGAGGGGTTGCTAGAAGTGGTGATTTGGGGGGATGTTTGCTGAGAGGGGAGATAGGGAAAGAGGAATTATGCAAGGAGGAGAATTCGGAGGGGGGGGGTTGTGCTACAAGAGGTCATAGTCATATGGTAGAGAAGGGAGATGATTTTATTTTTTTTGTGGGGGGGGTTGTGCTAGTAGGGCTGATTGGGGGTATTTGTGCTAGGAGGGGAAATTGGAGGGGTGAAGGGTTTGTGCAAGGAGAGGGAATTGAGATTTGTACTGGGAGGGGGGCTTTGGAGTGGGGGGGGGGATTTTTGCTTGGAGGGGAAATTTGTTTCAGTGGTGAGATGATACCCAGAACCCCACGAAAGGCTGGGCTCGGTCTCCGACTCTTCCACGCAAGGTCACTACAGACACGGGTGCTTGGGGACAGGGCCGGGTCAAGGGGTGTGCAAAAGGGGCGGCTGCCCAGGGCACTGGGGTATCATGTGAGGTGGGGCAGGGCACTGGGAGCGAAGATTTGTGTTGGGAATTTGGGGGACAGCAGAGGGTAAGAAGTGTTCTAGGAGGGGGAATTTGGGAGGGGTTGCTAGAAGTGGTGATTTGGGGGGATTTGTGTTGAGAGGAGAGATAGGGAAAGAGGATTTATGCTAGGAGGATTTGGGAATGGGGGGGGGGGGGGTTGTGCTACAAGAGGTCATATAGTAAAGAAGGGAGGGAATTTTATTTAATTTTTTTTTTTTTTTGGGGGGAGGGGGTTGTGCTGGTAGGGCTGATTGGGGGTATTAGTGCTAGGAGGGGAAATTGGAGGGGGGAAGGATTTGTGCAAGGAGAGGGGATTCAGGGGAGGGGGATTTGTGCTGGGAAGGGGGCTTTGGAGTGGGGGGGGGTTTGTGCTTGGAGCGGAAATTTGTTTCAGTGGTGGGAAGATACTCAGAACCCCACGAAAAGCTGGGCTCAGGCTCAGACATGGATGCTTGGGGACAGGGCCGGGTCAAGGGGTATGCAGAAGGGGCAGCTGCCCTGGGCACTGGGGTATCGTGAGGTGGGGCAGGGCACTGGGAGCAGATTGGGGGGGGATTTGTGTTGGGAATTTGGGGGACAGCAGAAGGTAAGAATTGTTCTAGGAGGGGAAATTCGGGAGGGAATTTTTTTTTTGGGGGGGGTGGGGGTTGTGCTAGTAGGGATGATTGGAGGTATTTGTGCTAGGAGGGAAAATTGGAGGGGGGAAGGGTTTGTGCAAGGAGAGAGGATTGGGGGGGGGTTTGTGCTGGGAGGGGGGCTTTGGAGTGGGTTTGGGCTCAGGCTCTTCCATGCAAGAACACTTCAGATACGTGTTGGGAATTTGGGGGACAGTAGAGGGTAAGAAGTGCTCTAGGAGGGGAAATTTGAGAGGGGTTGTTAGAAGTGGTGATTGGGGGGGGGGGTTGTTTAGAAAGGAGATATGGAAAGAGGATTTATGCTAGGAGTAGGATTTGGAGGGGGGGTGCTATAAGAGGTCATATGGTAGAGAAGGAATGAGATTTGTGCTGGGAGGAGATTTTTTTGCAGGGGGGAGGAGGATTTGTGCTAGTAGGAATGATTGGGGATATTTGTGCTAGGAGGGGAGATTAAATGGAAAATGGAAAATTAAATGGAAAATACAATTTTAATAAGTGTAAAAAAAAAAAAAGGAAATAAGACGATTAAAAATAGTAATAAAATAAATCTTAAACAAATTTAAAGTACCTCAGTCCCCCCCACCCCGTTCATACGTGTAAATGTAAATGCACATGTGAGGTGTCCCTGCAAATATCGGAGGGAGCAGTAATTCCAGGGCTCCAATCACTTTAAAACTGGCGAGCTTTTAAAGTGGGCAGTTTTAGGTTCCGCTGTTTTCACAGACGTGCAAATTTTACATCTTGACATGCTTGGCAATTATTCACTCGGTGTGACATCATCTTTTATATTTGACCAAAAATTTGTGCTTGTGTGCATTAAAATTAATTTTAGGGTATTTTTCATACATTTTTTGAAGTGAATAAACAGTTACACAAGTATCTTAACCACTTCCAGTCCGGACACTTTCATCCCCTTCCAGTCCGGACACTTTCACCCCCTTCCAGTCTGGACACTTTCCCCCCCTTTCAGTCCGGACACTGTCCCCCCCTTCCAGTCCGGACACTTTCCCCCCTTCCAGTCCGGACACTTTCCCCCCTTCCAGTCCGGACACTTTCACCCCCTTCCAGTCCGGACACTTTCCCCCCTTCCAGTCAGGACACTTTCACCCCCTTCCAGTCCGGACACTTTCCTCCCCTTCCAGTCCGGACACTTTCCCCCCCTTCCAGTCCGGACACTTTCCTCCCCTTCCAGTCCGGACACTTTCCCCCCCTTCCAATCCGGACACTTTCCCCCCCTTCCAGTCCGGACACTTTCCCCCCCTTCCAGTCTGGACACTTTCCCCCCCTTCCAATCCGGACACTTTCCCCCCCTTCCAGTCCGGACACTTTCACCCCCCTTCCAGTCCGGACACTTTCACCCCCTTCCAGTCCGGACACTTTCACCCCCTTCCAGTCCGGACACTTTCCTCCCCTTCCAGTCCGGACACTTCCTCCACTTCCAGTCCGGACACTTTCACCCCCTTCCAGCCCGGACACTTTCCTCCCCTTCCAGTCCGGACGCTTTCCCCCCCTTCCAGTCCAGACACTTTCCCCCCTTCCAGTCCGGACACTTCCGCCCCCCCCTTCCAATCCAGACACTTTCCCCCCCTTCCAGTCCGGACACTTTCACCCCCTTCCAGTCCGGACACTTTCACCCCCTTCCAGTCCGGACACTTTCCCCCCTTCCAGTCCGGACACTTTCCCCCCCCTTCCAATCCGGACACTTTCCCCCCCTTCCAGTCCGGACACTTTCCCCCCCTTCCAGTCCGGACACTTTCCCCCCCCCTTCCAATCCAGACACTTTCCCCCCCTTCCAGTCCGGACACTTTCCCCCCTTCCAGTCCAGGCCAATTTTCAGCTTTCAGTGCTATCACACTTTGAATGATAATTGCGCGGTCATGCAACACTGTACCTATATGAATTTTTTACCATTTTTTTGAGACAGATAAAGCTTTATTTTGGTGGTATTTATTCACCACTGGGATTTTTTATTTTTTTTTTTGCTAAGTAAATGAAGAAGTCCAAAATTTTGAAAAAAGTGTTTTTCTTATAAAATTTTGCAAATAAATAATATTTAATCATAAATCTTGGCCAAAATGTATCCAGTTATCTTTTTAGTACAAAAAAAACCCAAATTAGTTTATAACCAAAAATTTAAATTTTTAAACATTTCTTTTTACATTTTTATTTAATTTTTTTTATATTATTACTTATGGTTTTTTTTTTTTTTTTTTTACACACGGTCACCCTAGCAGTACAGTGTCACCATAGTGACACTGTACTACTTGTGGGGGGTGATGAAGATTTTTTTTTTACACTGATTGCTTTTACACCCATAAAGGCTGTAAAAGAAATAATTTCTCCTTCTCTCTGGCTGCATTCTTGCAGCCATTGAGAAATACTGTGTGAGCTGTGATTGGTCACAGCTTGTCACATGGTACAAGGCTGTTGTGAATAGCCCTGTACCATGTGATCTCTGTGATCATTTACAGATCTCACACGTAAGCAATGATGTCAGAAGTGACATCTTGCTTACTACTCTGCATGTGATCACTGATTGGCCAATCAGTGATCACATGATTGGGACCTCGCACAGAGGTCCCGTACAACGATCGGTGTTCCACTGTGTCCGGAGGATCGGATCGCGGTGCTGTGCACTCCCAGGGAGCGCGCACAAGCAGGGGGCGGGGAGGCCGTTTATAAACAGCCACCCGACCCTGCACTGCCACCATCCGGCCGTTTATATAAAACGGTCGGACGGGAGGTGGTTAATAATTGCAGTAGCCGCCATTTTATTCTCCAGGGCCTCTTCTTTCAGAAAATATTTAATGTTCGGGAGCTCTAGGTAAATTTCTAGCAAAAAATCTTCTGTTTTAACATGTGTGTGTGAACAAATAAGAAAGAAAAAAAACATGTGTGGTCTGA
Source organism: Staurois parvus (assembly GCF_062004578.1). Lineage (NCBI taxonomy): Eukaryota > Metazoa > Chordata > Amphibia > Anura > Ranidae > Staurois > Staurois parvus. The sequence continues at coordinate 842,631 of NW_028318243.1, read as the reverse complement.
TCACTCGTATTTCCTTAAAATCCTGCAAACTCTGCCAGGGGCATGCTGCCGGTGGGTGTGTGGGACTCTTATTGAGTGGCGGATGCGTGGGGCTTATTCACAGCTGCAGAAATAATAGTTCTGTGTGGCCGGTTGGGGAAACGCCTTCCACAATATGGTCACGTTTCTTTGTATGCTGACATCGGGGTCTCTCACCCGCAGGGTCATCAAGATGGATCCTGAGGATCGGGTTTGGACCACAGCTGAGACGCACACTCTTCTGGATCTCATCCAGGATGGGGGCTTCATTCCAGGGCTGGTTGTGAGAGATTACTCCATCTGGGCTGTTTTCGAACGACTCAGTGTCCTACTCAACCGCTGCAACATCAAAGTCAGGTGAGGGGGTTGTTCCATTGCCTCATTATGGAGAACGGGACAGAATTCATTTTGGATTGTAAAATTCCCTCTTTTATGAAACGGTCCTTCAAAAATAGTAAATGTGAAGCTCTGCTGTATAGAGAATAATACTTTATCTGTCGCTCATTACATCATATAACATGAATCAAATGCATTGTAAAACGCTCCTTCCTATATAGCGACTCAAAAGTCCCCATGCACTTCAATGCAGTCTTTTATACATTCGCAGTTGTGACTTGGTATCTTCCTGAAGGTAAGTGAACCCAAAATCTCAACGCTGTGAGGATTTCTTGCAGTCACAGTGCTCTGCCTCCACGTCACCTGCAGCGAAAAGCCAGGTGACGTCACATCCAAGGGTCGTAGAGCGGCAGGAAATTCAATCCGGTATCCTGATACAGTGTCTGTATGTTGTGAGTTACTTGATTTTAAAATGTGATTGAAATTTTGAAGTGAACCCACAATCTCAGTGCTGTGAGGATTTATTGCAATCACAGTGCTCCGCCTCCACGTCACGTGCAGCGAAAAGCCAGGTGACGTCACAGCCGAGGGTCAGTAGTGCGGCGGGAAATTCAATCCGGTATACTGATACAGTGTCTGTATGTTGTGAGTTACTTGATTTTAAAATGTGATTGAAATTTTGAAGTGAACCCACAATCTCAACGCTGTGAGGATTTCTTGCAATCACAGTGCTCCGCCTCCACGTCACGTGCAGCGAAAAGCCAGGTGACGTCACAGCCGAGGGTCGTAGAGCGGCAGGAAATTAAATCCGGTATCCCGATACAGTGTCTGTATGTTGTGAGTTACTTGATTTTAAAATGTGAGTGAAATTTTGAAGTGAACCAACAATCTCGGTGCTGTAAGGATTTCTTGCAATCACAGTGCTCCACTTTCACTCCACGTTGCGTGCAGCGAGAAGCCAGGTGACGTCATGGCCGCGGGTCGGTAGTGCGGCGGGAAATTCAGTGTCTTGTATATTGTGAGTTACTTGATTTTAAAATGTGAGTGACATTTTGAAGTGATTTCTGTCAATCATCGGGTTCTAGCTGGTGATTACTCGCTGGAGCCTGGTGATTTCCGAGGTTCTCGAACAGGGAGGAGAACTGATTTGTTTACTAACAGTTCTCCTCCCTGTCAGCTTGGGCACACTGCAGAGCACAGCCATCCAAAGCAGTGTGAAGTGAAGCACACTGATCAAAGGGTTAACTGTGTGCTGGGAGTGTTTTACTAGGGGGTGGTGTCAGCGTGCTTCACTGTAATCACACTGCTTTGGATGGCTGTAATTAGTACAGTGTCAGTGCTTTTTTTTTTAGCACTGATCACTGTATTGGGGTCACGGGGGATGTCAGTGACACCAATCGGTTCCCCCCCAGTGTCAGAATGTCCCCCGCAGTCCCGCTATAAGTCACTGATCGCCGCCATTACTAGTAAAAAAATGTATTAAAAAATCCCAGTATATATACCGCCATTTGTAAACGCTATAACTTTTACGTAAACCAATTAATTTACACAGATTGGGATTTTTTTTTTAGCAAAGACACAGAACAGAATACATTTTGGCTGAAATTTATGCCGAAATTTTATTTTTATTTTTTTTTTACTGGACATTTTTAATGGCAAAAAGTCAAAAATATTGTTTTTTTCTTTCAAAATTGTCGGTCTTTTTTTTTCTATAGTGCAAAAAATAAAAATTGCACAGGCGATCAAATACCACCGAAAGAAAGCTCAATTCATGGGAAAAAAATGTTGTAAATTTCATTTGGGTGTAGCGCCGCATAACCGCGCAATTGTCATTTAAAGTAACACAGCGTCGTAACGCAAAAAATGGCCTGCTCAGGAAGGGGGGGGGGGAATCCTGAGGAGGGGGAGGGGTTAATTCAGAAAATGCTAAAAATTCTCTGATTGGCACCTGTTTTGAGCTGCTGACTCCCTGTATTCACATTGCATCAGGCAGGATGCTCAGCACAGGACCCGGAAGTGGAGATCAGCGGAGTAGCGGTGTCTACCCCAGTGATTTCCAGCCTTTAGGGGCACCGGGCAGGTATGGTACATCCACTTGCCGACCAGTCACATACCATCGGTCTTCGAGTGGTTGTACAAGACGTGCCTGGTTGAGGTGGGCAGTATCTACTACACATTCCTGGCGAAGTTCCTGATCCATTGTATACAGGGGCGGACTGACCATTCAAGCACACGGGCACTGCCCGAGGGCCCGGGGTCAGTAGGGGGCCCCATGAAATGCCCCTGGTACCTTTTTTATAGGCTTTTTTGAGTGTGGGCAAGGACACAGGGGCCCCATGATTCCCTATTGCCCGGGGCCCCATGAGTTGTCAGTGATTGTATATCATGCATCATTTGTGGTCATCTTCCTCTCTGGTAGACCTCTGCGTGCTGACATTTACAGAGTTTTTAAGGTGCAAATTTGACATTGCCACCCATCTTCTGCACCTCATCCAATCAGAGAACCCTTCACATTCATTCAGAAAGTGATTCATAGTGCGTGAGGCCGATCGCTCAGCACAAGACCAAGAAGCTCCTCACTGCTTTGTAGGGGTGGAGGTTACATTGCAATACAATCTAGGGGGTGCACAGTGACAAATGTGGGGTGGGAAGGTGAGATCTGTGTCGACATTCTTGCTACTCAGAGCAAACGTCACCTCCATGTCTGGATAGCTGGGCAGCGCAGTGGCTAAATGGTTAGCTCTTCCGCCTGGCAGTACTCGGGTCGTTGGTTCGAATCCCAACCTACGGCACCACCTGCCTGGAGTTTGCATGTTCTCCCTGTGCCTGCATGGGTTTCCTCCGGGTACTCCGGTTTCCTCACACACTCCAAAGACATGCTGGTAGATTAATTGATTCCTGTCCAAATTGGCCCTAACATGTATGAATGTGAGTTAGGGACCTTAGATTGTACGCCCCTTGAGGGTTAGGGACTGATGTGAATGTACAATATATATATGTATATTGACAGCGCTTTATAAGTACCTGAAATAAATAGCTGTAATCACCTCCCATCAGTGGTGCGGTGGTCTACTTGACAATATCTTGATGACTGCAATGGAGACATGGAGCTGATCTGTGCCATGTGCCCACAATATGAAATAATACATCTCTATTTTCTATGAATCGTGTCCCGTCAGCAAGGAGCAAGTGAAGGCACACTGGCGGCGTCTCAAGGGGAACTTCTGGAAACGGAAGAGGATGGTGGATGACGGTCAAGCTCCTGCACTCACTGGGGATTTCCCATTCTATGAGGAGATGGAGCAACTGCTGACATCACAGAAACCGGCCAAAGTCCGCAAGAGGGAGGCCGACAGTAGCGGTGAGCGGGGAGCTATACAGATTTTCAGTTATATAGCTTGGACATATTCTGTGGTGCTATACAGCAAACATTGAGCCAGTCACATCATTCTCTGTACCAGAGGAGCTTACACTCTAATGTCCCTCCCCCCACAGTCACATCAGTCTCTGTACCAGAGGAGCTTACACTCTAATGTCCCCTCTCCCCACAGTCACATCAGTTTCTGTACCAGAGGAGCTTACACTCTAATGTCCCCTCTCCCACAGTCACATCATTCTCTGTACCAGAGGAGCTTACACTCTAATGTCCCCTCCCCCCACAGTCACATCAGTTTCTGTAGCAGAGGAGCTTACACTCTTGCTGTAGGAGTAAAGGGCCCCAGTATCAGTGTGAAGGCCCCCAGGCCGGGAGGGAAGGGCTACGGCCAAGGGTCAGGGAGGCACTTCATAGTTTCTTGCACCGGGGCCCAGAAGGTTCTAGTTATGCCTCTGGATAGCATTATTTGCAGAGGGGAACAGATAATATTCCTGCATTAGTTGAAGGACACGGTATATACTTCTATCAGTGGTTATACTCCATCCTCAGGATTTTTGGAGAGAATGAAAATCACAGAAAGGAGCCAACTACCTTTAGTGCTAAGCACAGTTTATCTTCGTGCCTTTTAGAGAGCCCAGTTTAGTTTGGTGTCCTCAATAGGTAGGTTGTCTCCTCCAGTTGGATTTTAGACTCGTCATCGCAAGTTTCTGCTTGCCGCTGGCAGATTCATGGTGGATTGCCAGGTCCCGAGAAGACCCTCATTAACAGTCAACAAGAGCAGTATCTAACTGGGTCAACCCACATTTTACTGCACAGCCGTTCTCCCTCACAACAGGGGCCACTCCGGGGGCAGTGTTCTTCACTATTACACTGCTGTGTGGTATGCTAGGTCACCGGATCTGGGAATTCACTGTAGCTGTCCTCTTCCTACTCCCAGAGTGGAAACCGATCCAGATATCCCAGGCTGGTTCTGAAGACTTACCTATTGGTGAGTAGAAAATAATCGCTGAATGCTATGAGGAGGGGGAGGGGGCATCTTATTTTTTGCAGGTATTGGCCCTTACTTTATTTCATTTTTCTTGTGTCCTAGGTTTGTTTTTACCATATTCCCTGCTTTTTGGTAAGGAAATCTGCTCTCACTCCAGGCTCACATTCTGGCTTCTTCTAGCACATGTACATGGGTCCTGGTCCTCTACGTGTTCTTTACTGCTGCTGTAAAGAGCTGCTATGCATGCCGCTACAAGCTTCTCTTGATAGGAACACAGCATAGTTCTTCCCTTCTGCACAGCAATGACTGCCAGGTGCCTCTATGAGTTACTATGGTATGACAGCCAAGGACCCTTCTCACTTCTAAGTCCTGCCTCTACTTATTGGCTTATCCTGCAAAGGACGCAGCATAGTTCTTCCCGTCTACACAGCAATGACTGCCAGGTGCCTCTATGAGTTATTATGGTATGACAGCCAAGGACCCTTCTCACTTCTAAGTCCTGCCTTTACCTATTGGCTTATCCTGCAAAGGACGCAGCATAGTTCTTCCCGTCTACACAGCAATGACTGCCAGGCACCTCTATGATCTACTACAGTCCGATGGCTTAGCACCCTTCTCAGTTCTAAGGCCTGCCTCTACCCTTTGGCTTCTCCTGCAAGTAGCACATCATAGTTCTTCCCTTCTGCACAGCAATGACTGCCAGTTGCCTCTATGAGTTACTACAGTCCAATGGCCTAGTAACCCTCTCAGTTCTAAGGCCTGCCTCTACCTATCGGCTCCTCCTGCAAAGGACACAGCATAGTTCTTCCCTTCTACACAGCAATGACTGCCAGGCAACTCTATGATTTACTACAGTCCAACGGCATAGCACCCTTCTCAGTTCTAAGGCCTGCCTTTACCATTTGGCTTCTCCTGCAAGAGGCACATCATAGTTCTTATCTTCTGCACAGCAATGACTGCCAGGTGCTTCTACAGTCCGACAACCTAGCACCCCCTCTCGGTTTTAAGGCCTGTCTCTACCTATTGGCTTTTCCTGCAAGGAACATAGCATAGTTCTTCCCTTCTACACAACAATGACTGCCAGTTGCTTCTATGAGTTATTACAGTCTTATGGCCTAGTAACCCTCTCAATTCTAAGGCCTGCCCCTACCTATTGGTTCCTGCTGCAAGGGACACATCATAGTTCTTACCTTCTACACAGCAATGACTGCCAGGTGCCTCTACAGTCCAGCAGCCTAGCGCTCCCTCTCGGCTCTATGGCCTGTCTCTAACCATTGGCTTTTCCTGCTAGGGACAGCATAGTTCTTCCCTTCTACACAGCGATGACTGCCAGACACCTCTATGATCTACTACGGTCTGATGGCTTAGCACCTTTCTCAGTTCTAAGGCCTGCCTCTACCCATTGGCTTCTCCTGCATGGGACACATCATAGTTCTTCCCTTCTACCCATCAATGACTGCCAGGTGCCTCTATGATCAACTACGGTGTGATGGCTTAGCACCTTTCTCAGTTCTAAGGCCTGCCTCTACCCATTGGCTTCTCCTGCAAGTGGCACATCATAGTTCTTCCCTTCTACACAGCAATGACTGCCAGGTGCATCTACAGTCCTAGCACTCCCTCTTGGTTCTAAGGCCTGTTTTTATCTTTTGGCTTTTCCTGCAAGAAACACAGCATAGTTCTTCCCTTCTACACAGCAATGACTGCCAGGTGTCTCTATGAGTTATTACAGTCTAATGGCCTAGTAACCTTCTCAGTTCGAAGGCCTGCCTCTACCTCTTGGTTCCTCCTGCAAGGGACACAGCATAGTTCTTCCCTTCTACACAGCAATGACTGCCAGACAGCTCTATGATTTACTAGGTCCAATGGCTTAGCACCCTTCTCAGTTCTAAGGCCTGCCTCTACCCATTGGCTTCCTGCAAGGGGCACATCATAGTTCTTCCCTTCTACACAGCAATGACTGCCAGTTGCCTCTACAGTCTGACAGCCTAGCACTCCCTCTCGGTTCTAAGGCCTTTCTCTACTGGTTGTGTGTACTTTCTTTTGCTGGGCCTAGGTGTAGCTCTCTCTTGGCACTGAGCTGCTTCATATTTTTACTATTAAGTAACTTCACCTTCTACTCATGCCTGACTGTTCCATTTTTCCTGGCTACTGTCAAAAAAAGAGGATTGGCCGCTTTGCAGTTGTTGGTGACAGCAGATTCATAAACAGCAGATGGTGCAGGCTGTTAAAAATCTACCTTACAACCACAGCTTTTGTCAGGAAGACAGATTACCCGTTCATCTTGCTGCTTGGACCACACAGTGGTGCCCCAGCATTTAGCCCAACTATCTCCTGATAAATTTGCCAGATAATTTTTAAGACCTATGCCTTCAAACATTGTTAGCCTCTGGCCACTGAATGTTGTTTCCGAACACTAGGCCCTTCCATGGCTTTTCATCATCAGTTCTGTAAGGCTGCCCTTGGTTTTTTGTCCACACTTTGGCCACATGTATCTATAGAGTGGTCATGGTTTTATAAGCAGATGTTAGCTTCTGATAGGTCCTGCAGGCGAACTCCCAAAAGTGGAATCTCCTCTTTTGTGCCCCATTTGGCACCTTTTGGGGGGGAGCGGGTACCTGGTTCTGACAGGTACCCACTTCCACAAGTTTGCCCACCCCCCAGCACAGCACAGTTTACGCATGTGCAGTAGGAAACCTCCGGTGAAGCTGCAAGGCTTCACCGCCGGTTTCCCTTAGTCAAGATGGCGGCACCAGCACCCGACAGATGATGGAAGAATTGGCTCGGAGTGAGGACACCACTGGATGCATGGACAGGTAAATTACCTAATATTAAAAGTCAACAGCGACAGTATTTGTACTGAACAACCAGCAAGGGAAGAGGTTTCATTTCCTAAGAACCAGTGACCAACCATGCAAATGCATGCAAAAGTGCATGTATGCTGCACATACATTGTTACATTTTGACTGACAGTCATTGGCTCTCTGAAGACCGAGAACTGGGCGGTCAGAGGTCTTTGATCGCTCAGCCTCAGTTCTCTGCCTTGGATGCAACAGGGGAACAGATGAAGTCATGGCACAGTGTATCTCAGCAGGAGCAGTAAGGGCTCATTCTCATACCAGCGGTTGAGGGGCAGTAAAACCTTGCAGTTGAGCCTCATTTTTAGTGCCCCCAAACTGCTCCACTAACTAACAACAACTTCCCACCACCTGACAAATGCTCTCTAAGGAGCAATTCAAACACATAAAGCTTTCAGAGGCCAAAGAAAGTGTGAACCATCCCTAAAGGTCAGGAGATGCATCTTGTAGCAGTTGGGTTCACTCACTAGGTGTTTCCTTGTTGTTGGTGTGACTTGTTGAGTAGATTTTATTTAGCCGTGCCAGGTGGGTCCAGTGTGGGTAGGGACTGATCAATATACCAGTATGGTTGTACTTTATGTTGTATGGAAAGAAGTTTCAGACTACACAGAATGCTGCCTGATGGCCACCAAACTCAACATTGTTGGCCTAGAGTGGTGCCCCATAAGACTGTAGTTCCTAAACCCCTAAATGTCTCCTCCTCTGCCCTCATACCTGTGATCTCCATCATCTTGCAGGGCTGGAAGCTCCTTCAATGCTGGATTCTGAAGGCCTGGTCCTGTCAACAAGCTCCAGGGAGGAAGCAGTGGAAGAAGTGCAGAATGGTGCTAGGCCCAATGTCAGCGGGGAGGTTCCTGGAAGAGGTGCGGGTCCTTGTTTGTGGAAATGACACTTTAACATGGGCTTACTGAAGTATACACTCATACAAAGGGCTGTGTTTACCCGCTTAGGATTCACAGGTGTTCCATGCATCCCCATGTAAGCAGTCCTATTCATGTCAATTGGTTCGCAGCAGTTGCACAGACTCAGCTGCTGCTCCCGATTGGACATAACTGTGAGTACAGATGCCTGTCCCCCAAAAATTAGGGAACACACATACACATACACACCCAGACTGATGTCAAATTGGGGGGAGCAGCAGCTGTGCCCATGCAACTGCTACATTCCAGTTGATATGGATGGGACTGCCTGCCGGCAGATGTACGTAACACCTGTGCATCCAGTGCAAGCAAACACAGCCCTTCGCATGGGTGTACATCCTTGCCCGTGTGAATGAGGCCTATGAATGAATTGGCTTCTATGGAATGCATTCCTTTTTCTACAGTTTTTACACATCCTCTTTTTTTTCTGTGATTGACAAGATGGTTATTGGTCGACCAAGCCCATAATATCCCCCTCGCCCAGCCTTGTATGGTAACTTAAAACACCAGCTGTGCTCCGTACATTGTGCTCATCCCCTCCAGTGCCTGTAGCATTCATATCCGTAGCCAGATAACTAAATCTTGCAGCAGGCTTTCCTATAGACACCTAGCTGAATGATACACACACCAATGACAGGAACCTGTAATTCAAATTAATCTGCCAAAAAAAAATCTCTGGAGGAACCCTAGAGTTTCATGGAACCCTTGCTGAGAGTGGTTGGCCTAATCCAACCTTTCTCAACCAGGCTTCTGTGGTCCCTCCAGAGGTTGCCTGTCGTTCCTTGAGCAATTTCTGACTCTCATGTAAGTAACAAATAACCAGTAATATTTTTAGCTATCTGTAAGGAGGGTATTCTTCCCACGAACCACAATGTAAGAGGCATTCTTCGCAGTGACTATTATTCCAATGTACCATGAGCTTTAGATAGAATAAAATATCAGGAGGGGTTCCCTGAGACCAGAAAGTGATTTCTGGTCTCAGGGAACCCCTTTCCTATAGACACCTAGCTGAATGATACACACACCAATGACGGGATCCTGTAATTCAAATTATTCTGCCAAAAAAAAAAAAAAAACCTCTGGAGGAACCCTAGAGTTCCATGGAACCGTTGCTGAGAGTGGTTGGCCTAATCCAACCTTTCTCAGCCAGGCTTCTGTGGTCCCTCCAGAGGTTGCCTGGGGTTCCTTGAGCAATTTCTGACTCTCATGTAAGTAACAAATAACCAGTAATATTTTTAGCTATCTGTAAGGAGGGTATTCTTCCCACGAACCACAATGTAAGAGGCATTCTTCGCAGTGACTATTATTCCAATGTACCATGAGCTTTAGATAAAATATCAGGAGGGGTTCCCTGAGACCAGAAAGTGATTTCAAGGGTTCCTCCACAGGGCCATCTTTAATATTGATGGGACTTTGGGACATGAAATTTCACTCTCCACCTGCTCTGAGACGTACAATAAAAAGCAGCTAGGCTCAAAATCCGTTTACTGCAGCAGATCAGGCAGTTGGTTGCTGGAAGTTACAGCATATCATTACCGCTCAGTGATTGGTTTCTAGAGGTTACAGTACGTGATTTCTCATTGCTGATTGGTTGCTAGAGGTTACTGGGAACCAGATATCAAATAACTATATAACATACACATTTTTTAAATTTTCACACAATAAAAAAAAAATTATACATAAAACACTTAAAAAAAGGGAAAAGATTCTGAATCATTCATATAGGTGCACCCAAAACAAATCTCCAACCCTCTTACATTTGTACAAATTGTAGATCAAGATAGCCAGTTGCTCTGTCCAAAGGAGGACCGTGCACAATACTGTAATTACATTTTATACAAGGAGGGAGGAAAGAGGGTCACCGTTGAGCTCTACGCGTTTCGTGGTCCAAACCGCTTCATCAGGAGCAGTACATATTAGAATCTAAAAAATCTATGCCGGACGAGGGTGGGTGTCCCTTCGCACTATCTGACCAATTGATGAATCTAAAATGTAACCTTTATTTAGATATATATAAAATGTATGCTCAGCTGTAATTAATGCCTATTGGAGTGGAATGTACTGCGCACAACAATATGACTGGATACCATTACAATTATTTACCTTACATCCAATCCTATCAGCTTGAATATATAATCTCTATTAAGGAAATGGAGTTACCCCATGGACAAAACTAATGTAATAATGTAATACGGGTACACTCATCCACAAGCCTAAATGTCAGTCTCTCAAGGACAAGCCCCATACATCACCATATCCAGTCAAAAATACCTTGCTATCTTGAGGAATGCAAATGATGCACTGTATAAATGCAGTACAGACCTCTCCAAAAAAAAAGGGGAGAGAGGAGTAAATACCATGTGCATTCAAAAAGTGCTCCCAAATAAAGACCCAAAGAACAAAAAGAAACTCTACATGTTTCGGTCCAAAAAACAGAGCTTTGTCAGGAGTATAAAGAATTAAAATAGGTCACATAGTGGCTGGAAGTTATGCTTAGCTTCACATGGTGGCAACATGGCACCTACTGTTTGTTTCACCTCTATAGATCTTGATCTACAAGTGTAATATGGTAATAGAGGGTTGGATATTTGATTTGGGTGCACCTATATTAATGATTCAGAATCTTTTTCCTTTTTTATGTGTTTTGTGTATAATTCTAAAAAATAAATTTCTATGTTATGTAGTTGTCATTATTTGATATCTGGTGCCCAAAAAAGCCCAAATATTTTGGGATTCTGTGATTCTAACTAATAGGGTGTGGCACCATCCATACCACCCGTGTTTTGAATTTAGCTAGAGGTTAGTGCACATCATTACTACTCACTGATTGGTTGCTAGAGGTTACTGCAAATCATTACTGCTCACTGATTGGTTGTTAGAGGTTACTGCACATCATTACTAATAACTGGTTGCTAGAAGTTACTGCATATTATTATTGCTCACAGATTGGTTGCTAGAGGTTACTGCACATCATTACCGTTTCACTGATTAATTGCTAGAGGTTACTGCATATCATTACCACTCACTGATTGGTTGCTATTAGTTACTGTGCATCATTACTACTTACATATTGATTGTTAGAAGTAACAGCACAACATTACAGCTAGAGATGAGCGAATTATTCAAAAATTTGATTCGGCTGATTCGCCGAATTTGCGGAATAAATTTGATTCGATGCAAATTTATTCGCTGCAAATTTAACTTATTAAAAGGGTTTCTAGGCTTCAGAGAGCCTTTATATTAGTGCAGAACACTGTACCTTTAATTTAAATGCCCTTGGAGTCTGCTGGGGAAGAGAAATAATACTGTCAGTCAGTATGACATGCAGATGAGTGCCGTCGATCTTAGAATCACCGCACACTTCACTCATTTGGGCAGTCACGGGGCACGACGAAGAAGAAGAAGATGAAGAAGAAGATGAAGAAGATGAAGAAGAAGAAGAAGAAGATGATGAAGAAGAAGAAGATGATGATGAAGAAGAAGAAGATGATGATGATGATGATGAAGAAGAAGAAGAAGGATAAGAAGAAGATGAGGATGAAGAAGAAGATGAGGATGAAGAAGAAGAAGAAGAAGATGAGGATGAAGAAGAAGAAGGATAAGAAGAAGAAGAAGAAGGATAAGAAGAAGAAGAAGATGAAGAAGATGAAGAAGAAGAAGAAGAAGAAGATGAGGATGAAGAAGAAGAAGAAGGATAAGAAGAAGAAGGATAAGAAGAAGAAGAAGATGAGGATAAAGAAGAAGAAGAAGAAGATGAGGATGAGGAAGAAGAAGAAGAAGATGAGGATGAGGATGAAGAAGAAGAAGAAGATGAGGATGAGGATGAAGAAGGATAAGAAGAAGAAGAAGAAGAAGAAGGATAAGAAGAAGAAGAAGATGAAGAAGATGAAGAAGAAGAAGAAGAAGGATAAGAAGATGAGGAAGATGAGGATGAGGAAGAAGAAGAAGAAGGATAAGAAGAAGAAGATGAGGATGAAGAAGAAGAAGATGAGGATGAGGATGAAGAAGAAGAAGAAGAAGAAGGATAAGAAGAAGAAGAAGAAAAAGAAGAAGGATAAGAAGAAGAAGAAGAAGAAGAAGGATAAGAGGAAGGATAAGAAGAAGAAGAAGAAGAAGGATAAGAAGAAGAAGAAGAAGAAGAAGAAGAAGGATAAGAAGAAGAAGGATAAGAAGAAGATGAGGAAGATGAGGAAGATGAGGATGAGGATGAAGAAGAAGAAGAAGTAGGATGAAAATAAGAAGAATTCCAGTACAGCAAAAAGTGTATCTGCAGAGAGCTCTGCTATTTCTGACAGTTCTCTGACAGTTCCTTCACATTTACAGCGGTTGAAACATTGTATCTATTTGTTTCCGAATAAAAACATCTGTATCCTAAATGGAAACAAATAGATACAATGTTTCAACCGCTGTAAATGTGAAGGAACTGTCAGAGAACTGTCAGAAATAGCGGAGCTCTCTGCAGGGACACTTTTTGCCGGCTGTAGAAGGGATGAAAATCGGCCGATCGGGAAAAATTCGATTCGTGCATCCGAAGTTTGCTAATTTTTGGATTCGGTGCGAATCGAATTTTTCCTAATATTCGAAACGAATTCCACTTTGCCAAGTTCGATTCGCTCATCTCTAATTACAGCTCACTGATTGTTTGCTAGAGATTACAGCACTTAAAAGAGAAGTAGGTCTTTTTTTTCCCCATATTTGTACTTACCTAGGTGGATGCAGCATCGGTCCAGTTGGCAAGTATGGGACAGTTGCTTTGGGCCCCACAACAATGACTGGGCACAGGGCAGCTGCCCCTTTTGCCCCTCCATAAAGATGGCCCTGTTCCTCCAGGCGGAGAAAAGCTATTCTAATTTATTGTTCCTCCCACTTGCACATCCATATCTTCTTAGAAACTAAATAAACAGTTTTCCATTATCTGGCTGTGTTTGGTTTGTGTCTGTAGAAGTAACACTTGGCTCTGCTCTCCCCTAGGTTTGCATTCGCCTCCAAATCTACAGTGGTGTGTGCACACACTCAATACTACAATCCAGAATCTTCAGGATTTCTCACAACGGCTGCAGGATAGTGTCCAAGATGTCTTGAGGCTTATGGAACAGGTGAATCACATGTCTTCCTTCTGAGCCTCCCAGGTCCTCCGAGCTTCTTCCTTTGGATGTAGGCCTTATATGTCCTGCATAGTATGCTAATGCCCACTGTGGTACTCATGATCCCTCCCTTGAACAATAAAGGGACAAAGTTTTATTTTAGTGCATTGTGTCCAAACCAGGCACACATCTTCCAGTTGTTTATACATGTTTTGTACTGTGTTTTATTTTTTTTAATAAAAGTTTAATAGTCTTTCTTTAATTGTGTTCCTTAATAACATCCTTTAAAGCTGACCTCCAGACTTCCCTTCTGTCTTGCACCATTGCACGGACTTCTTTCCTGTACTATAATTCCTTCCTCTGATTTCACTCACAATACAAAAAGTTTGTTAATCACTTACCTTAGGCCTAGATCCAGTCCAGAAGACTCCTCCAGCCGTAGCCAGCATTGGGGGTAAAGATGTCTACCCCCACTTGATAGTTTGACCACTTCAATATTCAGCGTAACCCCAGCGCTGGCTACGGCTGGAGATGTCTTCTGGACTGGATCTGGGCCACAGATAAGTGATTACCACACTTGTTTATTGTGAATGCATTTTATATTTATATTACTTTTTATTAAAGCCATCACTGCACTATTGGTGTGCTCTCTGCCTCTGGTTTTGTTTTCAAATGCAATGGTGGGATTCTCCAGACCAGCCTTTCACAACCTGGTTTTTGTGAGACCCTAGAGTACCTCCAAAGGTAGATAGGGGTTCATTGAGCAGGTAACCAGTGACACCAATGATCATTTTAGCTATATATAAAGGGACATTCTTCTCCCTGACCACAATTGTAAGGAAAATTCTTCCCACTAACAATGTAAGGAGTATTCTTCCCTCTGACCACCAATGTAAGGAAAATTCTTCCCACAAACAATGTAAGGAGCATTCTTTCCTCTGACCTCCAATGGAAGGACATTCTTTCTTCTGACCACCAATGTAAGGAGCATTCTTCCCTCTGACCACCAATGTAAGGGACATTCTTCCCACTGACCACCAATGTAAGGAACATTCTTCCCTCTAAGAACAATTGTAAGGAAAATTCTTCCCACAAACATTGTAAGGAATAGAGAAAAATGAACAGAGGGTGCCCCAGCCTAGGGCATTACCTTAAAAAATGTATTTATTAAATTATAAAAGTAGGTATTGTACTCACAAAATGACAATACAGTCAAAGGCACATCATGAAAGAACAGCTCTGTCCAAACCGCACTACGTGTCTGTCCGTAATGGGAACTCTGGACCTCCAACAGGCTGATGCATTTCAAGGACTTGTCTCTTCCTCAGAGTCACTCTCTCAGAGCCACTCCACTCGTGGCTCTGAGGAAGAGGCAAGTCCTCGAAACGCATCAGCCTGTTGGAGGTCCAGAGTTCCCATTACGGACAGACACGTAGTGCAGTTTGGACAGAACTGTTCTTTCAGGATGTTCCTTTGACTGTATCGTCAATTTGTGAGTACAATACCTACTTTTATCATTTAATAAATACTGATCACCAATGTAAGGAGCATTCTTCCCACTGACCTCCAATGTAAGGGACATTCTTCCCACTGACCACCAATGTAAGGGGCATTCTTCCCACTGATCACGAATGTAAGGAGCATTCTTCCCAATGATCACCAATGTAAGGAGCATTCTTCCCACTGATCACCAATGTAAGGGACATTCTTCCCACTGATCACCAATGTAAGGGACATTCTTCCCACTGATCACCAATGTAAGGAGCATTCTTCCCAATGATCACCAATGTAAGGAGCATTCTTCCCACTGATCACCAATGTAAGGGACATTCTTCCCACTGATCACCAATGTAAGGAGCATTCTTCCCAATGATCACCAATGCAAGGAGCATTCTTCCCAATGATCAACAATGTAAGGAGCATTCTTCCCATTGACCACCAATGTAAGGAGTGTTCTTCCCACTGACCATCAATGTAAGGGGCATTCTTCCCACTGACCACCAATGTAAGGAGCATTCTTCCCAATGATCACCAATGCAAGGAGCATTCTTCCCAATGATCACCAATGCAAGGAGCATTCTTCCCAATGATCAACAATGTAAGGAGCATTCTTCCCATTGACCACCAATGTAAGGAGTGTTCTTCCCACTGACCATCAATGTAAGGGGCATTCTTCCCACTGACCACCAATGTAAGGAACATTCGTTCCTCTGACCACCAATGTAAGGAGCATTCGTCCCTCTGACCACCAATGTAAGGAGCATTCTTCCCTCTGACCACCAATGTAAGGAGCATTCTTCCTACTGATCACCAATGTAAGGAACATTCTTCCCTCTGACCACCAATGTACAGGGCATTCTTCTCACTGACCACCAATGTAAGGAACATTCTTCCCTCTGACCACCAATGTAAGGAGCATTCTTCCCTCTGACCACCAATGTAAGGAACATTCTTCCCACTGACCACCAATGTAAGGAGCATTCTTCCCATTGATCACCAATGTAAGGAATATTCTTCCCTCTAACCACCAATGTAAGGAGCATTCTTCTCACTGACCACCAATGTAAGGAACATTCTTCCCATTGACCACCAATGTAAGGAGCATTCTTCCCTCTGACCACCAATGTAAGGAACATTCTTCCCACTGATAACCAATGTAAGGAACATTCTTCTCACTGACCACCTATGAAGGGTACTTTTTCCCACTGACCACCAATGTAAGGAACATTCTTCCCACTGACCACCAATGTAAGGAGCATTCCTCCCACTGATCACCAATGTAAGGGACATTCTTCCCACTGACCACCAATGTAAGGAACATTCTTCCCTCTGACCACCAATGTAAGGAACATTCTTCCCACTTTTAACCAATGTAAGGAACATTCTTCCCACTGACCACCTATGAAGGGTAATTTTTCCCACTGACAGCCAATGTAAGGAGCATTCTTCTCAGTGACCACCAATGTTAGGGACATTCTTCCCACTGACCACCAATGTAAGGAACATTCTTCCCACTGACCACCAATGTAAGGAACATTCTTCCCACCAGGGGAGGACTGACCATTTGGAAACTCGGGCACTGCCCGAGGGCCCAGGGTCAGTAGGGGGCCCCATGAGATGCCCCTGGTACCTTTTTCATAGGCTTTTTTGAGTTTGGGCAAGGACACAGGGGCCCCATGATCCCCTATTGCCCGGGGGCCCCATGAGTTGTCAGTCCGCCCCTGCTCATGACCCAATGCCTGGCCGTAGGAGGAAGCGAAAAGCTCCTTCTGGTAGTTATGACCCACATGTGTATATAGATGCCATTGTAGTCCCAAGGGGGGTGTCTAATGAATTTAAAGCCAGAGACCAAGTAAAAGCAGGTTTTGAATCCCTGATTCCCATGATAACTGTGAATAAAAATGTAGATAGGGATACCTATACTAATAATTCTGATTCTCCTGGCCCTGGTTGTATGCTGTGTTATACCATGTGTGAGGAAATTGATGAGCAAAGCTGTAGACAACAGTACACCTACCTTCTTGAACCAGGAGCAAGAGGATCTGCATATGATAGATGAAGAAACACCTTATACCCCAATACGGTCCCTCACCGCCAATAGGACAGGTGCGCTAGGCTTTATAGGGACAGAGTAAAATAGTCATTTTAAGGGGGACTGTGATGGATGTGGTAAAATGCCTATTTCGTTTCCTATTGAATATATATGTTGTGTGTATATTTTCTGCCTGCTGGGCTTTGTGGTACTTTAAGAAATCCTTGCTTAAGAAATGTCTGCTCACATGCACGACCCCCTCCCATCGTGCCAATCTGAGACAAAGGAATGTTTTTCTTTCTATAGATAAGACTTGGAAGAAGATCACACCTACTGTATGCTCTGACGAAGATTGTTTTCGTGTGGAAATGACCAATCAAAGACTAATATAATGCGTATGCTGTTCTCACATGACTCTTGCATCATTTTGCATATATAAGCTCACTTTCTCATTATAATAAACTAGAAGTGTTCATAGACTGAACTTGTGTGTCAGCGTGAGTCTCTTCCAGTGTGCGCACATTCTAAAGTTAGCTAGAATGATTTAAATGGACAGGAGCAGATAATCAATGGACATTTTTAATCCTTATCTAATTCATAATGATAATGGTTTAGAGGGGTTTGGTAGGTCCCATTAGAGGTGAATTATGTACCGATGATGGTTTGGTTTGGTAGGTCCCATTAGAGGTGAATTATGTACCAATGATGGTTTGGTTTGGTAGGTCCCATTAGCAGTTCCCTGTTTAGCGATGATGGTTTGGTAGGTAATCAGAGGTGTTCTGCCTGATAAGGTCGGTGACATTCTGGGGCTCTAATGCAGTATGATTCTACAGCACGGTCCATTGGCACATTGTCCGCCCGCGAAGAATGGGGAGGAGCAGAATGCCTTGCACATTCCTCCTGTAATCCTGCACTGGTTGTCAAGCTCTTCACCAGCATCATCTAGAAATGAAAAGGCCAATCTAGTTAAAGAAAGAACACTGGTTTTCCACACACAAAGAAAAAAAAAAAAATCAGTGATCAAAACAATTTTTTTTACCAAACAATATGTACTTTTATAAAATACACAGCCTAATTAAACCCTACAGTTGCTACAGTAGCAATTTTTTTCTAGTTTCTAAAAGAGCAGGTAAGAGAACTTTTCTTTCTCCTCATTGAGGAGGTTACTCTCTCCGTCAAATTCAACCTTGTAGGTTCAAGTAGGGGATCAGTCGACAAAGTGGATTTAACCAATTCAATACCGGGGCAATTTTACACCTTCCTGCCCAGGCCAGTTTTCAGCGCTCTCACACTTTGAATGACAATTGCGCGGTCATACAACATTGTACCCAAGCTAAAATGTTATCATTTTCTTCACACAACTAGAGCTTTCTTTTGGTGGTATTTAATCACCACTGGGGGTTTATTTGTTGCTAAATTAACAAAAAAAGACCAAAAATTTTGAAAAAAAAACACGTTTTTCTTTGTTTCTGTTATAAAAGTTAGGCCAAGATGTATTCTGCTACATGTCTTTGGTGAAAATAACCCAAATTAGGATGTATTATTTAGTTTGTAGAAAAGTTATAGAGTTCACAAACTATGGTATAGATCTGAATATTGATCAATCCTGAAGTACTGACAGGCAATCTAATTTCTTGAGGTCCAAGAATGTCAGAATAGTACAGATATCCCCAAATGTCAGAACGGTACAGATATCCCCCAAATGTCAGGACAGGACAGATATCCCCCAAATGTCAGGACGGTACAGATATCCCCCAAATGTCAGGACAGGACAGATATCCCCCAAATGTCAGGACAGGACAGATATCCCCCAAATGTCAGAACGGTACAGATATCCCCCAAATGTCAGAACGGTACAGATATCCCCCAAATGTCAGGACAGTACAGATATCCCCCAAATGTCAGGACGGTACAGATATCCCCCAAATGTCAGAACGGTACAGATATCCCCCAAATGTCAGGACAGTACAGATATCCCCCAAATGACCCCTTTTTGCAGAGTAGACAGTCCGAGGTACTTCATAAGAGACATGGCAAGTTTTTTGAAGTTGTATTTTTTTTGTCATAATTTTTCGGAAAATTAAAAAATTAAAAAAATTAGTTTCACTATTTTTTTTTTACATATTGTCACCAGTGCAGTACAGCGTCATCATATAACTGGCATGGCGGTGATCAGGGACACTGACTGGTGACAGTATGAATTATTTTTTATTAAATTTTTGTTTCTTTTTTTTAAGATTTTTTTTTCATATTTTACTATGACCAAAGTAGTACAATGTTACCATAGTAACATTGTACTACTTTGGGGAAGTGATCAGTATTTTTTTTTTTTTTTTTACACAATTTGCTTATAGCAAAGAATTACTTTGCTATAAGCAAGCATTTACCTGAATGACATCAATTCATTCAGGGTTTTTTTTTTTGTGCTTAGCTGTGATTTGGCCACAGCTAATCACATGACATGTGCATGTGATTAGCTGTGACCATTCACAGCTAGACACTAGTATACAATGGATGGCATGAATGAAGCCATCCATTGTATACAACTGTCATGTGACCTGCTGTGATTGTTCACAACAAGTCACATGGTACCGGCAACAGGGGACCGTACTCAGATCTGTCATCGGCCGTGTCCGAGGTACACGGCCAGTGACAGATCGCGCCACTGCGCGGCTCTGCAGGAGCGCAATCTGCGCATGTGTGGGAGGACGCCATATGGCGTCCACCCGGAACACTGATGACATTTGCTGGCCGCCATTCGGCTATAGGGGGGGCGGCAAATGGTTAAACATGCTTGAGACAAACGTACATCTACAGCAGCCTTTCTCAACCTTTTCAACACAGAGGAACCCTTGAAATAACTTTCCGGTCTCAGGGAACCCCTGCTAAAAGTGACTATATCTACAACTCATGATACATTGGTGTGATGGCCAGTGGGAAGAATGCTCCTTACATTTGGGGCCACTGAGAAGAATTTCCCCCTTACAGGTAGCTAAAAAGATCAATGGTGTCAGTGGGAACTTACCTGAGAGGCTGAAATTGCTCAAGGAACCCCTAGCAACCTTTGGAGGAAGCCTAGGGTTCCATTTTAAGTTGTTGCCGATAGAGGAATAGTGTAGAAATCTTCCCATGAGGTCACCTATTCTGGTGGCAACTGTCCTAGAGGAGAAGCCCCTAGGAGGTTTTAACAATTCCTCACTCTTCCCCCCTCCTCAGACAATGGCTTTTTTTTATATGCTTCCAAAGATGTTGACATTTTCATTATTTGTTCATCTCATTACCCGAGAGAGAATAAGCTACGTATATGCTAACCAATTATTCACTTTGAGGGACTAGCGAGCTACACCTACAAGCAATGGTAGAGGGCGCCTGTGCAACCGGGCTTGATGATGCCGGTATTACATTAACCCCTTGCCGTCCGCCTGCTGTTTATAAACGGCAGGGCGGTGGCAGTCCAGGGGCGGGTTGCCGTTCAGAAACGGCACCCGCCTTTTCTAGCTGTGCGCGCTCCCTGGGAGCGATCCGGTGCCCGCTGTGTCCTCCGGACACAGTGAAACACCGATCGTCGGACGGGACCTCTGTACGAGGTCCCGATCATGTGATCACTGATTGGCCAATCAGTGATCACATGCAAAGTAGTAAGCAAGATGTCACTTGTGACATCATTGCTTACTACAAGTGAAATCTGTGAATGATCACAGAGGTCACATGGTACAAGGCTATTCACAACAGCCTTGTACCATGTGACAAGCTGTGACCAATCACAGCTCACTCAATACTCCTCAATGACTGCAAGAATGCAGACAGAGAGAAAGAGAAATGATTGCTTTTACATCCTATATAGGTGTAAAAGAAATCAGTGTGTAAAAAAAAAAAAAAAAATCTTCATCACCCCCCACAAGTAGTACAGTGTCTCCATGGTGACACTGTACTGCTAGGGTGACAGTATGTAAAAAAAAAAATAAAAATAAAAAATAATAATAAAAAAAAATATAATAAAAATGTAAAAAAATTTTTTAAAATTATAATTTTTGGTTATAAACTAATTTGGATTTTTTTTTTTACAAAAAAAATAACGGAATAAATTTTGGCCAAGATTTATGATGAAATATTATTTATTTGCAAAATTGTATAAGAAAAACACTTTTTTCAAAATTTTTGGACATTTTCATTTACATAGTAAAAAAAATTAAAATCCCAGCGGTGAATAAATACCACCAAAATAAAGCTTTATCTGTCTCAAAAAAATGGTAAAAAATTCATATGGGTACAGTATTGCATGACCGCGCAATTGTCATTCAAAGTGTGATAGCACTGAAAGCTGAAAATTGCCCTGGACAGGAAGGGGGTGAAAGTGTCCGGACAGGAAGTGGTTAAAGTTGAACTCCCAATAATTCTGCCACATTCTAACATGTTCTGGCTTACAATCGGTTAAGTCCAACAAGGCGCATGCCACCTTGTGCACTTAGCTCTTTTATGTATAATTGACAGTTTTGTTGAGCCCTGTGAGTACAGCTGTTGCTATACTGCTGGCGCTCTGACAAGAGAGATTCTGCTTTCCCACACAGCAGTGGCACTGCCCGTCCCTTCCCTCTGCTGTCTATTCACAGACGGCTTTGTATTTTGTGAATCGGTTTCCATAATACAAATCACTCTATGATTGGGCAGGATGAGGGGAGGGGTTGGCAAGGCAGGCTGCATGTGACTCTGGAGCTGCCGGAGCTGAGACCAGAATATTCTGTATGACACAACTGCAAACCTACCAGGACATGGCCATCCGCCTAAACTGACCGGCCGGGCAAGGAGAACATTCATCAGTGAAGCAGCCAAGAGACCCATGGGAACTCTGGAGGAGCTGCAGAGATCCACAGCTCAGGTGGGAGAAACTATTAGTCATGCACTCCAAAAATCTGGCCTTTATGGAAGAGGGGCAAGAAGAAAGCCATTGTTGAAAGAAAGCCATGAGAAGTCCAGTTTGCAATTTGCGAGAAGCCATGTGGGGGACACAGCAAACGTGGAAGAAGGGGCTCTGGTCAGAGGAGGTGTCAGGGCAGGGCTGTGGAACGGACAGGTAGGCCTAGTGGCAGGGTAAGGCACTGGCTGACGGCAACCACCACCAACAGACCGAAGTCCCTCAGGGTGCGGAGTCTAAGTCCCAGGCTGCCCTTCACCAGGACCCCTGATGGTGGGGATGGACTTGACGCAGCCAGGAACCAGGTCGTGGCCCCCGAGACACCCCGGCTGCGGTAATGGCCGCCGCCAATGGTGTGTAGCTGGTGAGAATGACAATAGCGTAGTCAGGCAAGCCGAGTCGACAACAACAGGACAAAACAGTACAGAACAGTAGACAGAGAATCACAGGTCACGGGCCGGGTTCAGCAACGGAAGGTCAGATCGAAGGAAAACACAGAGAATGGTCTTAGTCACAAGCCGAGTCAGAATACCAGAAGAGTCACGAGCATATACACAGAGCTGTAGCAAGACAAAGACACAAGACACAAGTGCAAAGAGCATGTGCGGATCACAGGCTTATATGTACTCAGCCACACCCCTCTGGGGGATGGACCTCAGAGACCTGAAGGCATAAAAGCTTCCCACCATGCTCAGCAGAAATCCAAGATGGATGCCAGCACATGGAGTAACATAACCTCTGGGAAAAGGTAGGACCTTGACAGGAGGCCAAAATGGAACTTTTTTGCCTAAAAGCAAAATGCTGTGTGTGGCGAAAAACTAACACGGCACATCACCCTGAACACACCATCCCCACTGTGAAACATGGTGGTGGCAGCATCATGTGGTGGGGATGCTTTTCTTCAGCAGGGACAGGGAAGCTGGTCAGAGTTGATGGGAAGATGGATGGAGCTAAATACAGGGAAATCTTAGAAGAAAACCTGTCAGAGTCTGCAAAAGACTTGAGACTGGGGCGGAGGTTCCCCTTCCAGCAGGACAATGACCCAAAACATCCAGCCAGAGCTACAATGGAATGGTTCAGATCAAAGCATCTTCCTGTGTTAGAATAGCCCAGTCACAGTCCAGACCCAAATCCAATGGAGAATCTGTGGCCAGACCTGCAAATTGCTGTTCCCAGATGCTCTCCATCCAATCTGACAGAGCTTGAGTGATTCTGCAAAGAAGAATGGGCAGCAATGTCCCTCTCTACATGTGCAAAGAGACATCCCCAAAAAAGACTTGCAGCTGGAATTGCAGCCAAAGGGGGTCCTACAAAGTACTGACTCCGGGGGGGGGGGGAATACAAATGCCGCCACACTTTTCACAGATTTATTGGTCACAAATGTTGAAAACCGTTTCTCAAGTTCCTTCCACTTCACAATTATGTGCCACTTTGTGTCGGTCCATCACATCCAGTCCCAATAAATACATTGTAACATGACAACATGGGGAACATTTCAAGGGGTATGAATACTTTTTCAACTGTATACAGTTATGGTCCTGATGAGGTTAACTAGCCTTTGCCTGTCTTTGGCCTGGCCTGACATATGATAGCGGCTGCTGTGGATGAGAGAAGACGACTCTGAGTCCTTCAGCATTGTCCTCCCAGCTCAGATATCACCTCGGCGTCATTCCTAACCTTTCATAGCTCGCTCTTCTGTGTCCACCAACACCGCCCATAGTACTTAATTTACCAATGACCAATGAGAACTCATGCATTTGCGGTGGTGGGAGGGGCCAGATCTGGCAGATCCCTACCAATACATACATTATTTAACAGGGGGTTCAAGTGAGAAAAAAAATGTAGCCTTTGCAACACGTGCATCAGCAGAAGGGCAGGCTTTAACCATTTACCCTCCTGAGGATTTCCCCCCTTCCTGACCAGACCATTTGTAACGTTACGGCGCTGCGTTGCTTTAACTGACAATTGCGCGGTCATGCAACACTCACATTAAATTTACATCCTTTTTTTCCCACAAATGGAGCTTTCTTTCGGTGGTATTTGATCGCCTCTGCGGTTTTTATTTTTTGCGCTATAAAAAAAACCCCAAAAATTTTGAGAAAAAAACAATATTTTGGACTTTCTGCTATTAAACATTTCTAGTAAACAAATGTAAAAATATCAAATTTCATCATAAATTTCGGCCAAAATGTATTCTGCTCCATGTCTTTGCTAAAAAAAATCCTGATCCGTGTAAATTAATTGGTTTACGTGAAAGTTATAGCGTTTACAAATGGCGGTATATATACTGGGATTTTTTTTTCCTACTAGTAATGGCAGCGATCAGCGACTTATAGCGGGACTGCGGCGGCCATTCTGACACTGGGGGGGGGGGGGGGGGACTGACTTGGTGTCACTGACATCCCCAGTGACACCAATACACAGTGATCTTTGCTAATAAAAATCACTAACACTGTACTAATGACACTGGGCAGAAAGGGGTTAACATGGACGATCAAAGGGTTAACTGTGTGTAGGGAGTGTTTTATTGGGGGCGAGGCGCTTCACTGTAAGCACACTGCTCTGGATAGCTGTGCTGTGCCTGGCTGTGTCTCCCACAGTAAATATACTGTGGGCAGTGTGGGGGGTGGCAAGCAGTTAACCGCTACTACAGGGCAACAGCGGTGCGCAAAATACGTGATTTTGCATCTCCGGGTAGGGGGCGCGCGCGAGCAGCGTACACGCCCTACCCATACCTCTATTTGCGGCCGCGGCTGTCAATCACCAGGCCCTGGTCGGTAATTACTCGCTGGTGCCCGGTGTTTTCTGAGGATCTCCAACAGGGAAGAGGACTGCTTTGTTTACTAACAGTCCTCCTCCCTGTCAGCACCGGCACACTGCACAGCACAGCCATCCAGAGCAGTGTGATTACAAGCACACCCCCCTCCCCTATTAGAACACTCCCAGCCCACAGTTAACCCTTTGATCGCCCCTCATATTAACCCCTTCCTGCCCAGTGCCATTAGTACAGTGTCAGTGCTTTTTTTTTTTAGCACTGATCACTGTATTGGTGTCACTGGGGATGTCAGTGAGTGACACCAGATCAGTCCCCCCCCCCCCCCCAGTGTCAGAATGTCCGCCACCAGGGGTGGACTGACAACTCATGGGGCCCCCGGGCAATAGGGGATCATGGGGCTCCTGAGTCCTTGCCCAAACTCAAAAAAGCCTATGAAAAGGTACCAGGGGCATCTCATTGGGGCCCCCTACTGACCCCGGGCTCTTGGGCAGTGCCCGAGTTTCCAAATGGTCAGTCCGCTCCTGTCCGCCGCAGTCCCGCTATAAGTCACTGATTGCCGCCATTACTAGTAAAAAAAATCTCAGTATCTATACCGCCATTTGTAAATGCTATTAATTACACGCAAACCAATTAATTTACACGTATTGCCATTTTTTTTACAGCAAAGACACGGAGCAGAATATATTTTGGCCTAAATTTATGATGAAATTTGATTTTTTACTGGACATGTTTAATAGCAAAAAGTCCAAAATATTGTTTTTTTCTCAAAATTCTTTTTTTCTTATAGCGCAAAAAAAAAAAAAAACGCACAGGCTATCAAATACTACAGAAAGAAAGCTCAATTCATGGGAAAAAAAAGAACGTAAATTTCATTTGGGTGTGGCGTTGCACAACCGCGCAATTGTCCTGGGCACACTCATACACTCCCATGGCTTCAATTATCACCTCTATGCTGACGACACCCAAATTTACCTCTCCACCCCTCTCTTCACCCCCACTATCTCCGCCCGCATCACTCACCTCCTAAACGACATCTCAGACTGGATGTCGCTCCATTTCCTCAAGCTTAACCTCTCCAAAACCGAGCTCCTCATCTTTCCCCCTGCCCACCCCCCCCCCCCCCCAGCCTATCCATCACCACCACCAACACCACTATCATTCCCGCCCCGCAAGCCAAAATCCTTGGCGTCATTCTTGACTCGAACCTTGCCTTCCTCCCTCATGTCAAGTCACTTACAAACACATGCAGGCTCCATCTCCGCAATATCGCCAAGATACGCTCCTTCCTCACCCCAGACACCACCAAACTTCTTGTACACTCCCTCATCATCTCACGCCTTGACTACTGCAACTCTCTTCTCATTGGCCTACCCAAGTGCAGGCTCTCCCCGCTCCAGACCATCCTGAACTCAGCGGCCAGACTCATCCACCTCACCACCCGCTCCACCTCTGCCACCCCCCTCTGCCTCTCCCTCCACTGGCTCCCGATTGCCCAACGCATCAAATTTAAACTTCTAATCCTGACCTACAAAGCAGTTCACAACACTGCCCCTGACTACCTCACCAACCTGATCCCCAAGTACCGCCCTACCCGTACCCTTCGCTCTTCACAGGACCTCCTTCTATCCTGCTCCCTGGTCTCCTCCTCCCATGCACGACTGCAGGACTTCTCCAGGTCTTCCCCTATCCTCTGGAACTCACTGCCCCAATCCATCCGACTGTCGCCTTCCCTCCCCACGTTCAGGCGCTCCCTCAAAACCCATCTTTTCAGGGAAGCCTACCCCACCCTCACCTAACGGCCTTTCTCCCTCATTCCTCCCACCACTTCATCCCCCTCAGCCACTTCATTCCCCTCAGCCACTTCATTCCCCTCAGCCACTTCCTATTGTTCCACTGCCCCCTCCCTCCTAGATTGTAAGCTTGAAAGAGTAGGGCCCTCTTACCCCTCGTACGCTGTCTGTCTTTGTTGTACTGTGCCATGTATTGTCCCCTATTGTACAGCGCTGAGCAAACCCTTTGGCGCTATATAAATTCGATGTAATAATAATAATAATAATTGTCAGTTAAACTAACGCAGCGCCATAACGCAAAAAAAAAAAAATGGCCTGGTCAGGAAGGGAGGGGGAATCCTCAGAAGGGGGAGGGGTTAAATTACCGTTCATGGCCGTTCCAAAGCAGCCAGAATTCACGCAAGCATCCATACCAGAACCTTCTCCAAGGTGAGTGTCCAGGATGGATGTTCGGGAGGACCCCATGCAACAAACAAAAAAAAAGACTTGTGGGGTCTTCCCCAAAACCCATACTAGACCCTTCTCTTGGTATAGATGTAAGAGGGCGCTCAAAAAAAGAAAAATAAACTTTGTGGCGCCCCCCCAAAATAAAAACTTACATCAGGCCATTATCTTTGAGTGGTAGGATTTAAGAGGGACCCCATGCAAAGAGAAAAGAAAACTTTGTTGGATTCCAACCCTCACTTAGCTGAGTGTCCCCCAATTTAAGGTGGAACCACATGCAAACCCCCCCCCCAAAAAAGAACAAAAATCTTTTTAGGGCTCCTCCAAAATTCATCCTGGACCCTTATCCTTGATGGATGTCTGGTGTGGATTTTAGGAGGGAACCCAATGTAACATAAAACAAAACTTGACCCCGTTATTCCATCCAAAATGGGAAAAATGTAAAAATGGGGTCCCCCCTGGGTAAGGCGTGTCCCCCACCTGTCCGAGGAAGTACAATGGAACAGATCATGGTTCTCCCTCACTGTTTGGGGCCGTTTTCAGGTTCTCAGAGATTCTTGTTTAGTTGGCTGAGAACGGCAGAACTACAGGACTGGGATGAGGGGCCCTCTGCACTAATATTGGGTCCCTGTATTACCTACCTATGGCACATTTAACATAACTTGTCATCAGACTCACCTGCTGGGGCCCCTACAGTACACAGGAGGAGGGCCAGGAGCAGAGGGAGCGCAGATCCTGACATCTTCTGTCTGACTGTCCCAGATCCAGGAAGAGAAGCTGAAAGAGATCTGGAAGATCCAGATTGGCAACCTCATGACAGCACGCCGCTGGGTCACCGGTGAACCCCGTCACTGCCGGATCACTGAGCAATGGATTAACCCCATCACTGCCGGATCACCGATTAACCCCGTCACTGCTGGATCACTGAGCAATGGATTAACCCCATCACTGCCAGATCACCAATTAACCCCATCACTGCCAGATCACTGAGCAATGGATTAACCCCATCACTGCCAGATCACCGATTAACCCCATCACTGCTGGATCACTGAGCAACGGATTAACCCCGTCACTGCCGGATCATCGATTAACCTTGTCACTGCTGGATCACTGAGCAACGGATTAACCCCGTCACTGCTGGATCACCGATTAACCCCGTCTCTGCTGGATCACTGAGCAACGGATTAACCCCGCACTGCCGGATCATCGATTAACCTTGTCACTGCTGGATCACTGAGCAACGGATTAACCCCGTCACTGCCGGATCACCGATTAACCCCGTCTCTGCTGGATCACTGAGCAACGGATTAACCCCATCACTGCCGGATCACCGATTAACCCCGTCACTGCTGGATCACTGAGCAACGGATTAACCCCATCACTGCCGGATCACCGATTAACCCCGTCACTGCTGGATCGCCGATTAACCCCATCACTGCCGGATCACTGAGCAACGGATTAACCCCGTCACTGCCGGATCACTGAGCAACGGATTAACCCCGTCACTGCCGGGTCACTGAGCACCGGTTTAACCCCGTCACTGCCGGATCACTGAGCAACGGATTAACCCCGTGACTGCCGGGTCACTGACTGCCGGGTCACTGAGCAATGGATTAACCTCATCACTGCCAGGTCACTGAGCAACAGATTAACCTCATCACTGCCAGATTACTGAGCAATAGATTAACCCCGTCACTACCGGATCACTGAGCATCAGATTAACTCCATCACTGCCGGATCACTGAGC
Source organism: Staurois parvus (assembly GCF_062004578.1). NCBI lineage: Eukaryota > Metazoa > Chordata > Amphibia > Anura > Ranidae > Staurois > Staurois parvus. The sequence goes on along the minus strand of NW_028318243.1, from coordinate 813,853 downwards.
AAAGGATTAACCCCATCACTGCCGGATCACTGAGCAAAGGATTAACCCCATCACTGCCGGATCACTGAGCAATGGATTAACCCCATCACTGCCGGATCACTGAGCAATGGATTAACCCCATCACTGCCGGATCACAGAGCAATGGATTAACCCCACCACTGCTGGATCACTGAGCAACAGATTAACCCTGTCACTGTCAGATCACTGAGCAACGGATTAACCCCATCACTGCCAAATCATCTTGCTGGGGAGGCACAATTTGACATGTTTGCGCTGGACTCTAAGAGACCTTGTTCCGGTACTGCCTCCTTGTAATGTCCTCTGTGAGCTCCCAAACCTCTCCTTTTCCTTCTCTTTTCTAGTCATCTGGAACACTCAGTGCATGTTATTGGCAGTCATTTCCATTGCTTTATACACAATATACATCCCATAGTTCATCTCGGGTGTAAAAAGAGTGTGGCTACATTACATTAGGACAATCGAGAACAAACATAGCCACCTTCCAACAGGAAGTCAGATCACAGCAACAACAAAAATGAGGAATTTTTAGATTTGGAGGAGGGTGAGAGACAGGGGCAGACTGGCAACTCATGGGGCCCCTGGGCAATAGGGGATCATGGGGCCCCTGCGTCCTCGCCCACACTCCAACCACACCCAAAAAAGCCTATGAATGGTACCAGGGGCATCTCATGGGGCCCCTTACTGACCCCGGGCCCTCGGGCAGTGCCCGAGGGCCGGAATGGTCAGTCCGACCCTGGTGAGAGAAACTCAAAGGACATTTCTGAATTATGAACCCATACTTGAATAGAATTTCTTTTTTGGAAACCAGAGTTTAGTGTCACTTTAAGTGAATCAGGTGGAAAGTGTGAGTTCTGAATATAACAAGCTTGCTGAAATAGGGTAATGGAGCGCCATCTGCTGGACTAAAGGAAGAATGCAACAAATTCACCAAATATGCCAATGCCGGACCTGTATACTGTAGTATTATTATTATTACATCGAGCTTATATAGCGCCAAAGGGTGTGCTCAGCGCTGTACAAAAGAGGGGGGGACAATACATGAAACAGTACAGCAACAACAAACAGCACACGAGGGATTAGAGGGCCCTACTCTTTCAAGCTTACAATCTAGGAGGGAGGGGGTAGTGGTACAGGAGGAAGTGGCTGTGGGGGATGGAGTGGTAGGAGGAATGAAGGAGGAAGGGCTGTTAGGTGAGGGTGGGGTAGGCTTCCCTGAAGAGGTGGGTTTTCAGGGTGCGCCTGAAGGTAAGGAGGGAAGGTGATAATCTTATGGATTGGGGTAGTGAGTTCCAGAGGATGGGGGAGGACCTGGAGAAGTCTTGAAGTCGTGCTTGGGAGGAGGAGACCAGGGAGCAAGATAGAAGGAGGTCCTGTAAGGAGCGAAGGGTACGGGTAGGATGGTACTTGGGAATCAGGTTGGTGAGGTAGTTAGGGGCAGTGTTGTGAATGGCTTTGTAGGTCAGAGTTAGTAGTTTGAATTTGATGCGTTGGGCAATTGGGAGCCAGTGGAGGGATAGGCAGAGGGGGGTGGCAGAGGTGGAGCGGGTGGTGAGGTGGATGAGTCTGGCCGCTGAGTTCAGGATGGTCTGAAGCGGGGAGAGCCTGCGCTGGGGTAGGCCGGTGAGGAGGGAGTTGCAGTAGTTGAGGCGTGAGATAATCAGGGAGTGTACGAGTAGTTTAGTGGTGTCTGGGGTGAGGGAGGTACGTATCTTGGCAATGTTGCGGAGGTGGAGTCTGCATGTGTTTGTAAGTGATTTGACATGAGGTTGGAAGGAAAGGTTTGAGTCCAGAATGACGCCAGGGACTTTGGCTTGTGGGGCAGGATTGATGGTGATGTCGTTGGTAGTGATGGATAGGATGGGGGGGGGACGTGGGCAGAGCCTTGGGGAACCCCAACAGAGAGGGGGAGGGAAGGGGAGGTGGCACCATTGTAGGAAATGCTGAAGGAGCATCGGGATAGGTAAGAGGAGAGAGCGGTGTCTGTGATGCCAAGGGAGAGTAGTTTATTAAGGAGGAGGGGGTGGTCAACTGTGTCGAAGGCCACGGAGAGGTGGAGGAGTAGGAGGACAGAGTAGTCGCCTTTGGTTTTGGCGGTTAGTAGGTCATTAGTGATTTTGAGGAGGGCGGTTTCGGTGGAGTGTAGGGGACGGAAGCCAGACTGTAGTGGATCAAGGATGTTGTTGTCAGTTAGGTGTGCGCTTAGGCGATCGTAGACTAAGCGCTCAAAGAGCTTGGAAGTGAGTGGCAGCAGTGAGTTGGGTCTGAGGTTGTTTGGGTCAGTGGGGTCCAGGGAGGGTTTTTTGAGTATGGGGGTGATGTGCGCATGCTTTAGGGGGGAGGGGAATGAGCCAGTAGAGAGGGAGAGATTGAAGATGTGGGTGAGGGAGCAGATGAGGGAAGAGGGGGGTGACCGGTGGAGTTGAGAGGGGATAGGGTCCAGGGGGCAGGTAGTGAGGTGGGCTTCTGAGAAGACCCTGCTGACTTCCTCAGTGGTGGCAGGGCTGAAGGAGTACAGTACGGTAAGCGGGGCCTTGGGTGTGGTGGGGGGCAGTGTGGATGCGAGGTCAGAGGAGGGGAGGGATGAGGGGGTGATGGAGGGGGGAGGCTAGGTGTGGAGGTAGATTGCGAGTTGACTATGTCCTTACGGATTGCATCAATCTTGTGGAAATGGGTGGCAATTTCGTGGGTGGTGAGTGAGGTACTGAGTGGAGGAGGGGGGGGAGAGAGCAGGGATTTGAAAGTGGAGAAGAGCCGGCAAGGAAAGGTGGAGAGGGTGTTGAATGCAAAAAATTCACCAAATATGCCAATGCCAGACCTGTATACTGTATATATTCAGTACTTTATACTATATACAATTTAAATATATATGCACTATATATGTATATATATATATATATATATATATATATATATATATATATACATACAGATCTTTTTTTCAGGGGGAACATTCCGGCACCCCCACCACTCGATATATGTGATGGCAAGGGGTGCCAGGGAGTTCCTAGAGAATATCTATTTTTGAGCGGGGATCTGTTGTTGCTAAGGTGGTCTTCTGTTTCTAAGGGGTCATTTGTTGCTGGGAGGGATCTGCCATTAAGGGAGGGATCTATTATTGCTGGCTGCTGGAGGGTATAGAGATCTGTTGTTGCTCCCAAGGGTCCATTGTTGCTCAGGGGGCCTATTGTTGCCAGTGGAGTATATTGTTGCTGGCTGCAGGGGATCTATTTTACTGCTTTTCTTGTTATCATTCCAAATTAATTATCACCAAAATACAATACTTGGTTCTGTATTATCTAAAAGGGGCAGTACTGGGAGGTGGGTAGGAGGTGGAACCATAGATGGTTTTCGGAGGTGGGTAGGGGGGCAGAGACGAGGGCTGCTCAGATGAGGGGAGTTCCTACACATATTCCCTGACAAAAAAGCCATATATATATATATATATATATATATATATATATATATATATATATTTACAGTTAGGTCCATATATTTTTAGACACAGGCACAATTTTAGTTTTATTCGGGTATTTACCAAAACATATTCAAGCTACAGTTACATAATGGCTATGGGCTGAAAGTGCACACTCTCAGGTTTAATTTGAGGGTACGTATATCCAAATTGGAGGAAGGGTTTAGGAAAAGCCTAGCCATCCCCCCTTTTTCAAGGGACCAAAAGTAGTTGGGCAATTGAATCAAAAACTGTTTCATGGCCAGGTGTGGGCTACTCTTTCATCATTTCTTTATCAATTAAGCATGTAAAATGTCTGGAGTTGATTCTAAGTGTGGTATTTGCATTTGGAATCCATTGCTGTGAACTTACATCATGCATTCAATGGAACTGTCCATCCAAGTGAAACAGGCCATTGTAAGGCTGCAAAAATTAAACAATTCATCAGAGAGATATCTGCAACATTAGGAGCGGCCAAATCAACAGTTTGGTCCATTCTGAGGGAAGAAGAACTCACTGGTGAGCTCAGCAACATAAAAAGGCATGGACATCCATGGAAGACAACAGTGGTGGATAATCGCAGGATCCTCTCTATGGTAAAGAAAAACCCATTCACAACATCCAGACAAGTGAAGGACACTCTCCAGGAGGTGGGCGTATCATTGTCAGTCTACAATCAAGAGAAGACTTCATGAGAACAAACACAGAGGGTTCACCACAAGGTGCAAACCATTCATAAGCCTGAAGAATAGAAAAACCAGATTAGACTTTGCCAAAAAAACATCTAAAAAAGCCAGACCAGTTCTGGAAAAGCGTTCTTTGGACGGATGAAACTAAAATGAATCTGTACCAGAATGTTGGGAAGAAAAAAGTGCGAGGAACGCTTGGAACAGCTCATGATCCAAAGCACACAACGTCATCTGAAAAACATAGTGGAGGCAGTGTGATGGCATGGGCATGCATGGCTTCTAGTGGCACTGGGTCGTTGGTGTTTATTGATGATGTGACAGAAGACAGAAGCAGCTGGATGAATTTACAGATATACTGTCAGCCAAGATTCGGCCAAATGCAGCAAAGTTGATTGGATGGTGCTTCACAGTACAGATGGACAATGATCCAAAATACACTGCAAAAGCAACCCAGGAGCTTTTGAAAGAAAAGAAGTGGAATATTCTGCAATGGCCGAGTCTGTCACCTTATCTCACCCCAATTGAGCATGCAATTCACTTGCTGAAGGCAAAACTAAATATATGTGGCCAAATATATATGGACCTAGCTGTGTGTGTGTGTGTATATATATATATAGTACTCTGTAAAAGTTATAGGCAGGTCTGAAAACATCAATATATCAAAAATTAGGTGCAGCTAATATTAAACATACAAAACATAAATACCTTGCAAAGAAATCAATGATAAAAATTAATAACCAGCAATATAAATCTATATTCGTCCATTGATATTTTTACAGTGAAGGTAGTGCTGATTAAAGTGACCAACAAATTAGTGTTAATAAATGTATAAAGTGACAAAGTATTCAATAAAGTGAATAATGGTGTATTAAGTGCAAAAAGGCCACAGATATTAGTAGATGTGAAGTCCCAATACAGGATCTTGGGTTAGAAGTGATCCCCTTTTTATCTTCTGGTGATATCTCAAATAATAGTATTGCTCACTCACCAGATGCGCAATATCATCACGCATTTGAGAACACAATATCTCAGAAGGTCAGCTGGATCCTCTTATAGGGTGTCTACAACCTGGTATCGATTCCTCCCTGGACTAACCATGGAAAGCAGCAACTCCCATCTCCTCATCAAGAGGCTCTGCGGGTGGTTAGACCAAATGCAGTTATCATTGGAAGACATGGGGTATGACTTTTCATTCAACTTTGATGTCCAAAGTCGTAAAACCTCTTTCCTCACAGTACCTCCAGACAACTAGACCAGTCATAGCCCCCAAACCTCCAAAAATGAGATCCTTTGTAAATCCCTCAGGTGCAGTGTATTCTCCCCTCTCCACAACCTCTCAGAAGTGAAAACACTTCTGAAAACACAGAGGTTGTGGAAAGGGGAGATCCCCCAAGCGGCAGTCGGATATTCCCTGGATCAACTTTCCCTATAAATGTTATATCCAGTTATATTCTGTGTATCCAAGAAAGAATCCAGGACTTTCCTACAGCAATCCACTGAGCTGGCCACAACCAACTCTTGAGGGAGTCTATTCCACATTCTCACAGCTCTTACTGTGAAGAAACCTTTCTGTGTTACATTTCATTTCCTCCAGACGTAAAGAGTGCCCCCTTGTCCTCTGTGATGACCTCAGGGGGAATAACTACACTGAGTTCAGTATATGAACCGCTGATGTATTTATACATGGAGATCATATCCCCCTTATATATTATACATGGAGATCATATCCCCCTTATGTATTATACATGGAGATCATATCCCCCCTTATGTATTATACATGGAGATCATATCCCCCTTATGTATTATACATGGAGATCATATCCCCCCTTATGTATTATACATGGAGATCATATCCCCCCTTATGTATTATACATGGAGATCATATCCCCCCTTATGTATTATACATGGTGATCATATCCCCCTTATGTATTATACATGGAGATCATATCCCCCCCTTATGTATTATACATGGTGATCATATCCCCCCTTATGTATTTTACATGGTGATCATATCCCCCCTTATGTATTATACATGGTGATCATATCCCCCCCTTATGTATTATACATGGTGATCATATCCCCCCTTATGTATTTTACATGGTGATCATATCCCCCCTTATGTATTATACATGGTGATCATATCCCCCCTTATGTATTTTACATGGTGATCATATCCCCCCTTATGTATTATACATGGTGATCATATCCCCCCTTATGTATTATACATGGAGATCATATCCCCCCTTATGTATTATACATGGAGGTCATATCCCCCCTTATGTATTATACATGGAGATCATATCCCCCCTTATGTATTATACATGGAGATCATATCCCCCCTTATGTATTATACATGGAGATCATATCCCCCCCTTATGTATTATACATGGAGATCATATCCCCCCTTATGTATTATACATGGAGATCATATCCCCCTTATGTATTATACATGGAGATCATATCCCCCCTTATGTATTATACATGGAGATCATATCCCCCCCTTATGTATTATGCATGGTGATCATATCCCCCCTTATGTATTATACATGGAGATCATATCCCCCCTTATGTATTATACATGGAGATCATATCCCCCCTTATGTATTATACATGGAGATCATATCCCCCTTATGTATTATACATGGAGATCATATCCCCCCTTATGTATTATACATGGAGATCATATCCCCCCTTATGTATTATACATGGAGATCATATCCCTCCTTATGTATTATACATGGAGATCATATCCCCCCTTATGTATTATACATGGAGATCATATCCCCCCTTATGTATTATACATGGAGATCATATCCCCCTTAATCTCCTCTTCTCAGTAGAGAATACATTCAGTTCCTCTAATCTTTCCTCATAGCTGATCTCCTCAATGCCTCTTATCAGTTTGGTTGCCCTTCTCTGGACTTTCTCCAGTTCCCCAATGTTCTTTTTGTGAATTGGAGCCCAAAACTGAACTGCATATTCCAGATGAGGTGTTACTGATGATTTGTACCAGTGGGGGGGGGGGGCTGATATCTCTCTCTCTGGAGTCTATACCTCTCCTAATACAAGAGAAGATTTTGCTCTCTTTAGATCCTGCAGCTTGGCATTGCTGCCATTATTAAGCTTGTGATCTACCAGAACTCCCAGATCCTTCTCCACCATTGACCCCCCCAGATCCTTCTTCCACCATTGACCCCCCCAGATTCTTCTCCACCATTGATTCCCCCAGGTGTACCCCCCTAGTATGTGTGATGCATGCATATTCTTAGCCCCCAAGTGCAGATCCTTACATTTATCAACATTAAACCTCATTGGCCCCATAGTCCCCCAATTACACAGAGCATTGAGGTCGGCTTGTACGTTGGAGACATCCTGTAAGGACGTTATTCCCCGGCACAGCTTGGTGTCATCTGCAAAGACTGAAATGAGATTTATAATCCCAGACCATGTATTGTTTATAAATTTATTAAAAAGTAATGGTCCCAACACTGAACCTTGGGGTACCCCACTAATAACACTGAACCTTGGAGAACCCCACTAATAACACTGAACCTTGGGGTACACCACTAATAACACTGAACCTTGGGGTACACCACTAATAACACTGAACCTTGGAGAACCCCACTAATAACACTGAACCTTGGGGTACACCACTAATAACACTGAACCTTGGGGCACCCCACTAATAACACTGAACCTTGGGGTACACCACTAATAACATTGAACCTTGGGGTACCCCACTAATAACACTGAACCTTGGGGTACACCACTAATAACACTGAACCTTGGGGTACACCACTAATAACACTGAACCTTGGGGTCCCCCACTAATAACACTGAACCTTGGGGTACCCCACTGACACCCCTAGACGATTCAGAGTATGAATCATTAACCACTAATCTCTGAATACCATCTTTTAGCCAGTTTTCTATACATTTAAATGCAGATTTTTCCAAGTCCGTAGACTTTACCTTACACCTTAGCTGTGTGTGGGGAACTGTGTCAAACGCTTTTGCAAAATCCAAGTGTACCACGTCCACCGCCACCCCTCTGTCCAAGTATATCACGTCCACCACCACCCCTCTGTCCAAGTATACCACGTCCACTGCCACGCCTCTGTCCAAGTACACCACGTCCACCACCACCCTTCTGTCCAAGTATGCCACTTCCACCGCAACCCCTCTGTCCAAGTATACCATGTCCACCGCAACCCCTCTGTCTAAGTATACCATGTCCACAGCCACCCCCCTGTCCAAGTATACCATGTCCACAGCCACCCCTCTGTCCAAGTATACCATGTCCACAGCCACCCCTCTGTCCAAGTATACCACATCCACCGCCACCCCTCTGTCCAAGTATACCACGTCCACCACCACCCCTCTGTCCAAGTACACCATGTCCACCACCACCCCTCTGTCCAAGTATACCACGTCCACCGCCACCCCTCTGTCCAAGGTTTTGCTCACCTCCTCATTATTATTATTATTCAGGATTTGTATAGCACCAACAGTTTGCTCAGCGCTGTACATTATAATGGGAGACAGTACATGAGACAGCACAGTAACAATATGATTCAATACACAAGGGGTTCGTGGGCCTTGCTCCTTGGAGCTTACAATCTAGGAGATCTAGGATCTACAATCTCATAAAAAGAAATTAGATTTGTTTGACAACTTCTGTCTTTCTTGAATCCATGCTGTCTGTTGCGTAATAGGTCTATAATTACTTGGTAAAGATTTTTTACCCCTTTTTAAATATAGACACCACATTGGTCTTACACCAATCCAGTGGTACTATGCCAGTCATAAAAGAGTCCCTAAAAATTAGAAACAATGGCTTTGACTTTTTTGAAGGTGGCCTGACGTCCTCTAGTGGGCCCTGTGCTCACTGCCCAGCACCATAGAGCACAATTGGCATTTGCCATTGAACACCAGAATTGGCAGGTCCACTGGCGCCCTGTGCTTTTCACAGATGAGAGCAGGTTCCCCCTGAGCACATGTGACAGATGTGAAAGGGTCTGGAGAAGCCGTGGAGAACATTCTGCTGCCTCTGACATGACCGTTTTGGTGGTGGGTCAGTGATGGTTTGGGGAGGCATATCCATGGAGGGACGCACAGACCTCTACAGCCTAGACAATGGCACCATGACTACTATTAGATATCGGGATAAATCCTTGGACTCATTTTCAGACCCTACGCTGGTGGAGTGGGTCCTGGGTTCCTCCTGGTGCAGTGGGTCCTGGGTTCCTCCTGGTGCAGTGAGTCCTGGGTTCCTCCTGGTGCAGGGGGTCTTGGGTTCCTCCTAGTGCAGTGGGTCCTGGGTTCCTCCTGGTGCATGACAATGCCCAGCCTCATGTGGCGAGAGTATGCAGGCAGTTCCTGGAGGATGAAGGAATTGATTCCATTGAATGGCCCCCACGCTTGCCTGACCTAAATCCAATAGAACACCTCTGGAATGTCATGTTTCGGTCCATCCGACGTGGCCTAGTTGCACCACAGACTGTCCAGGAGCTCAGTGATGCCTTGGTCCAGATCTGGGAAGAAATCCCCCAGGACACCATCTGTGGTCTCATTAGGAACCTCTCCCGACATTGTCAGGCATGCATACAAGCACATGGGGACCATACAAACAACTGAGGACCATTCTGAGTTGCTGCAATGACTTTTCAGCAAAATGGACTAACCTGCTGCATCATTTTTTCACTTTGATTCGCGGGGTGTATCTGAATTCAGTCCTCTGTAGGTCGATCATTTTTTTTCCATCAAACAATGGGGCGTCCTTACGTTCCTCACCCATCACCCCGTCCATATCAGTATAGAGATTCAGCAGGAGATTTTTTCCCCATTGAGATCTGATGGGTTTTCAAAGTGTTCCTTTCATTTTTTTAAGCAGTATATATATATATATATATATATATATATACAGTACTCTATAAAAGTTATCGACCGGCATGAAGCAATGCTGTAAAGTGGGAATGCTTTCAAAAATATGTATTTTAATGGTTTATTTTTTTTATCAATTTACAAAATGCAAAGTGAGCGAACAGAAAAAATATCTAAATCAAATCGATATTTTGTGTGACTTCCCTTTGGCTTTGAGCCGGTATCAATTCATTTCATCAAGCTCTCATTAAGAATGTCTTTCTGCCGTGTATCTCAGAAAACTGAACATATATAATGGCAAATATTGATGTAGCACCACCATACAAAAATGAGGTTCTTCATGCATTGTCCCGCTTTATGGCACAACATCCCACTGTCCCTGTTGTGGCTGTTGGAGACTTTGATAATGTTTTGAATCTGACAATGGATAGATATGCTCAGATTGGGAGTGGCGAGGTACATGGTGACCACCATTTTTGCCAGGCAACTGAGGGAGCTTGGGTTGTATGATGTATGACGGGAACAACATCTGCATGAGCATTGATACTCTTGCTCTTCTAGCTCTTATCAATCCCTAACTAACTTAGAATAATTTTCATCGGTGGTTCTTCCATGGATCGGGTCCTCTGCTTATGGTCCTAGAGGTCTGTAGGACCATTCCCCTTTGATCCTTAAGTTTGCCAAGCAAGGGGTGAGGGGGCTCGTTCCCTGGAAGGTAAACCCCTTCTGGCTCACCGTAATTATGGATTCTGATCAGGGGCGGACTGACCATTCGGGTACTCGGGTCAGTAGGGGGCCCCATGAGATGTCCCTGGTACCTTTCATAGGCTTTTTTGGGTGTGGTTTGAGTGTGGGCAAGGACACAGAGGCCCCATGATCCCCCTATTGCCCGGGGGCCCCATGAGTTGTCAGTCCACCCCTGATTCTGATACGGTAACGTAGCATCCTTCTGAACTCTGGCTCTGCTTCTCGGTTGGTCATCTGGGAACCTTAAAAACATATCTCAGAGGTGTCCTTATAAAGGACATCTCTAGAGTTATATCCATTGGTAGGCAGTGGGCGGAGACTTTGGGTAGAGAGGTGCAAGCGGCTGAGCACCAGTTTGTTGAGAATCCCAATCCCAATCAATGTAGATGGGAAACGGCCTTGCAGATATACAAATCCCAAATGCCTATACAAATAATATTATAAAATATATTTTTCTTCCATGTGGGTGAGGGAATCAAACCTACAGCCCAAATAAATCAATACCTCCTCCAATGATTACAGAGGAACCAAAAATAACTAAATGAACCTATCATCCTGGGAGGGTGCTCCCCACATGAAAGAAAAATATATTTTAAAAATACGTTCTTAATATATTCTTCCCAAATATACTGACATATATTTCAAATACTACAATTTTGGCCATATTCAATATATTTTAAAAATATATTTCAGAATATTTGTGAATATATTTTTAAAAATATATTCAGAACAAATGCTGCAATATATATCAAAATGTAATCTGGAACGCATTTACAAGTATATTTAAATACCTATGTTTAAATGCATTTTTTTTAGATGTTCAAAAATATCTGGAAAATATATTTTGGAAAATATATTTTTAAATATATAAAAAATATATAAAAATATATTTTAATTTACATTTTTGGAATACATGTAAAAATATATTCGTGTAGGCCAATGTATTGTAAATATACAGTCAGGTCCATAAATATTGGGACATCAACACAATTCTAACATTTTTGGCTCTATACACCACCACAATGGATTTGAAATGAAACAAACAAGATGTGCTTTAACTGCAGACTGTCAGCTTTATTTGAGGGTATTTACATCCAAATCAGGTGAACGGTGTAGGAATTACAACAGTTTGCATATGCGCCTCCCACTTGTTAAGGGACCAAAAGTAATGGGACAGAATAATAATCATAAATCAAACTTTCACTTTTTAATACTTGGTTGCAAATCCTTTGCAGTCAATTACAGCCTGAAGTCTGGAACGCATAGACATCACCAGACGCTGGGTTTCATCCCTGGTGATGCTCTGCCAGGCCTCTACTGCAACTGTCTTCAGTTCCTGCTTGTTCTTGGGGCATTTTCCCTTTAGTTTTGTCTTCAGCAAGTGAAATGCTCAATCGGATTCAGGTCAGGTGATTGACTTGGCCATTGCAGAACATTCCACTTCTTTCCCTTAAAAAACTCTTTGGTTGCTTTTGCAGTATGCTTTGGGTCATTGTCCATCTGCACTGTGAAGCGGCGTCCAATGAGTTCTGAAGCATTTGGCTGAATATGAGCAGATAATATTCCCGAAACACTTCAGAATTCATCCTGCTGCTTTTGTCAGCAGTCACATCATCAAAAAATACAAGAGAACCAGTTCCATTGGCAGCCATACATGCCCACGCCATGACACTACCACCACCATGCTTCACTGATGAGGTGGTATGCTTAGGATCATGAGCAGTTCCTTTCCTTCTCCATACTCTTCTCTTCCCATCACTCTGGTACAAGTTGATCTTGGTCTCATCTGTCCATAGGATGTTGTTCCAGAACTGTGAAGGTTTTTTTAGATGTCATTTGGCAAACTCTAATCTGGCCTTCCTGTTTTTGAGGCTCACCAATGGTTTACATCTTGTGGTGAACCGTCTGTATTCACTCTGGTGAAGTCTTCTCTTGATTGTTGACTTTGACACACATACACCTACCTCCTGGAGAGTGTTATTGATCTGGCCAGCTGTTGTGAAGGGTGTTTTCTTCACCAGGGAATGAATTCTTCAGTCATCCACCACAGTTGTTTTCCGTGGTCTTCCGGGTCTTTTGGTGTTGCTGAGCTCACCGGTGCGTTCCTTCTTTTTAAGAATGTTCCAAACAGTTGTTTTGGCCACGCCTAATGTTTTTGCTATCTCTCTGATGGGTTTGTTTTGTTTTTTCAGCCTAATCATGGCTTGCTTCACTGATAGTGACAGCTCTTTGGATCTCATCTTGACAGTTGACAGCAACAGATTCCATATGCAAATAGCACACTTGAAATGAACTCTGGACCTTTTATCTGCTCATTGTAATTGGGATAATGAGGGAATAACACACACCTGGCCATGGAACAGCTGAGAAGCCAATTGTCCCATTACTTTTGGTCAATTAACAAGTGGGAGGCACATATGCAAACTGTTGTAATTCCTACACCGTTCACCTGATTTGGATGTAAATACCCTCAAATTAAAGCTGACAGTCTGCAGTTAAAGCACATCTTGTTTGTTTCATTTCAAATCCATTGTGGTGGTGTATAGAGCCAAAAATGTTAGAATTGTGTCCATGTCCCAATATTTATGGACCTGACTGTATGTTGAATGTATCATTATTTTTCTAAATATATTGAAAATATATTTCCCTTCCATATGGGTACATCTACAATATACTGGATGAGATCATAGTGGCAGCTCCTGGGTCCCCCATGAAGGCAGAAGCGACAAGAAGTTGATATCAGGAATAATCAATTTTTATTACATTCAGTAAGGACACATCAAGGAAACATTTCCTATAGTTAGAGATTTGTAAAGTGCTGAGCAAACTGTTGGCACAATATAAATCCTGTATTATAATAATAGTAAAGGTCCTAGGGAAATGTTACCGTGTAAAATAATAACATCAATTACAGATTATTAATGGATTATACAGTTAGTACAACAGAACAATGTACGATGGGAAGACAACAGTTTAAAGATGGTACAACGGCCATTTTATATTTGTAAACAGTGGCAGTTGCGTTATGTCATGTGAAAACTTTTTCACATTTTTTTTTTCACAAAGGCAAGGCTCGTGGCTTTTAATTTTTTTTATATGGAGCCCCCAGCTTTTTTGAAAATGAAAACAAAAATGCAGCTTCTGCAACTGTGGATGTCACTTGCAGTACCTCTTCTCTACCACAAGATGTCTTCAGTCTTCCAGGTGGCCAGTATCATTCCTCCTGGAAGACTGGGGGTGCGGCCTGTAAGTGCAGAGCGTCATAGACCCACCCCCGAGAGGTCATCACCGTAGCACCCTGCGCTCCCACATGGAAGAAAAATATATTTTAAATATATTTTAAAAATACATTCTTAATATATTCTTCCCAAATATATTGACCTATATTTCAAATACTACAATTTTGGCCGTATTCAATATATTTCAAAAATATATTTCAATATATTTGTGAATATATTATTAAAAATACATTCAGAACACACGCTGCAATATATATCAAAGTGCAATTTGGAATGCATCTACAAGTATATTTAAAAATCTGTTTAAATGCATTTTTTTTAGATGTTCAAAAATATCTGGAAAATATATTTAGAGAAATATATTTTTAGATATATGCCTTTGGAAAATACGTATATTTTAATTTACATTTTGGGAATACATGTTAAAATATATTCTTGTAGGCCAATATATTGCAAATATATGTATTTTTTTTTTTTTCTAAATTTAAAGAAAATATATTTCCATATGGGCTGCACTGAGGTCATTACAAGAAAGTTGCTCTCTGCATCGTGAAGGACCGCCCAGCCCTGGAGAAGAGGCAGAGAGGAAAAGGACCCCTCATATCACATGACCCAACTAATTATTTTTTTTTGTGCTTGCTGTACCATATTTTTTATTCTTTTTTTTTTTTTTTATTACATATAAGAGGTATGTAATTTCTCTTCCCAATAATTATTTGTATTGATGCAATTATTCATCTTCCTGACCTGCAACTGCTCAGATATGAAGGGGGTGCATTTAAAAAAAAATTGCAAAATTTTGTGATAGGATATGGTGCTAATAGGTAGCCAACATCCCTATATATGTGCAATCATTCAAAAGAACCCTTTAATACAGTGGTCTCCAAACTTCGACCCGGGGGCTGAATGTGCTTGCTTTTATCTGGTCCTTGGGACACTATTTAATTCACTGACACCAATGAAAGGCATAATTCCTCCTAATGACACCAACGATGGGGAAAAATCCTACCAAAGATATAAATGATGGGGCATAGTTCCTCCCAATGACACCAACAATGGGGTCTAATGACACCAATCATGGGGCACAATACCTCCCACCAATGAAAGGCATAATTCCTCCTAATGACACCAACGATGGGGAAAAATCCTACCAATGATACAAATGATGGGGCATAGTTCCTCCCAATGACACCAACAATGAGGTCTAATGACACCAATCATGGGGCACAATACCTCCCACCAATGAAAGGCATAATTCCTCCTAATGACACCAACGATGGGGAAAAATCCTACCAATGATATAAATGATGGGGCATAGTTCCTCCCAATGACACCAACAATGGGGTCTAATGACACCAATCATGGGGCACAATACCTCCCACCAATGAAAGGCATAATTCCTCCTAATGACACCAACAATCGGGCAAAATCCTACCAATGACATAAATGATGGGGCATAGTTCCTCCCAATGACACCAAAATGACACCAATCATGGTGCACAATACCTTTCAATGACACTAATGATGAGGCACAATTTCTCCCACTGACACCAATGATAGGGGATTGCTTACTCCCACTGATGCTGGGACATTTTGTATTCCTGTCAGCCACAGTCCGCCCCCCCCTAAAGTCTGAAGGACAGTAAACTGGCCCTTTGTTTTCAAAATTTGGAGACCCTTGCTCTAATAAATGGGGATTTTAAACCTACATAAATCAATAACAAAAACTTTTTTTTAGAAATATAAAAAAATTCCAAACTTTTTATTTTTTTAAATTCCAATGTATTAATAAACATTTTTGATTTTTTTTTTTATATTTTTTGTTATTGATTTATGTAGCCTTAAAAGTTCCATTTACTAGAAGAATCTTTTGATTGTTTAAAAAAATTGGACAGCTAGAGATAGAGATAGAGATAGATAGATACTATATTGCCAAAAGTATTGGGCCAGCCCTCCAAATCGTGTGATTCAGGTGTTCCAATCCCCTCCAATCATGTGATTCAGGTGTTCCAATCCCCTCCATGGACACAGGTGTATACAATCAAGCCCCTAGGCATGCAGACTGCTTCTACAAACATTGGTGAAAGAATGGGTCGCTCTCAGGAGCTCAGTGGCTCCAAGCGTGGTCCCGTGATAGGTGGCCACCTGTGCAATAAGTCCATCCGTGACATTTCCTGGCTACTAAATATTCCACGCTCAACTGTTAGTGGGATTATAACAAAGTGGAAGCGACTGGGAACAACAGCAACTCAGCCACCAAGTGGTAGGCCACGTCACATGACAGGGCGGGGTCAGCGCATGCTGAAGCGCACAGTGCGCAGAAGTCACCAACTGTGTGCAGAGTCAATAGCTGAAGACCTCCAAACTTGGTGTGGCCTTCAGATGAGCCCAACAACAGTGCGTAGAGAGCTTCATGGAATGGGTTTCCATTGGCCGAGCAGCTGCATCCAAGGCTTACATCACCAAGCGCAATGCAAAGCGTCGGATGCCGTGGTGTAAAGCACGCCGCCACTGGACTCTAGAGCAGAGGAGACGTGTTCTTTGGAGTGACCAATCACGCTTCTCTGTCTGGCAATCTGATGGACGTGTCTGGGTTTGGCGGTTGCCAGAAGAACGGTACTTGCCTGACTGCACTGTGCCAAGTGTAAAGTTTGGTGGGGAGGATTATGGTGTGGGGATGTTTTTCAGGGGTTGGGCTTGGCCCCCTAGTTCCAGTGAAGGGAACTTTTAAGGTGACATTTTGGACAATTTCATGCCCCCAACTTTGTGGGAAGAGTTTGGGGATGGCCCCTTCCTGTTCCAACATGACTACACATCAGTGCACAAAGCAAGGTCCATAAAGACATGGAGGAGCCAGTTTGGGGTGGAGGAACTTGACTGGCCTGCACAGAGTCCTGACCTCAACACCATAGAACACCTTTGGGATGAATTAGAGCGGAGACTGCGAGCCAGGCCTCCTCCCCTGACATCAGTGCCTGACCTGACAAATGTGCTTCTGGAAGAATGGTCCAACCTTCCCATAGACACCCTCCTAAACCTTGTGGACGGCCTTCCCAGAAGAGTTGAAGTTGTTATAGCTGCAAAGGGCGGGGCCAACTCAATATTGAACCCTACGGACTAAGACTGGGGGGCTATTAAAGGTCATGTGTGTGGGAAGGGCGGGGCCAACTCAATATTGAACCCTACGGACTAAGACTGGGGGGCCATTAAAGGTCATGTGCGTGGAAAGGGCGGGGCCAACTCAATAATGAACCCTACGGACCAAGACTGGGGGGCCATTAAAGGTCATGTGCGTGGAAAGGCCGGCCAACCAATACTTTTGGCAATATAGTGTGATATATATATATAAATATATTATTCCCTTCAAGGTATGTATTATCATATATCTATCAGCTTCTACATTTATACAAGAGATGTGTTGTGTAAATAGACCCTTTGTACCTTCGTATGTCACACTTCCTTTGCCAAGACTTTTATGCCTTAAATCCATTGTATTATATCTTATTATAGTTTATTATATATATATATACATACAGCGAGGAACAGAAGTATTTGAACCCCCTGCAATTTTGCAAGTTCTCCCACTTCTCCATCATGGAGGGGTCTGACATTCACATTGTAGGTGCATTCCCACTCTGAGAGACAGAATTAAAAAAAAACAATTCAGGAAATCACATTGTATGATTTGTAAAGAATGTATTTGTCTCGCACTGCTGAACAGAAGTATTTGAACCCCCGAGAAGATCCGTGTTAATATTTGGTACAGAAGCCTTTGTCTGCAATTACAGAGGTCAGACGTTTCCTGTAGTCCCTGACCAGGTTTGCACTGCAACAGGGATTTTGGCCGACTCCTCCCCACAGATCTCTAGATCTGTCAGGTTTCGGGGCTGTCGCTGAGCAACAAGGAGTTTCAGGTCCCTCCAAAGATGTTCTATTGGATTTAGGTGTGGAGACTGGCTAGGCCACTCCAGAACCTTGATATGCTTCTTACGGAGCCACTCCTTGGTTCTCCTGGCTGTGTGCTTCGGGTCGTTGTCATGTTGGAAGACCCAGCCACGACCCATCTTCAATGCTCTGACTGAGGGAAGGAGGTTGTTGCTCAAAATCTCACAGTAAATGGCCCCATTCATCCTCTCCTTAATACAGTGCAGTCATCCTGTCCCCTTCGCAGAAAAGCACCCCCAAAGCATGATGTTACCACCCCCATGCTTCACAGTAGGGATGGTGTTCTTGGGATGCAACTCATCCTTCTTTTTCCTCCAAACACGACGAGTGAAGTTTAGACCAAAAAGTTCTACTTTGGTCTCATCTGACCACATGACTTTCTCCCATGCCTCCTCTGCATCATCCAGATGGTCATTGGCAACCTTCAGACGGGCCTGGACATGTGATGACTTGAGCAGGGGAACCTTCTGTGCAATGCATGATTTGAAACCATGACGGCGTAGTGTTCTACCGACAGTGACCTTTGAAACTGTGGTCCCAGCTCTCTTCATGTCATTGACCAGCTCCTCCCTTGTAGTTCTGGGCTGATTCCTCACCTTTCTGATCATCAGTGATACCCCACGAGGTGAGATCTTGCATGGAGCCCCAGTCCGAGGGAGACTGACAGTCGTCTTTAGCCTCTTCCATTTTCTAACAATTGCTCCAACAGTTGATCTATTTTCACCAAGCTGCTTGGCAATTGCCGTAGCCCTTTCCAGCCTTGTGGAGGTCCACAATTTTGTCTCTGGTGTCTTTTGACAGCTCTTTGGTCTTGCCCATGGTAGTAGTTGGCGTCTGACTGACTGTGGGGTGGACAGGTGTCTTTAAAGAGCTCAGACAGGTGCTACTAAGTTAGATTAATGAGTGGAGTAGAGGTGGACTTTTTAAAGGCACAGTAACAGATCTTTGAGAGCCAGAATTCTTGCTGTTTCTTAGTTGTTCAAATACTTCTGTTCAGCAGTGCAAGACAAATACATTCTTTACAAATCATACAATGTGATTTCCTGAATTTATTTTAAAATCCTGTCTCTCAGAAAGGGAATGCACCTACAATGTGAATGTCAGATCCCTCCATGATGGAGAAGTGGGAGAACTTGCAAAATCGCAGGGTGTTCAAATACCTCTGTTCCTCACTGTATATATATATATATATATATATATATATATATATATATATATATATATATATGGCTTTAATTCTGCAGGAACACAGAGGAACACTGTTCCGGCACCTCCCACCTCCTGCACTGAATGTAGGAAATGGCAAGGGGTTAGGGGTGTGTTGGAGGATCTATTGATGCTCGCTGCTGGGGGATCTATTTTTGATGGAAGGGATCTACTTTTGCAGGAAGGTCTATTGTTGCTGCTGGGGGATACATTTTTGCAAGCGGGGCGGGTTCTATTTTCTATTGTTTCTGGGGATGGGTCTTATGTTGCTGGGGGTCCATTGTTACTGGTCGAGATCTACTGTTGAGGGGGGGGGCTATTGTTTCTGGCTGCCGGAGGGTCTATTGACACATGTTGCAGGGAGATCTGTTGTTGCTGCTGGGGGTTCTATTGTTTCTGGTGGGGGTATTTTTAATTGCAGGTGATCCATTGTGGTTGGCGGATCTGTTGCCACTGGGGCTGTTGCTGGCAGCAGGAGATCTATTGTACTGCTTTTCTTGCTATCATTAACAATTTCCACACAAATTAATTCCACCACAAAATGATACTTGCTTCTGTATATATGGGTGGAGGAACTTGACTGGCCTGCACAGAGTCCTGACCTCAAGCCCATAGAACACCTTTGGGATGAATTAGAGCGGAGACTGTGAGCCAGGCCTCCTCCCCCGACATCAGTGCCTGACCTGACAAATGTGCTTCTGGAAGAATGGTCCAACCTTCCCATAGACACCCTCCTAAACCTTATGGACGGCCTTCCCAGAAGAGTTGAAGCTGTTATGGATTCAAAGGGCGGGACAACTCAATATTGAACCATACAGAGCAAGGCTTTTCGTCCGACACTAGCACCTGGCCTCACAAATGCGCTACCACAGTGTCTCCCAGGTTACATAGTGCCTCCAGCCCCCCATAACTGCCTGCAGTGCCCCTCAACATCCCCTCCACAGTGCCCTTAGGCCCCTTAAGAGCCCTCAGCTGTCATAGTACTCCCCCCCTACTGCCCACAGTGTCTTTAGGTTCCCTGAGGGCCTTCAATCCCCACAGTGCCTCTCCAAACTCCCACACAGCCACCCAGTCTCCCACTGTACCAGAGCCTCCAACCCCCCACGGTGTAACAACCTCCAACAGTGTCCCCCCTGAAGCCTTCTCCAGCTTCCCCAGATCCAGGCCCCTCCAGAAACCTCAACCTTCCCTCCAATCCCACAGTGACACCGAGCCCCATCAAGAGCCTTCCAGCACTCCCACACCTTTATTTTGTGAGTATAAACTTTGTTTTTTTTGTTTACTGTTGGGTCCTGGAAGGTTTTGAAAGAATTTACGGGGCCCTGGTCTCAATTTGGTTGAGAACCACAGTTCTAGAAAGATCCCACCAAAATGTTTTCCTGCTGTAGCTGGTGTGTCACAGTCACCAATCAGCAGCAGGCTGGAAGACTATATTTGGATCGGTGTGTGTGCACAGCATGGAGTTTGATCTCTAATGGGTTCTGCCTTTCCGATGCTGGAGCAAGGAGAAGAATATAGCTGTGACTTGCTTCTGCTTTAGAAATGTCGTCATTCGTTGGTGAAATTTACAAGGTAGCACAATGTTCTAAACACTCGATATAAAGAGACATTGTGACCGAGGCTGGTTCCCTCACCCATCAATCCTGCCTTGAAAACCCCATTGACTGAGCTACGTCTCCTCCTTCCCATAGGAACGCAGGACAATGGGACTTTGTGAACGTTTTCCTGATTGCAGTTGTAGGCAGTTTGGACAGAAAACCCATTGAAGGCTCGGACAAACAGGTCCTCTCAGTCCAACTGGTGCCATTGTGGCCTTGCTGTATATAAGAGACCCGACCTCATGGCTGAACAAGGCAATGGTTTTCTCCCTCTATCGCCTTCATCTTTTTTGTTGGAGGCCGGGCAGCAGATCCAAAACCCTGGCATGCAGAAACAGGCCATACATAGGGTACAGCACAGAGCTGAATTATTAAAAATGGATGAGGAGCACCAATGATCCTAAAGACTGGCTGGTGGTCAAGCATTTGTGTCCTTGCAGCAACAATTTTAATGTGAAGGGGTTGGGTTAGAACCTCTGCCAGGTTCATATAACCATCTGTGTCCCAACTGAAGATGCCCATATGGAAGAGAAATATATTTTCAAAAAGAAAGAATGAAAAATATGGTACAGCAAACATGAAAAAAAAATAATTAGGTCGGTCATGTGATATGAGGGGTACTTTTCCTCTCTGCCTCTTCTCCAGGGCTGGGCGGTCCTTCACGATGCAGAGAACAACTTTCTTGTAATGATCTCAGTGCAGCCCATATGGAAGAGAAATATATTTTCAATATATTTAGAAAAAAAAAAAAAATGATACATGCGACCTATATTTACAATATATTGGCCTACACAAATAGGTATTCCAAAAAAATTTAAATTAAAATATATTTTCCAAAGGCCTATATTTAAAAATATATTTTCCAGATATTTTTGAACATCTAATAAAAATGCATTTAAACGTAGATTTTTAAATATACTTGTAAATGCATTCCAAATGACACTTTGATATATATTGCAGCGTGTGTTCTGAATATATTTTTAATAATATATTCACAGATATATTGAAATATATTTTTTAAATATATTGAATATGGCCAAAATTTGCGTAGGCCAATGTATTGTAAATATATGTTGCATGTATAATTTTTTTTTTTCTAAATATATTGAAAATATATTTCTCTTCCATATGGGAACCCATAATTTGGGATTTTTTTTTCACTTTCACATTCACTGATAATAGTCACCAGATGGTGACAGCAGACAGCAATAAAAACCTGACAGAGGTTCTAATCGCTCTCCACTTCTCTCTCTCCTCAAAGTCTCAAGTTTTCATTGTGCACCATTTACTACCTTCTAGCTGCCGGCAGCCTGACAACCAATGACATCATCAGGTGATAAGGAGGATGTCAGCTGCCTGCACAGCATCCCAGTACCCTCCCCCGCCCCTCTCCTTCAGTGCTGGGGTCACATTAGCTCAGTTATGGTGAAAAACTGAGGGAGAGGAGAAACATGGGTTAACTAGTCGGTACCAGTGTGCAAAAGTGTACTTGCTTTGGAAGAATCAATCCCTATAATGTTGGGTGTCCTACATGTGTGGGTGTTGCTGTGATTGAATCGTTTTTCACATTTTAGAATGGAGTGCCCTTTTAAAATTATGGACAGTCCCAAGGAACCCTTTAAAATTATGGACAGTCTTGGAGCACCCCATTCTAAAATGGGGTGCCGCAAGACTGTCCGTCATTTTACCCCTTGCCTACCGGCCACATATACCCCCCTCCTGCCCATGCAGTTTGAATGACAATTGTGCGGTCATGCAACACTGTACCCATATGAATTTTTTATCATTTTTTTGAGACAGATAAAGCTTTATTTTGGTGGTATTTAATCACCTCGGGGGGTTTTATTTTTTGCTAAACAAACCAAAAACAACTGAAAATTGTGAAAAAAAAGTTTTTTATTAGTTTTTGTTATAAAATTTTGTAAATAAGTGATTTTTCTCCTTCACTGATGTGCGCTACTGAGGCTGCAGTGATGGGCACTGATAGGTGGCACTGATGGACACTGATAGGTGGAACTGATGAGCAGGCACTGGTAGGTGGCACTGATGGGCATTGACAGGTATCACTGATGGGCACTGAAAGGCAGACTCATATATGTCACTGATAGGTGGCATTGTTAGGTAGCACTGATAGGTGGCACTGACTGGCACTGATAGGCAGCACTGGCTGGCACTGTTAGGTGGCACTGACTGGCACTGATAGGCAGCACTGACGCGCAGTGATAGGCGGCACTGACTGGCACTGAGAGGTGGCACTGACTGGCAAAACTGAGAGGTGGCACTGAAAGGCAGCTCAGATGGGCACTGATATGTGGCATTGGTGTGCACTGTTAGGCTCTGATATGTAGCATTGATGTGGCACTAATGGACACTGGCACGTGGCACTGATGAGCACTGACAGCTGGCACTGATGGACACTGACAGGTGGCACTGCTGTGGCTACACTGATCATCAGGGCACACTGATTATCAGTGCCCTGATGATCTGTGTAGATGTCCCCTCTGAGGAATGCCAATTACCGGCTCTCTTCTCCTCTGTCAGTGTGACAGCTTGTGAGGAGCGAAATGCAGATAACTGGTATTTCCTTATTTACATGCAATCAGCTATGATTGGACACAGCTGATCACATGACCGAAACAACGTTTTCAGCTCTTTCCATTGATCGGTGATCTGCTGTGTCCCAGGGACACAGAGCACCACCGATCGCCGCGCTGCGTGCCCCTGGAGCCACGCACGCACGGTTAGAGTGAGAGGACATCATATGACGTCCTCCCAGAATGAGAGAACCGCCTTGCCATATAAGGAAATGATGGGCAGGAGGCGGATAAAGGGTGCCTTGGGACTGTCCATAATTTTAAAGGGTGCCTTGATTGAAAAAAGGTTGAGAAACACTGGTCTAGACCATGCCATATTCACCTCGTGACATCGCATAGCACCAGGATTGGAAGCAGCAGGAACACGTTATTACAACTAAAGCACTGAGATAATGACACCCACAGGTGCTAAAATTCTGGGTGTTCGCTGAAGATAAAGTCAACAAAAGCATGTTATTATTTCCTGGAGGAAACGCCTGTCCATATTGCTTCACAGTGTATGACAGTAGGGAGGTCATTGCGTTCCTTATCTCTCAACACTCAGTTATGTCCTTCAAGATGAATATCAGTAAAGAAAACGAGAGTGAAATCACCGCTGGTGGAAACAGCTCCTTCACACCTAAAATGAGAAGAAACTAGTTTATAATCTTCATAATTTTTGAGAGATAAAAGCAATTGAAAAATCACTGTTCATTGAAGAGTAGAAGAGTCTTGACCTTCCACATGACACTTCCATACCACATCCTCCAACATGACCCTCCATAAGATAGAAAATCATCTGCTTCTGACCTTCTCTCTGCCTTCTGATCACACTTCCAACATGACCCTCCATAAGATAGAAAACACTCTACTTCTGACTAGGGGCAGACTGAAAACTCATGGGGCCCCCGGGCAATAGGGGATCATAGGGCCCCTGTGTCCTTGCCCAAACTCAAAAAAGCCTATGAAAAAGGTATCAGGGGCATCTCATGGGGCCCCCCACTGACCCCGGGCCCTCGGGCAGTTTCCAAATGGTCAGTCCGCCCCTGCTTCTGACCTTCTCTCTGCCTTCTGATTACACTTCCAACATGACGCTCCACAAGATAGAAAACCCTCTGCTTCTGACCTTCTCTGTACCTTCTGATCACACCTCCAACATGACCCTCCACGAGATAGAAAACTCTGCTTCTGACCTTCTCTGTACCTTCTGATCACACCTCCAATATAACCCTCCATGAGATAGAAAATCCTCTGCTTCTGACCTTCCCTCTGCCTTCTGATCACACCTCCAACATGACCCTCCATGAGATAGAAAATCCTCTGCTTCTGACCTTCCCTCGGCCTTCTGATCACACCTCCAACGTGACCCTCCACGAGATAGAAAACCCTCTGCTTCTGACCTTCTCTCTGCCTTCTGATCACACCACCAACGTGACCCTCCATGAGATAGAAAATCCTCTGCTTCTGACCTTCTCTCTGCCTTTTGATCACACTTCCAACGTGACCCTCCATAAGATAGAAAACCCTCTGCTTCTGACCTTCTCTCTGCCTTCTGATTACACCTTCAAAGTGACCCTCCATGAGATAGAAAATCCTCTGCTTCTGACCTTCTCTCTGCCTTCTGATCACACCTCCAACATGACCTCCACAAGATAGAAAATCCTCTGCTTCTGACCTTCCCCCTGCCTTCTGATCACACCTCCAACGTGACCCTCCAGAAGATAGAAAACCCTCTGCTTCTGACCTTCTCTCTGCCTTCTGATCACACCTCCAACATGACCCTCCACGAGATAGAAAACTCTCTGCTTCTGACCTTCTCTCTGCCTTCTGATCACACCTTCAACGTGACCCTCCACGAGATAGAAAATCCTCTGCTTCTGACCTTCTCTCTGCCTTCTGATCACACCTCCAACGTGACCCTCCACAAGATAGAAAACCCTCTGCTTCTGACCTTTTCTCTGCCTTCTGATCACACTTCCAACATGACCCTCCATGAGATAGAAAATCCTCTGCTTCTGACCTTCTCTCTACCTTCTGATCACATCCTCCAACATGACCCTCCATGAGATAGAAAATCCTCTGCTTTCTACCTTCTCTCTGCCTTCTGATCACACTTCCAACATGACCCTCCATAAGATAGAAAACCCTCTGCTTCTGACCTTCTCTCTGCCTTCTGATCACATCCTCCAACATGACCCTCCATACGATAGAAAACATTCTGCTTCTGACCTTCTCTCTGCCTTCTGATCACACCTCCAATATAACCCTCCATAATATAGAAAACCCTCTGCTTCTGACCTTCTCTCTACGTTCTGATCACATCCTCCAACATGACCCTCCACAAGATAGAAAACTCTCTGCTTCTGACCTTCTCTCTGCATTCTGATTACACCCACCACTGGGAAATCACACCTCCAGCATGACCCTCCTTAAGGTATAACAAACTTTATTCCTGACCTTTTCTCTATCCTTCTGAATACATTCACCACCAGGATATATAACCCTCCAATATGACCCTCCATAAAGCTGAAAATAGTTACAAAGTTGGTCTGGCTGAAAAAAAGACAAAAGTCCAAAAAAAAGAAAAGTTATAATCCTATACCCACAGTTGATCCAGAGGAAGGCAACAAATAACCCAGCAAAGCATGATCCAATTTGCTCCTGCAGGGAAAACATTTCCTTCCTGATCCCCCGAGAGGCAATCGCATATTCCCTGGATCAACTTTCCCTATAAATGTTATATCCAGTTATATTCTGTGTATCCAAGAAAGAATCCAGGACTTTCCTACAGCAATCCACTGAGCTGGCCACAACCAACTCTTGAGGAAGTCTATTCCACATTTTCACAGCTCTTACTGTGAAGAAACTTTTCCGTGTTTGGAGATTAAATTTATTTTCCTCCAGACGTAAAGAGCGCCCCCTTGTCCTCTGTGATGACCTCAGGGGGAATAACTACACCGAGTTCACTATATGAACCACTGATGTATTTATACATGGAGATCATATCCCCCCTTATGTATTATACATGGAGGTCATATCCCCCCTTATGCATTATACATGGAGATCATATCCCCCCCCCCTTATGTATTATACATGGAGATCATATCCCCCTTATGTATTATACATGGAGATCATATCCCCCCTTATGCATTATACATGGAGATCATATCCCCCCTTATGTATTATACATGGTGATCATATCCCCCCCCCCCTATGTATTATACATGGTGATCATATCCCCCTTATGTATTATACATGGAGATCATATCCCCCTTATGTATTATATATGGAGATCATATCCCCCTTATGTATTATACATGGAGATCATATCCCCCCTTATGTATTATACATGGTGATCATATCCCCCCTTATGTATTATACATGGAGATCATATCCCCCCTTATGTATTATACATGGAGATCATATCCCCCTTATGTATTATACATGGAGATCATATCCCCCCTTATGTATTATACATGGAGATCATATCCCCCTTATGTATTATACATGGAGATCATATCCCCCCTTATGTGTTATATATGGTGATCATATCCCCCCTTATGTATTATACATGGAGATCATATCCCCCCTTATGTATTATACATGGAGATCATATCCCCCTTATGTATTATACATGGAGATCATATCCCCCTTATGTATTATACATGGTGATCATATCCCCCCCTATGTATTATACATGGCGATCATATCCCTCCCCCTTATGTATTATACATGGCGATCATATCCCCCCTTATGTATTATACATGGCGATCATATCCCCCCTTATGTATTATACATGGAGATCATATCCCCCTTATGTATTATACATGGAGATCATATCCCCCTTATGTATTATACATGGCGATCATATCCCCCCTTATGTATTATACATGGCGATCATATCCCCCCTTATGTATTATACATGGAGATCATATCCCCCTTATGTATTATACATGGAGATCATATCCCCCCTTATGTATTATACATGGTGATCATATCCCCCTTATGTATTATACATGGTGATCATATCCCCCTTATGTATTATACATGTAGATCATATCCCCCCTATGTATTATACATGGTGATCATATCCCCCCTTATGTATTATACATGGAGATCATACCCCCTTATGTATTATACATGGAGATCATATCCCCCTTATGCATTATACATGGAGATCATATCCCCCCCCCCCCTTATGTATTATACATGGAGATCATATCCCCCCTTATGTATTATACATGATGATCATATCCCTCCTTATGTATTATACATGGAGATCATACCCCCTTATGTATTATACATGGAGATCATATCCCCCTTATGTATTATACATGGAGATCATATCCCCCTTATGTATTATACATGGTGATCATATCCCCCCTTATGTATTATACATGGAGATCATATCCCCCCTTATGTATTATACATGGAGATCATATCCCCCCTTATGTATTATACATGGTGATCATATCCCCCTTATGTATTATACATGGTGATCATATCCCCCTTATGTATTATACATGGTGATCATATCCCCCCTTATGTATTATACATGGAGATCATATCCCCCTTATGTATTATACATGGAGATCATATCCCCCTTATGTATTATACATGGAGATCATATCCCCCTTATGTATTATACATGGAGATCATATCCCCCTTATGTATTATACATGGAGATCATATCCCCCCTTATGTATTATACATGTAGATCATATCCCCCCTATGTATTATACATGGAGATCATATCCCCCCTTATGTATTATACATGGAGATCACATCCCCCCTTATGTATTATACATGGTGGTCATATCCCCCTTATGTGTTATACATGTTTATCATATCCCCCCTTATGTATTATACATGGAGATCATATCCCCCCTTATGTATTATACATGGAGATCATATCCCCTCTTATGTATTATACATGGAGGTCATATCCCCCCTTATGTATTATACATGGAGATCATATCCCCTCTTATGTATTATACATGGAGATCATATCCCCCTTATGTATTATACATGGTGATCATACCCCCCTTAATCTCCTCTTCTCTGTAGAGAATAAATTCAGTTCCTCTAATCTTTCCTCATAGCTGAGCTCCTCCATGCCTCTTATCAGTTTAGTTGCCCTTCTCTGTACTTTCTCCAGTTCCCCAATGTTCTTTTTGTGAATTGGAGCCCAAAACTGAGCTGCATTTTCCAGATGAGGTATTACTAATGATGTAGTCTGCTCCTGACAATTTCTCTGTCTTTCTGATTATTTCCACCATCCAGATATTATGTCCTCCAATATAAAACATGACTCTCTATAAGGTAGAAGATACTCCATTTCTGACAATTTTTTAGCCTCTCGATTACACAATTGCTAATTTTTTTTGAGAAATGATTGTTCTTTAAAGAATAAAAGGATCTTGACCTCCCACATGACCCTCATAAGGCAGAAAATGCTCTGACCCTGTCCATCTCACTACTCTTTGGATTATACCCAACATTGGGACATGACCCTCTGTAAGGTAGAAAGTATTCTGCTCCTGACCTTCTCTCCACCTTTCTGATTACACCAGGATATAACATCTCCAACATGACCCTCCAAGAAGGAGAAAATACTCTTCTCCTGACCTTCTCTCTGCCTTTCTGATTACACCCACCACTGGGATATCTCAACCTCCAACATGATCTCCAATACTCTTCTGACCTTCTCTCTGCCTTTTTGATTATTTCTAGCACCAGGATATCACATCCTCCAACATGACCCTCCATAAGGTAGAAGATACTCTGCTTCTGACCTTTTCTTTACCCTCTTGATCACACAATTGCAAATTGTTTTTGAGAAATGATTGTTCATTAAAGAATAAAAGGATCTTGACTTCCCACATGACCCTTTATAAGGCAGAAAATACTCTGACCCTGTCCATGTCTCTATTCTTCGGATTATACCCAATATTGGCATATAACACCATCCAACATGACTCTCCATAAAATAGAAAATATTCTGCTCTTGACTTTCTTTCTACCTTTCTAAATACACCCACTATCGGGATATTACATCTCCAACATGACTCTCCAAGAAGTAGAAAATAAAGTACTCCTGACCCTCTCTCTGCCTTTCTGATTACTTCTACCACCGGGACATCACATCACATCCTCAAACATGACTCTCCAAAAGTTAGCAGATACTTGAAAACACTCTGAGCCTGCCTGCCCATCTCTCTACTGTTCAGATTATATCCAACATTGGGATATCACACCCTCCAATATACTGTAACCCTCTATAAAATAGAAAGAAGGTCAGGAGCAGAATATTTTCTACCTTGCAAGCTACACCCACCATCAAGATACCACGCCTCTAACGTGACCCTCCATAAGATAGAAAATACTCTTCTCCTGACCTTATCTCTACCTTTCTGTTGATGCTAGCACCAGGATATCACACCCTCCAACATGACACTCCATAACCAGTGGTGTATTTAGGTTTCGTGCTGCCCTAGGTAACGCAAAAATCAGCCCCGCCCCCCCATGGAGAGACCCTAACACTGACCAACACCCCCCCCCATGAAGAGAGCCTGACATTGACCAACAACACCCCAGACCCATCCCCACCCGAAAGAGCCTTCCAATACCACCCCCCCACCATACACTTTCCACCCCGTCGCCCCAGCGAGAAAGAGAAGACACTTGCCTTCACAGCTCCAGACATCCCCGGGAACGAGAGTCTGGCTCTGCATACACCATCAAGCAGCTCATAGCCTCTCTTAGATCTCACCTGGTTCCCATGCTGCGTGTGCCCCTTCTTCCATCCCTTCTTCTAGGGCGCGGTGCTGCCCCCTGAAAAATACCGCCCTAGGCAAATGCCTTGTTTGTCTTGTGGTAAATACACCCCTGTCCATAACGTAGGATATACTATGTTTCAGATCTTTTTTTTTCCTTCTAGACCACACAAGAGAAAATTATTTTTGAGAAATTATTTTTCATTAAAAGGATATTGGCCTTCCACCTGACCCCCATAAGGCAGAAAACACACTAAATCTGCACCCCATCTCTCTACTCCTCAGATTATACACAACATTGGGATATCACACCCTCTTAGATGACCCTCCATAACGTAGGAGATACTATGTTTCTGATCCTTTTTTTACCCTCCTGACCACACGAGAAAATTATTTTTTGAGAAATTATTTTTCATTAAAAATTTCAAAAGAATATTGGCCTTTCACCTGACCCTCCTAATGCAGAAAACACACTAAATCTGCATGCCCATCTCTCTACTCCTCAGATTATACTCAACATTGGGATATCAGATCTTCCAATATGACCCTTCATGAAATCGGAAATGTTATGTCTTTCTACCTTTCTAATCACATCCACCAACATGATCCTCCATAAGGTAGAAAGTACTCTGCTCCTGAGCTTCTCTCCACCTTGCTGATAACACTAAGCACCAGGATATCACATCTCCAACATGACCCTCCAAGAAGTAAAAAAAACTCTACTCCTGATCTTCTCTCTACCTTTCTGATTATACTCACCACTGGGATATCTCACCCTCCAACATGATCTCCAATTCTCTACTCCTGGCATTCCCTCTGCCTTTTTGATTACTTCTACAACCAGGATACCATATCTTCTAACATGACCCTCCATAATGTAGAAGATACTTCTGACCTTTTCTTTACCCTCCTGATCACACCATTGAAAATTATTTTTGAGAAATGAATTTTCATTAAATAATATAAAGAACCTTGGCCTCCTACATGTCCCTCATAAGGGAGAAAATACTCTGAACCCATCAATACTCTTTAGATTATACCCAACATCAGAATATCACACCCTTCAACGTGGCCCTCCATATAATAGAAAATACTTTTTTCCTGACCTTCTCTTCACTTTTCTGATTCCCCCATCACCAGGATAACAAATCCTCCGACTTAACCCACCATAAGGTAGAACATACTCTGATCCTGATCTCCAGTATAACTTTCTGGAATATCCCACCCTCCAACATAACCCTCCATAAAGTTGAAAATACTCTTCTCCTGACCTTCTATCTACTTTTCTTGTTACACCCACCCCAAGATATCACACCTCCAACATGACCCTCCAAACGGCAGGAAATACTCTTCTCCTGACCTTCTATTTACTTTTCTTGTTAAACCCACCCCAAGATATCACACCTCCAACATGACCCTCCAAATGGCAGGAAATACTCTTCTCCTGACCTTCTCTCTACTTTTCTAACATCCACCACTGGGATATCACACCTCCAACATGACCCTCTGTAAGATAGATTTACTCTTCTTCTTAAAGTGGAACTTCACCCATAACAACTTGATAAAAAATAATGTTCTTTAGCAAGGAACATCCATTCCTTAATAATAATTATGCTACCAAAATCAGTGTGCGCTATAAATTGCCTCCAGCATTGCTCCTGTTTCTCCTTGCTGGAAGCTGCCATTTTGTTGAATCCTGAGCAGCAGTAAATATTAAGGCTATCAACAGATTGGACTCTATAAATTCAGCACCGTGCCTAAAAATACAGAGCAACTAAACCTGTGCAGAGCAGGGTGAGACAGTGTATCACTGGATTTTAAACAGTATATACACTTATTTGTAATGTTTTACATAGCTAAACCTGCCAAAGGGGCCAGCCTGAAGGCATCTAGCAGAACTTTCTCACTAAAGTTCCACTTTAATATTTCTCTTCTATTACGAGTTGAATAAGTCAGCCTTAGTTACTGAACTCTTAGGAAAGTTTGCTTAAATGTCAACGGTAGAAGGATGTCCAGGAGTTGTGGATATTTTCTGCTTTGTGGAGTGATTCATGCTGTGTGGTCTGGAACCTTGACAAGAGGGCCTTCACATGTGTTTATTGAAGAAATTTCCATTAACTCTTTGGAAACTATGACTGTCATGAGCCTATCCTAAACCAGAAAGCCCGATCTTTGGCCGGATGTGGTTATGTTGATGATGGTAGGGTATGGTGTAGTGAAAACCAGTGTGGGGTGTAGCTCAAATCTTACTAACATTGGCCCTCTTCCTACTGACTCAGAAACTTGATTGTTATGCCCTGGAGCAGTCCTTCTCAACTTTTTCAACACGAAGGAACCCTTGAAATAAATTTCCGGTCTCAGGGAACCTCTGCTAATAATTATTATATCTACAACTCATGATATATTAGTGTGATGGTCAGTGGGAAGAATGCTCCTTACACTTGTGGTCATTGGAAAAAATTACTCTTACAGATGTATAAAAATATCAATGGTGTCAGTGAAACTGTATGAGAGGCAGAAATTGGTCATTGCTCAAGGAACCCCTAGCAAGCTCTGGAGGAACCCTAGGGTTCCATGGAACCCTGGTTGAGAAACCCTGCCCTGGAGGGTGTGTTGGGTTTGCTTTTTGGCAATACAAATAGGTTTATGTAATAAAAAATTAGTAGAGAAGACGGTTGGTACTTACCTCTGCTATACACACATGTATTGGATTTCCCACCTATAAAAACAATGACCAGAAATATTGTTACAAAAATAAATTTGACAATTTATTATGCACATAAACAAAAAAACACCTGCGCTAAAAGAGCTGCTGTACTACACACAATTATGTATTAAACCAAATATCACCCACAATATACAGCGCTTACATACATATAGAAAGTGCAAACAACCCTTATGCATAAAGTGCAATTTCTAATATATAAACACACAACTGCTTAAATGTGTATGTCCTTCAACTCAATACATCTGTCCATAAAGGGCAACAGTTCCTTCATGCAAAAGGGCAAAAACATCTCACTTTTTCCTCCGTGGAAATAAGGTGCTTCATGCAAATCCACCACTTCCAATCACAGTTCTTTGTGCTCCACTACCACCACCACCGTGTACCACCACCACCACTGCTCAGCACTCACCAGACAGCCATGACCTGCTCACTTAAGAGTTGGTCTATATGCGCTTGTTGGTATATGTAAGGTTACCACTCTGGTATATTTCTCCATTACTTCCTGAGTAAGGACCTCGCCAAGGGTATCATGTACACTGCTCAAAAAAATTAAAGGAACACACAAGGAGTACAGCATTAAGTCATCTAAACTCCTGGGACATTGATCTGGTCAGGTAAGTAGCAGAGGGGGTTGTTAATCAGTTTCAGCTGCTTTGGTGGTAATGAAATTAGCAACAGGTGCATCCGATGGGCAACAATGAGGTGACCCCCAAAACAAGAATGGTTTTACAGGTGGAGGCCACTGACATTTTTTTCCTACTCGTCTTTTCTGACTGTTTTTCACTAGTTTTGCATTTGGCTACGGTCAGTGTCACTACTGGTAGCATGAGGCCATACCTGGACCCTACAGAGGTTGCTCAGGCAGTCCCAGCACAGTCTCAAGAGCATGGAGGAGATTCCAGGAGACAAGAGCATGGAGGAGATTCCAGGAGACAAGAGCATGGAGGAGATTCCAGGAGACAAGAGCATGGAGGAGATTCCAGGAGACAGGCAGTTCCTCTAGGAGAGCTGGACAAGGCCGTAGAAGGTCCTTAATGCGGAGCTCCACCCAAAAGGGGAAGTTCCGCTTTAAGGACTGCTCCCCCGCTCCCCATTAAGGATTGGCACCTGTGGGGGGCGGGGGGGGAGTAGGTATCCGAATTTGACAGGTACACGCTCCCACTTCCGGTCCGATCGTAAACAGAAGGTGTCCTCTCTCCCTGTAGTCTTTTGGGACACGTGACAGGTCCCAGAAGACTACAGGACCATTCACAAGGTGCACATGCACATGCTCAGTGGGTACCCGGCTGTGAAGCCGCAAGCTATCACAGCCGGGTGCCCACACTGAAGATGGAATACAGGACAGCCGGTGAAACGGGCTGCGGGGGACACACCACAGGACCGAGGGACAGGTAAGTGGCTGTTTTTTAAAAGTCAGCAGCTACAGTTTTTGTAGCTGCTCACTTTTATTTTTTGACAGCGTGAGTGGAACTGTACTTAAACCCATCATCAGGACCGGTATCTGCTCCTTTGTGCAAGGAGGAACAGGATGAGCACTGCCAGAGCCCTACAAAATGACCTCCAGCAGGCCACTGGTGTGAATGTCTCTGACCACACAATCAGAAACACACACAATAAAATAGCACACAGTTAACCCTTTGATCACCCCACATGTTAACCCCTTCCTGCCCAGTGCCATTAGTACAGTGTCAGTGCTTTTTATTAGCACTGATCACTGTATTAGTGTCACTGGGCATGTCAGTGACACCAAGTCAGTTCCCCCCCAGTGTCAGAATGCCCACCGCAGTCCCGCCATAAGTCGCTGCTCACCGCCATTACTAGTAAAAAAAAATAAAAATTGTACAACCATTTATAAACGCTATAACTTTCACATAAACCGATTAATGTACACGTATTGGATTTTTTTTTTAGCAAAGACACGGAGCAGAATACATTTTGGCCTAAAATTATGAAGAAATTTGATTTTTTAAATTTTTTTATCGGACATGTTAAGTATCAAAAAGTCAAAAATATAGTTTTTTTTTCAAAATTTTCGTTTTTTTTGCTTATAGCACTAAAATAAAAAACACAGAGGCGGTCAAATACCACCGAAAGAAAGCTCAATTTGTGAGAAATAAAGGATGTAAATTTAATTTGAGCGCAGCGTTGCATGACCGCGCAATTGCCAGTTAAAGTAACGCAGCGCCAAAAAATGGCCTGGTCAGGAAGGGGGGAAATCCTCTGGAGGGGGAGGGGTTAAACTAACCAGAACCAGAATCATTTCCTTTTTTTTTTTTTTTTATAAAGTTTTCCTGTTTTCTTAGACTTCATAGAAATGTGAGGATTTTTTTGCCCTTTGTACTATTATTATATCTCTCAGTCTGTTTTTATAACAATATTTTCTCTGAAAGGGGGGGGGGGTAAATCCTCTGGAGGGTAAGTGGTTAATCTCCTCTTTTCAAGAAGAGAATAAATTCAGTGCCTCTAATCAGGGGCGGACTGACAACTCATGGGTCCCCCGGGTAATAGGGGATCATGGGGCCCCTGTGTCCTTGCCCACACTCAAAGCACACCCAAAAAAGCCTATAAAAATGTACCAGGGGCATTTCATGGGGCCCCCCACTGACCCCGGGCCCTCGGGCAGTGCCCGAGTGCTCGAATGGTCAGTCCGCCCCTTCCTCTAATCCAGCGGTTCTCAACCTGGGGGTCGCGACCCCTTTGGGGGTCGAACGACCATTTTCCAGGGGTCGCCTAAGACCATCGGAAAACACATATTTCCGATGGTCTTAGGAACCGAGACACCGCTCCTGTCTCCGGCGATGTGTGGGCGGGATATGCTGCCCCTGTCACCGCCTCCTCGCCGCTGATTGGCCACCGGAACTGTAGCTCAGGAGAGGCACACAGGCGGCCAATCACCGGCGAGGAGGTGGAGCTTGGAGAGGAGGAGCCGAGCGGCAGCGCGCGGAGATGAAAGAAGATCGATGGAGCTGCAGGAGTGAGTGAAGAGAGAGGCCAGAGAAGGAAGACAGCTGACAGGTAAGTGCAAATTTTGCTGCTGTAGCCAGGTATGCAGACTGTAGATGGGAGAGGGAGAGAGCGAGCCCAGGCTGGAGCAGGAGTCAGCAAGGTAAGTATCATTGGTGTCAGTGGGAGGGATAGTGCCCCATCATTTGTGTCACTAATACCAACGATGGGGCACTATTCCTCCCCCCACTGACACCAACGATGGGGCACTATTCCTCCCCCCACTGACACCAACGATGGGGCACTATTCCTCCCCCCTACTGACACCAACGATGGGGCACTATTCCTCCCCCCTACTGACACCAACGATGGGGCACTATTCCTCCTCCCACTGACACCAAGAATGGGGCACTATTCTTCCCCCCACTGACACCAAGAATGGGGCACTATTCCTCCCCCCACTGACACCAACGATGGGGCACTATTCCTCCCCCCACTGACACCAACGATGGGGCACTATTCCTCCCCCCACTGACACCAACGATGGGGCACTATTCCTCCCCCCACTGACACCAACGATGGGGCACTATTCCTCCCCCCACTGACACCAACGATGGGGCACTATTCCTCCCCCCACTGACACCAACGATGGGGCACTATTCCTCCCCCCACTGACACCAACGATGGGGCACTATTCCTCCCACTGACACCCACAATGGGGCACTATTCCTCCCAATGACACCCACAATGGGGCACTATTCCTCCCCCTGGCACCCACAATGGGGCACTATTCCTCCCACTGACACCCACAATGGGGCACTATTCCTCCCACTGACACCCACAATGGGGCACTATTCCTCCCACTGATGCCAATGATGGGGCACTATTCCTCCCACTGATGCCAATGATGGGGCACTATTCCTCCCACTGACACCAATGATGGAGCACTATTCCTCCCACTGATACCAATGATGGGGCACTATTCCTCCCACTGATACCAATGATTGTACACTATTCCTCCCACTGACGCTAATGATGGAGCACTATTCCTCCCACTGACACCAATGATGGGGCACTATTCCTCCCACTGATACCAATGATTGTACACTATTCCTCCCACTGACGCTAATGATGGAGCACTATTCCTCCCACTGACACCAATGATGGGGCACTATTCCTCCCACTGATACCAATGATGGGGCACTATTCCTCCCACTGATACCAATGATGGGGCACTATTCCTCCCACTGATACCAATGATGGGGCACTATTCCTCCCACTGACACCAATGATGGGGCACTATTCCTTCCACTGATACCAATGATGGGGCACTATTCCTCCCACTGATACCAATGATGGGGCACTATTCCTCCCACTGACACCAATGATGGGGCACTATTCCTTCCACTGATACCAATGATGGGGCACTATTCCTCCCACTGATACCAATGATGGGGCACTATTCCTCCCACTGACACCAATGATGGGGCACTATTCCTCCCACTGATACCAATGATGGGGCACTATTCCCCCCACTGATACCAATGATGGGGCACTATTCCTCCCACTGACACCAATGATGGGGCACTATTCCTCCCACTGACACCAATGATGGGACACTATTCCTCCCACTGACACCAATGATGGGGCACTATTCCTCCCACTGACACCAATGATGGGGCACTATTCCTCCCACTGACACCAATGATGGGACACTATTCCTCCCACTGACGCCAATGATGGGACACTATTCCTCCCACTGATGCCAATGATGGGGCACTATTCCTCCCACTGATACTAATGATGGGGCACTATTCCTCCCACTGACACCAATGATGGGGCACTATTCCTCCCACTGACGCCAATGATTGTACACTATTCCTCCCACTGACGCCAATGATGGAGCACTATTCCTCCCACTGATGCCAATGATGGGGCACTATTCCTCCCACTGACACCAATGATGGGGCACTATTCCTCCCACTGATACCAATGATGGGGCACTATTCCTCCCACTGATACCAATGATGGGGCATTATTCCTCCCACTGATACCAATGATGGGGCACTATTCCCCCCACTGATACCAATGATGGGGCACTATTCCTCCCACTGACACCAATGATGGGGCACTATTCCTCCCACTGACACCAATGATGGGACACTATTCCTCCCACTGACACCAATGATGGGGCACTATTCCTCCCACTGATACCAATGATGGGGCATTATTCCTCCCACTGATACCAATGATGGGGCACTATTCCTCCCACTGATACCAATGATGGGGCACTATTCCTCCCACTGATACCAATGATGGGGCACTATTCCTCCCACTGATACCAATGATGGGGCACTATTCCTCCCACTGACACCAATGATGGGGCACTATTCCTCCCACTGATACCAATGATGGGGTACTATTCCCCCCACTGATACCAATGATGGGGCACTATTTCCCCCACTGATACCAATGATGGGACACTATTCCTCCCACTGACACCAATGATGGGACGCTATTCCTCCCACTGACACCAATGATGGGACGCTATTCCTCCCACTGACACCAATGATGGGACACTATTCCTCCCACTGACACCAATGATGGGGCGCTATTCCTCCCACTGATACCAACGATGGGACACTATTCATCCCACTGACATCAGTGATGGGGCGCTAGTCCTCCCACTGCAAAATTACAGTTATGAAGTAGCAACGAAAATAATTTTATGGTTGGGGGTCACCACAACATGAGGAACTGTATTAAGGGGTCACGGCATTAGAAAGGTTGAGAACCACTGCTCTAATCTTTCCTCATAGCTGATCTCCTCCATGCCTCTTATCAGTTTGGTTGCCCTTCTCTGTACTTTCTCTAGTTCTCCAATGTTCTTTTTCCTTCATAGTCTTTGAAGCAAGTCAGCAATAGCCGGCAATAAATTTATATTTTGAGTTTGTTTTGTTTTAATTCAATTTGAATTCTATTCAAATTTCAGACGAATTTCATTTCCTGCTTTCAGATTTGGTAAAATTTGTTACAGTCGTAATTCAGAAATTTGGATACATCCAAATCTCTGAACAAGGTAAATTTTGTCTGAATTTCTGTTTGGAACTGAACGAACTGCACGTCTAATTTGATTCGACTTTGCTAAGGCTGGCATTAACGTGAACTTCGCTCTGCTCTTTAACAAAAAAAAAATGCGTAAAACCAAAATAAAATGAAGTCAAAACCATTATAACTCTTCATTAACCACTTCCAGTCCGGACACTTTCCCCCCCTTCCAGTCCGGACACTTTCCCCCCCTTCCAGTCCGGACACTTTCCCCCCCTTCCAGTCCGGACACTTTCCCTCTTTCCAGTCCGGACACTTTCACCCCCTTCCAGTCCGGACACTTTCACCCCCTTCCAGTCCGGACACTTTCACCCCCTTTCAATCCGGACACTTTCCCCCCCTTCCAGCCCCGACACTTTCCCCCCTTCCTGTCCATGCCAATTTTCAGCTTTCAGTGCTATCACAATTTGAATGACAATTGCGCGGTCATGCAACACTGTACCCAGATGAATTTTTTATCATTTTTTTGAGACAGATAAAGCTTTATTTTGGTGGTATTTAATCACCACCGGGATTTTTTTTTTCTGCTATGTAAATTTTGAAAAAAGTGTTTTTCTTATAAAATTTTGCAAATAAATATTTCATCATAAATCTTGGCCATAATTTATTCTGTTATCTTTTTAGTAAGAAAAAAAAATAGTTTATAACCAAAAATTATAATTTTTAAACTCTTTTTTACTTTTTTGTTTTATTTTTTAATATTAATATTTATTTATTTTTACATACTGTCACCCTAGCAGTACTGAATCACCATGGTGACACTCTACTACTTGTGGGGGGGTGATGAAGATTTTTTTTTTTTACACTGATTGCTTTTACACCCATAAAGGCTGTAAAAGCAATCATTTCTCTTTCTCTCTGGCTGCATTCTTGCAGCCATTGAGAAATATTGTGTGAGCTGTGATTGGTCACAGCTTGTTACATGGTACAAGGCTGTTGTGGATGGCCCTGTACCATGTGATCTCTGTGATCATTCACAGATTTCACACGTAGTAAGCAATGATGTTAGAAGTGACATCTTGCTTACTACTCATGTTATCACTGATTGGCCAATCAGTTATCACATGATCGGGACCTCGCACAGAGGTCCCATCCGATGATCGGTGTTCCACTGTGTCTGGAGGACACAGCGGGCTCCGGAACACCCAGGGAGCGCGCACAAGCAGGGGGCGGGGAGGCCGTTTATAAACGGCCACCCGACCCTGCACTGCCACCGTCCGGCCGTTTTTATACAACGGCTGGACGGGAGGTGGTTAATGAGACAGAACTTCTTGAAGCAGATGGAGCCCACACCGAGCCTAAAAACGTTGGCAAAAGCCCAAATTTACTGACCTTTTTGTAAGAAGTCACAGTTGTAGTAATGACATCTGGCTTTTGTCGTTTTAAGGACAAATCTGCTTTCGCCATAATCCCTGGTAAAGTGGGTCACTTCAAAGACCTCATCTACCGGTATAAGAACCTCCTCTTCCCCTGGATAAGAGGATAAATTGTGTATGTCCGCCCCAAAGCAGGTGCTTATGTTGAAGAAAGTCCCCGTCCCAAAGTTCTCTGCTACCGTTTGGTTCCTGGAGGAAGAGGTGAACTGTCCAAATCGGATTGTCTCCCCGATATGCTCAGGTAACAGACGTACCCTGTTTATCCCTCTGTACACAGGCGATGGACAGTCCACCTTCAGGAGGTTCATGGCTCGGGTCATAAAGAAATGCAGGGAATGGTAGTTGAAATCTTCCCGGTCGTAATTCCTCACAGCTTCATTAAAATCAGAATAGACCGTGTCATTGGAGTAAATGATAATGGCAACTCCATACTCATCCCGGAAACCATCAGGGATTTCTTCGCTTAGATACTCTTTGTTTTCGTTCCATGCCTCCATTGCGAAATCCCAGGCAAGACTAAAATCAGGGTTAGCTTCTTTTTCTTGCTCAAGTAGGTAGGATTTGATTGCATTGTCCATTTCCCATTCGCAGCCTTCATACTGGTCATCAAAGGCATTGCTGTTCATAGTTAGAGGACAGCTGGGGGCCTGCAATGATAAGAATAGACAAGATATGAATACAGTCATGGGAAGAACATATGAACACCATGCAGAGTCCTGGTAGGAACTGAATGTAGGACCAATGGAGCAAAGAGATTAGTGAACGACATCCCAACCATTACATCTGGGCTCCTTGCCCTACAAAGGACCTGCATGGGGTCCCTGTGTTTGTGCAGGCTTCCTCTAGATCAGTGGTTCTCAACCTTCCTAATGCCGGGACCCTTTAATACAGTTCCTCATGTTGTGGTGACTCTCAATCATAAAATTATTGCAAAACAGTCGAACATTTTGCACCTTGGTCAATTGACTGAAGGAATTTGATGGGAACGGAAGTTAATCTGATTGCCAATTGGATCTGATAGTAAAATTGAAGTGTGTATTGCCAGTATTCCCCCCCTACCCCCCCAGGGATATCAGTCATCTCCCACACCAAGTTGTCTGTCCTGAGGCTCCTTGTATGACCCCCGAAAGTTTGGGATTGCTGGCAGGGGTGGACTGACAACTGGTCAATCCGCTCCTGATTGCTGGTCGCTGTGTACTTCCCTCTAGCGGGCCGTGTACCCCAGTGCCAGCCCTCGTACAAGTGCTGTGAGGAGAAGCCTCCGTGGGAGGTGAGTGGCTGTAGGGCACAACCAGATCCCCCCTCCCCGGAGACAAAGGGGGGCCCGGCTCACATCTATCCAGCTGTTGTAAGCAGCTGCCTGCCTGGGGAAACATGCAGCAGGTGCAAGCAGGGGCGGACTGACAACTCATGGGGCCCCCGGGCAATAGGAGATCATGGGGCCCCTGTGTCCTTGCCTAAGCTCAAAAAAGCCTATGAAAGCCTATGAAAAAGGTACCAGGGGCATCTCATGGGGCCCCCTACTGACCCCGGACCCTCAGGCAGTGCCCGAGTTTCCAAATGGTCAGTCCGCCCCAAGGGTGCAAGGGCAGCCAATGGGCGGCAGCGGGCCACCTCCGACCATCCCTTGCAGGGGAGGAGCCTCCAGCCTGGCCGGATGCTCCTAACGCACAGGGAAGAGGGAGCAGGCCAGTCAGTGTGCTGGTGTTAGATCAGCGTGAGAGGCTCGCAGCAAGCCGGGAGTGCGGGACACCCTGCCGAGCCCCTCCGGATACCCTCACCACTACCTCATAGAGTCTATCTGCATGCTGGCGGACCCGCCTGGAGATGGATAGAGGAGCGGTGTCTCGGTTCCTAAGACCATTGAAAATATGTGTTTTCCGATGGTCTTAGGCAACCCCTGTGAAAGGGTCATTCGACCCCCAAAGGGGTCGCAACCCACAGGTTGAGAACCGCTGCTCTAGATGCTCTGGTTTTCATCCAGACGCCAAAGATATTCCACCAAAAAATATCCAATAATTTTGGAGGTAATTTTGATGAAGAGGAATAGTCATGCACACTGTGCATATCTGCTAGGCAGGAAGCACGGGTTAATGTGGGTCTTCCCAAAGAGGGGCATGGAGACACCACTGCGGAAAATGCTAGTTATTTGTTCTGACCTACTGGTTTCAGTTATTTTGAGTCCCTAAACCAAACAAGTAAGCAGATCAGGAAAGTCAGAGGAAAGTCAGAAGTCCGTATTTGCATGCTTGCTCTGGGTTGGTGATTCTAACTATGGAATCCAGAGGATCAACATGGAAGTCAGGTAACTAGCATTTGCAAAGGGAGGTCAGCGATGGCAAGTTTTTCTCAGAAAAAAAAATGTAGTCATCACCCAGTTATGGCAGCATTATAGATTTATAACTACAAACTGTACATGTGAAGGAGAACCAAAACTCATTATATACGTCTTTCCTCACATCTGGAATGTCTCTAAGTCCTACTGCTTCCATTTCCCAACTGAAGAGTCTACTAGAGGCCTAATCCAAGTCCTATTTACAGTACCTCTTGCATTTAATACTCTGATATTGTGCTGTCTAGTATTCTACTAATAGTACTTACCCATCTATACTCTGCCATGGATGATGCTGTATGACATACACTATATTGCCAAAGTATTGTGCCCGCCCTCCAAAATCATGTGATTCAGGTGTTCCAATCACCTCCATGGACACAGGTGTATACAATCAAGCCCCTAGACATGCAGACTGCTTCTACACACATTTGTGAAGGAATGGGTCACTCTCAGGAGCTCAGTGACTCCAAGCGTGGTCCCGTGATAGGTGGCCACCTGGGCAATAAGTCCATCCGTGACATTTCCTGGCTACTAAATATTCCACAATCAACCGTTAGTGGGATTATAACAAAGTGGAAGCAACTGGGAACACCAGCAACTCAGCCACCAAGTGGTAGGCCACGTCACATGACAGGGCGGGGTCAGCGCATGCTGAAGCGCACAGTACGCAGAAGTCGCCAACTGTCTGCAGAGTCAATAGCTAAAGATCTCCAAACTTGGTGTGGCCTTCAGATGAGCCCAACAACAGTGTGTAGAGAGCTTCATGGAATAGGTTTCCATGGCCGAGCAGCTGCATCCAAGCCTTCCATCACCAAGTGCAATGCAAAGCGTCGGATGCCATGGTGTAAAGCACACCGCCACTGGACTCTAGAGCAGTGCAGATGTGTTCTCTGGAGTGATGAATCACGCTTCTCTGTCTGGCAATCCAATGGACATGTCTGGGTTTGGCGGTTGCCAGGAGAATGGTACTTGCCTGACTGCATTGTGCCAAGTGTAAAGTTTGGTGGAGGGGGGATTATGGTGGGGAGTTGTTTTTCAGGGGTTGGGCTTGGCCCCCTAGTTCCAGTGAAGGGAACTCTTAAGGCGTCAGCATACCAAGACATTTTGGACAACTTCATGCTCCCAACTTTGTGGGAAGAGTTTGGGGATGGCCCCTTCCTGTTCCAACATGACTGTGCACCAGTGCACAAAGCAAGGTCCATAAAGACATGGAGAAGCCAGTTTTGGGTGGAGGAACTTGACTGGCCTGCACAGAGTCCTGACTTCAACCCCATAGAACAGCTTTGGGATGAATTAGATTGGAGACTGCGAGCCAGGCCTTCTCGTATGACATCAGTGCCTGACCTGATGCACTTCTGGAAGAATGGTCCAACCTTCCCATAGACACCCTCCTAAACCTTGTGGATGACCTTCCCAGAAGAGGTGAAGCTGTTATGGCTGCAAAAGGCGGGGCCAACTCAATATTGAACCCTACGGACTAAGACTGGGGGGCCATTGAAGTTCATGTGCGTGTAAAGGCAGGTATCCCAATACTTTTGGCAAAGTAGTGTATCTATCATTCTCTTTATCCTTCTTTGGCGGTGGCATGGCACGTGACGTCATTACGCCATTGACGTGATGACGGCACATGCCACGCGGGGAGGGGCCATTTATATTTCGATCGGACCTTGCATTTGGTCCCTTTGACTGAACTCATTTTTGCCTGCAGCTGATTGGAGCTTTTTCAAGCCACCCTAGCTGTATTTAATCCGGGCTTATGAGCTCGTTTCTCTGCTCACAGCCATCAAGCGTGCCTCGTCAGATAGACGTGGTAGGTCTATCACATATTTCACTCAATTTTTGCAACAATTTTTTTTTTAGATTTATTTTTTTCACTCCCTTTTTTTTGTCGTTTTTTAAGGTGCAACACACAGGTGGTGTGGGTGTATTTTTTTTGTTTTTTGTCTTTTGTTTGATATTTTTTATGTTTTTTGTTCTTTTTCATTTCACTGTTATTATAATGGTTTGTACACAAGCTTTTTTTTTTAGGTATATTGCCCAATAGCGGGTTGTTTTTCACATCCCAGTCCTGATTTTTATCAGGCCATCAACACTTTCTCACGTAAATTCCTTTTGGTCATCGCTCCGCACTCATAGTAAGTGCCTTTAGCTCTTAATTTAAAATTCCTCTAGGGTTGATGATATCTAACTGATATTAATATTGTTTTTCATTATTCATATTGCAGCACTG
Organism: Staurois parvus; assembly: GCF_062004578.1. Taxonomy (NCBI): domain Eukaryota; kingdom Metazoa; phylum Chordata; class Amphibia; order Anura; family Ranidae; genus Staurois; species Staurois parvus. The sequence continues at coordinate 769,005 of NW_028318243.1, read as the reverse complement.
CCCTATCAGTACCAACCAGCAGGTAATCTTGTTGACTGTGCGTTTGGGGCGGGGCCCCTTCACAAGGCATTTGGGCGGCATTTACCATCCACTGGTCTTAGTTTTTCTTTATTAATTTTTGTTTTTTGTCATTTTTGCCTGAGACATATGAGAAATTTGTGGTTGTGTTCATATAACAATTAGTTCTTAAATTTCTTGGCGGTTTTTACCTCACATGGAATCATGTAAATGTAGAACTCTACTGTAAATTATCAAATTGTTTATAATAATTAACCTCTTCATGCCGGCTGCGCACAAATGTGCGGCCTCCCGGCGTCTGGGCCTAGAGGCCGAGCGGCCGCACATTTGTGTGCAATTGAGAAAAGCATATGTGCTGAGAGCGCGCGCGCCCTGCGTGCTCCCAGTACACATGTCCGGTACTCACGGAAAGGTCCCGATCTCCTCTTTCGATCAGGACCTTTCCCGATCATGTGACCGCCGTGACGGCGAATGACCCTAAAACCCCACCCCGCCTCCCGGCTTCTGAAACCCTTAAAGGGTCGGGAGGCGCCAAGGGGTTAAATTGCATCATGTATATTGATATATACAGCTGTGTTCAAAATAATAGCAGTGTGTTGAAAAAAGTGAATAAAGTTCAAAATCCTTCTAATAGCTTTTATTTCCATCCACACAAATGCATTGGGAACACGACACATTCTATTCCAAATCACAACATGAAGAAAAATACATCAAATTTGTGTTGTTCCTCTAAAAAAATGGAAGAAAAGTGAATATTAGACGGTTCAAAAAAATCGCAGTGTTTGTATTCTTCTTTACAAACTCAAACATTCGCTATATAAACTGAGAAATGTTTGAAGATTTTGCTTTCCTTTGAATGACTTCATGAATAGTTGGTTGTAGTCGCACTGTTTCTGAGAACTGCTGTACATCTGTGTTGCATGGAGTCACCCAACTTCTGGCCCCTGTGATCAGGTATTCCAGCCCAGGATGATTGGACTACATTCCACAGTTCTTCTCTATTTCTTGGTTTTGCCTCAGAAACTGCATTTTTGATGTCACCCCACAAGTTTTCTATTAGATTAAGATCCGGGGATTGGGCTGGCCACTCCATAACGTCAATCTTGTTGATCCGGAACCAAGATGTTGCACGTTTACTGGTATGTTTGGGGTCGTTGTCTTGTTGGAACACCCATTTCAAGGGCATTTCCTCTTCAGCATAAGGCAGCATGACCTCTTCAAGTATTCTGATGTATTCAAACTGATTCATGATCCCTGGTATGCGATAAATAGGCCCAACACCGTAGTATGAGAAACATCCCCATATCATGATGCTTGCACCACCATGCTTCACGGTCTTCACAGTGTCCTGTGGCTTGAATTCAGTGTTTGGGGGTCGTCTGACAAACTGTCTCCGCCCACTAGACCCAAAAAGAACAATCTTACTTTCATCAGTCCACAAAATGTTGCGCCATTTCTCTTTAGGCCAGTCAATGTGCTCTTTGGCAGATTGTAACCTCTTCAGCACACGTCTTTTTCCCAACAGTGGGACTTTGCGGGGGCTTCTTGCAGATAGCTTGGCTTCACATAGGCGTCTTCTAATTGTAACAGTCCTCACAGGGAACGTCACACCTTCTTTCATCTTCCTGGAGCTGATTGTTGGCTGAGTCCGTGCCATTTTGGCTATACTTCTATCCATTTGAATGGTAGTTTTTCGCTTTCTTCCACGTCTTTCAGGTTTTGGTTGCCATTTTAAAGCATTTGCGATCATTTTAGCTGAGCAGCCAATCATTTTCTGCACTTCTTTATATGTTTTCCCCTCTCCAATCAACTTTGTAATCAAGGTACGCTGTTCTTCTGAACAATGTCTGGAACGACCCATTTTCCTCAGAATTTCAGAGAGAAATGCACTGTAACCAGCATGTACAACATTTGCTGCCTTCCTTCCTTAAATAATAATAATAATAATTAATAATGAATGACCTCACTAATAGAACTCCACACGGCTATTATTTTGAACACGCCCCTTTCAATGAGTGATTCAATGACACAGAATCAGCAGCATGCATGTCATGACTGTTGGGTCTGTTGGATTTCTATTACTCTACTACACCTGCTAGGAAATTATTTGCCATGTAGAAATATCATTTCTACCAAAAACAGTGATTGATCCGGTTAGTGATATCTGACGGCTATTATTTTGAACATAACTGTATATATGTATGCTATAGGCGTCATGCCTTCTTGAGCACTTCTGAGGAAGAGATTTTTGTTGATCTCGAAATGCGTCAAGTGCAAACCATGCATGATCCACAACTAGATTTGCAATATCATCTCTGATGACACCGCCGCAATATGTATTGTAGCTTCATGTTTATTTTTTAAGATTGTAAAAATAAAATTTCATATTGTTTTAAAAAAAATCTTTTTTGAATTGTTGAAAGTTACTATATAAGAAAATTGTGCCGTTAAAGTCCCACCAATAAAGAGGACTTTTCCCCAATTTTATCTCAATTCATTCCATTTTGTGTCTAGTTCACCCAAATTTCATCACATCTAGCGACTGCCATCTCTATTCCCTATTGTATCTAATGTACCCAACTACCAACACCTCCATACACTCCATCTCTCTTCACTATTGAATCTAGAGTACCCAACTACCATCACCTTCAGCCCCTGCCATATCGTCTCCCTTTTGTATCTAATGTACCCTGCAGTTATCAACTCCCCTCCATTGCCACCTTCCTTCCCTATTGTATTTAGTGTCCCCAGCTGTAATCACGTCAATTAATTTATTTATCCATCTAACTTCCCTTTGGTATCCAGGGTACCCAAATGTCAACACAATCATCCACTGCCATCACCTTTCCCTTTTGTATCTAGTGTACTCAACGTCCATTGCATTCAGCCACTGCCATCGTTCTACGTATTGTATCTATTGTACCCAACTGCCATCACCCTCATCCACTACAATCTTCCTTTCAACTCCATCCAGCTTTCATCATTACCATCAAGTGCCATCCTTCTTCCTTATTGTATCTATTGTACCCAGCTATAATCTACTTAAACCACTGCCATCTCCCTTCCCTATTGTATCTAGTGTACCCAACTGTTATCAGCTCTTTCCATTGCCATCTTCCTTCCATTTTGTATCTAGTGCACTCAACTGCCATCATCTCCATTCTCTACCATCTTCCCTCTTCTCTATTGTATGTAGCCTAATTGACTGCCACCATCTTCATCATCTGCCATCTCTATTCCCTATTGTATCTACTGTACCCAGCTGCCATCACCTCCAACTGTTGCTGTCTCCATTCCCTTTTGTATCTAGTGTACCCAACTATCAACACCTCCAGCCACTGCCATCTCCATTCCCTATGGTATCTAGTGTAGCCAACAGTTATAACCTCTGTTATACAGTAACTGTTATCAGCACCGTCCATTACCATCTTCACTCTCTTTTTAATCTAGAGTACCCGACTTCCACCACCTTCATCCACTGCCATATCTTCTCCCTATTATATCTAGTGTACCTTACAGTTATCACCTATATCGACTGCCATCTTCCTTCCCTTTTGTATTTAGTGCACCCAACTGTCATGCCATCCCATTCTATTTAGTAATTAGGGAACCCAACTGCATCACCTCTAGCCACTGCCATCTCCCTTCCCTATTGTAGCTACTGTACCCAACTACCAACACCTCCATACACTGCTATCTCCCTTCCCTATTGTATCTAGTATACCCAACAGTTATCTCCTCCAGCCACCATCATCTCCCTTCCCTATGGTATTTAGTATATCCCACAGTTATCACCTCCAGCCACCATCGACTCCCTTCCCTATGTTATCTAGTATACCCAACAGTTATCTCCTCCAGCCACCATCATCTCCCTTCCCTATGGTATTTAGTATATCCAACAGTTATCACCTCCAGCCACCATCATCTCCTTCCCTATGGTGTCTAGTATACCCAACAGTTATCACCGCCAGACACCATCATCTTGCTTCCCTATTGCATCTAATATGCCCAACTACCAACACCTCCATACACTGCCATTTCTCTTCTTTATTGTATCTGGTGTACTAAACTTCCAACCATTGCCATCTCCCTTCTCTACTGTATCTAGTGCACCCCTCAGCTCCGCTACATCCACTGCCATCTCCCTTCCTTTGTGTATTTAATGTAATTAACTTCCTTAGCAAGCATTCATTTCCTATTCTGCTTTATGTATTTCTACCTTTCACAATCCAAATTCTTCAGGGCAGTGTTGTGCAATATGTAATATTATGTTATGTAATAGGTTGGCACTTCATAAATAAGTATAATAAAGTACACATACAAAACATTAATAGGTCTATTAATGTGAAATTAGTGACATTCACATCCTTAAATACCAATCTGACTTTTCTAAGGGCACTTTTGTGTTATTGCAATCTATTATTCCAGAGAGAGGCCTGAGATACTGTATGCCGTCCTTGTAATGTAATGGCGAATACGTATTCCTTCTCAAAGCCCTTAAAAATATTAATTTAGGTGAGATGACCATCTCCCTTCCCTATGGTATCTAGTATACCCAACAGTTATCACCTCCAGCCACCATCATCTCCATTCCCTATGGTATCTAGTATACCTAACAGTTATCACCTCCAGCCACCATCATCTCCTTCCCTATGGTTTCTAGTATACCCAACAGTTATCACCTCCAGCCACCATCATCTCCCTTCCCTATGGTATCTAGTATACCTAACACTTATCACCTCTAGCCACCATCATCTCCCTTCACTTTGGGTTCTAGTACAGTTTATCACCTCCAGCCACCATCATCTCCTTCCCTATGGTATCTAGTATACCAAACAGTTATCACCTCCAGCCACAATCATCTCCCTTCCCTATGGTATCTAGTATACTCAACAGTTATCACCTCCAGCCACAATCATCTCCCTTCCCTATGGTATCTAGTATACTCAACAGTTATCACCACCAGCCACCATCATCTCCCTTCCCTATGGTGTCTACTATACCCAACAGTTATCTCCTCCGGCCACCATCATCTCCTTCATTATGGTATCTAGTATACCCAACAGTTATCACCGTCAGCCACCATCATCTCGCTTCTCTATTGCATCTAATGCGCCCAACTACCAACACCTCCATACACTGCCATCTCCCTTCTTTATTGTATCTGGTGTACTCAACTGCCATCACTTCCAACCATTGCCATCTCCCTTCTCTACTGTATCTAGTGCACCCCTCAGCTCCACTCCATCCACTGTCATCTACCTAACCTATAGTATCTATTGTGCCTAACTTCCATCATCTCCAGCCACTGCCATCTCCCTTCTTTATTATATCCAGTGTACTCAACTGCCATCACTTTCAACCATTGCTATCTCCCTTCCTCACTGTATCTAGTGTACCCCTCTGCACCACTCCATCCACTGCCGTCTACCTTCCCTTGTGTATTTACTGTAACTAACTTCCTTAGCAAGCATTAATTTCCTATTCTGCTTTATGTATCTCTACCTTTCACAATCCAAACTCGTCAGGGCAGAGTTGTGCAATATGTAATATTATGTTATGTAATAGGTTGCCACTTCATAAATAAGTATAATAAAGTACACATACAAAACATTGATAGGTCTATTAATGTGAACTTAGTGACATTCACATCCTAAAATAACAATCTGACTTTTCTATGGGCACTTTTGTGTTACTGCAATCTATTATTCCAGAGAGAGGCCTGAGATATGCCGTCTTTGTAGTGAGATGGCGAATACGTATTACCACTCAAATCCCTTAAAATTATCCAATTAGGTGAGATGACCATCTCCCTTCCCTATGGTATCTAGTATACCCAACAGTTATCACCTCCAGCCACCATCATCTCCTTCCCTATGGTATTTAGTATATCCAACAGTTATCTCCTCCAACCACCATTATCTCCTATCTATGGTTTCTAGTATACCCAACAGTTATCACCTCCAGCCACCATCATCTCCTTCCCTATGGTATTTAGTATATCCAACAGTTATCTCCTCCAGCAACCATCATCTCCTTCCCTATGGTATCTAGTATACCCAACAGTTATCACCTCCAGCCACCATCATCTCCTTTCCTATGGTATCTAGTATGCCCAACAGTTATCACCTCCATGCACCATCATCTCCCTTTCCTATGGTATCTAGTGTACCCAGCAGTTATCACCTCCAGCCCCCATCATCGACCTTCCCTATGGTATCTAGTATACTCAACAGTTATCACTGCCAGCCACCATCATCTCGCTTCCCTATTGCATCTAATGTGTCCAACTACCAACACCTCCATACACTGCCACCTCCCTTCTTTATTGTATCCAGTGTACTCAACTGCCATTACTTCCAACCATTGCCACTTCCCTTCTCTACTGTATCTAGTATACCCCTCAGCTCCACTCCATCCACTGCTAGCTACCTAACCTGTAGTATCTATTGTGCCTAACTGCCATCATCTCTAGCCACTGCCATCTCCCTTCTTCATTATATCCAGTGTACTCAACTGCCATCACTTCCAACCATTGCCATCTCCCTTCCTCACTGTATCTAGTGTACCCCTCTGCACCACTCCATCCACTGCCGTCTCCCTTCCCTTGTGTATTTACTGTAACTAACTTCCTTAGCAAGCATTAATTTCATATTCTGCTTTATGTATCTCTACCTTTCACAATCCAAACTCGTCAGGGCAGTGTTGTGCAATATGCAATATTATGTTATGTAATAGGTTGGCACTTCATAAATAAGTATAATAAAGTACACATACAAAACATTGATAGGTCTATTAATGTGAACTTAGTGACATTCACATCCTAAAATAACAATTTGACTTTTCTATGGGCACTTTTGTGTTATTGCAATCTATTATTCCAGAGACAGGCCTGAGATATGCCGTCTTTGTAATGTGATGGCGAATACGTATTACCACTCAAATCCCTTAAAAATATCCAATTAGGTGAGATGACCATCTCCCTTCCCTATGGTATCTAGTATACCCAACAGTTATCACCTCTAGCCCTCATCATCTTCCTTCCCTATGGTTTCTAGTATACCCAACAGTTATCACCTCCAGCCACCATCATCTCCTTCCCTATGGTATCTAGTGTACCCAGCAGTTATCACCTCCAGCCCCCATCATCGACCTTCCCTATGGTATCTAGTATACTCAACAGTTATCACTGCCAGCCGCCATCATCTCGCTTCCCTATTGCATCTAATGTGTCCAACTACCAACACCTCCATACACTGCCACCTCCCTTCTTTATTGTATTCAGTGTACTCAACTGCCATTACTTCCAACCATTGCCACTTCCCTTCTCTACTGTATCTAGTACACCCCTCAGCTCCACTCCATCCACTGCTAGCTACCTAACCTGTAGTATCTATTGTGCCTAACTGCCATCATCTCTAGCCACTGCCATCTCCCTTCTTCATTATATCCAGTGTACTCAACTGCCATCACTTCCAACCATTGCTATCTCCCTTCCTCACTGTATCTAGTGTACCCCTCTGCACCACTCCATCCACTGCCGTCTACCTTCCCTTGTGTATTTACTGTAACTAACTTCCTTGGCAAGCATTAATTTCCTATTCTGCTTTATGTATCTCTACCTTTCACAATCCAAACTCGTCAGGGCAGTGTTGTGCAATATGCAATATTATGTTATGTAATAGGTTGGCACTTCATAAATAAGTATAATAAAGTACACATACAAAACATTGATAGGTCTATTAATGTGAACTTAGTGACAGTCACATCCTAAAATAACAAATTTAACTTTTCTATGGGCACTTTTGTGTTATTGCAATCTATTATTCCAGAGAGAGGCCTGAGATATGCCGTCTTTGTAATGTGATGGCGAATACGTATTACCACTCAAATCCCTTAAAAATATCCAATTAGGTGGGATGACCATCTCCCTTCCCTATGGTATCTAGTATACCCAACAGTTATCACCTCTAGCCACCATCTTCCTTCCCTATGGTATCTAGTATACCCAACAGTTATCATCTCCAGCCAATATCATCTCCCTTCACTTTGGGTTCTAGTACAGTTTATCACCTCCAGCCACCGTCACCTCCTTCCCTATGGTGTCTAGTATACACAACAGTTATCACCTCCAGCCACCATCATCTCCTTCCCTATGGTGTCTAGTATACCCAACAGTTTATCACCTCCAACCACCATCATCTCCTTCCCTATGGTGTCTAGTATACCCAACAGTTATCACCTCCACCCACCATCATCTCCCTTCCTAATGGTATCTAGAATACCCAGCAGTTATCACCTCCAACCTCGATCATCTCCTTCCCTATGGTATCTAGTGTACCCAACAGTTATCACCTCCAGCCACCATCATCTCCTTCCCTATGATGTCTAGTATACCCAACAGTTATCTCCTCCAGCCACCATCATCTCCTTCCCTATGGTATCTAGTATACCCAACAGTTATCTCCTCCAGCCACCATCATCTCCCTTCCCTATGGTATCTAGTATACCCAACAGTTATCACTTCCAGCCACCATCATCTCCTTCCCTATGGTGTCTAGTATATCTAACAGTTATCACCTCCAGCCACCATCATCTCCTTCCCTATGGTATGCAGTATACCCAACAGTTATCACCTCCACCCACCATCATCTCCCTTCTCTATGGTATCTAGTATACCTAACAGTTATCTCCTCCAGCCACCATCATCTCCTTCCCTATAGTATCTAGTATACCCAACAGTTATCTCCACCAGCCACCATCATCTCCTTCCCTATGGTATCTAGCATACCCAACAGTTATCTCCTCCAGCCGCCATCATCTCCCTTCCCTATGGTATCTAGTATACCCAACAGTTATCTCCACCAGCCACCATCATCTCCCTTCCCTATGGTATGCAGTATACCCAACAGTTATCACCTCCACACACCATCATCTCCCTTCTCTATGTTATCTAGTATACCTAACAGTTATCTCCACCAGCCACCATCATCTCCCTTCCTAATGGTATCTAGAATACCCAGCAGTTATCACCTCCAACCTCGATCATCTCCTTCCCTATGGTATCTAGTGTACCCAACAGTTATCACCTCCAGCCACCATCATCTCCTTCCCTATGATGTCTAGTATACCCAACAGTTATCTCCTCCAGCCACCATCATCTCCTTCCCTATGGTATCTAGTATACCCAACAGTTATCTCCTCCAGCCACCATCATCTCCCTTCCCTATGGTATCTAGTATACCCAACAGTTATCACTTCCAGCCACCATCATCTCCTTCCCTATGGTGTCTAGTATATCTAACAGTTATCACCTCCAGCCACCATCATCTCCTTCCCTATGGTATGCAGTATACCCAACAGTTATCACCTCCACCCACCATCATCTCCCTTCTCTATGGTATCTAGTATACCTAACAGTTATCTCCTCCAGCCACCATCATCTCCTTCCCTATAGTATCTAGTATACCCAACAGTTATCTCCACCAGCCACCATCATCTCCTTCCCTATGGTATCTAGCATACCCAACAGTTATCTCCTCCAGCCGCCATCATCTCCCTTCCCTATGGTATCTAGTATACCCAACAGTTATCTCCACCAGCCACCATCATCTCCTTCCCTATGGTATGCAGTATACCCAACAGTTATCACCTCCACACACCATCATCTCCCTTCTCTATGTTATCTAGTATACCTAACAGTTATCTCCACCAGCCACCATCATCTCCCTTCCCTATGGTGTCTAGTATACCCAACAGTTATCACCTCCATCCACCATCATCTCCTTCCCTATGGTATATAGTATACCCAACAGTTATCTCCACCAGCCACCATCATCTCCTTCCCTATGGTATCTAGTATACCCACCAGTTATCACCTCCATCCACCATCATCTCCTTCCCTATGGTGTCTAGTATACCCAACAGTTGTCATCTCCAGCCACCATCATCTCCTTCCTAATGGTATCTAGTATACCCAGCAGTTATCACCTCCAACCACCATCATCTCTTTCCCTATGGTATCTAGTGTACCCAACATTTATCACCTCCAGCCACCATCATCTCCTTCCCTATGATATCTAGTATACCCAACAGTTATCTCCTCCAGCTACCATCATTTCATTCCCTATGGTATCTAGTGTACCCAACAGTTATCACCTCCAGCCACCATCATCTCCCTTCCCTATGGTATCTAGTATACCCAACAGTTATCACTTCCAGCCACCATCATCTCCTTCCCTATGGTGTCTAGTATATCTAACAGTTATCACCTCCAGCCACCATCATCTCCTTCCCTATGGTATCTAGTATACCCAACAGTTATCTCCACCAGCCACCATCATCTCCTTCCTTATGGTATCTAGTATACCCAACAGTTATCTCCTCCAGCCGCCATCATCTCCCTTCCCTATGGTATCTAGTATACCCAACAGTTATCTCCACCAGCCACCATCATCTCCCTTCCCTATGATGTCTAGTATACCCAACTGTTATCATCTCCTTCCCTATGGTATCTAGTATACCCAACAGTTATCTCCACCAGCCACCATCATCTCCCTTCCCTATGGTATCTAGTATACCCAACAGTTATCACCTCCATCCACCATCATCTCCTTCCCTATGGTATCTAGTATACCCAACAGTTATCACCTCCATCCAACATCATCTCCTTCCCTATGGTGTCTAGTATACCCAACAGTTATAATATCCAGCCATCATCATCTCCTTCCCTATGGTATCTAGTATACCTAACAGTTATCTCCTCCAGCTACCATCATCTCCCTTCCCTATGGTATCTAGTATACCCAACAGTTATCTCCTCCAGCCATCATCATCTCCTTCCCTATGGTATCTAGTATACCCAGCAGTTATCTCCACCAGCCACCATCATCTCCCTTCCCTATGGTGTCTAGTATACCCAACAGTTATCACCTCCATCCACCATCATCTCCTTCCCTATGGTATCTAGTATACCCAACAGTTATCTCCACCAGCCACCATCATCTCCTTCCCTATGGTATCTAGTATACCCAACAGTTATCACCTCCATCCACCATCATCTCCTTCCCTATGGTGTCTAGTATACCCAACAGTTATCATCTCCAGCCACCATCATCTCCTTCCCTATGGTATCTAGTATACCCAACAGTTATCTCCTCCAGCCACCATCATCTCCTTCCCTATGGTATCTAGTATACCTAACAGTTATCTCCTCCAGCTACCATCATCTCCCTTCCCTATGGTATCTAGTATACCCAACAGTTATCTCCACCAGCCACCATCATCTCCTTCCCTATGGTATCTAGTATACCCAACAGTTATCACCTCCATCCACCATCATCTCCTTCCCTATGGTGTATAGTATACCCAACAGTTATCTCCTCCAGCCACCATCATCTCCTTCCCTATGGTATCTAGTATACCCAACAGTTATCTCCACCAGCCACCATCATCTCCTTTCCCTATGGTGTCTAGTATACCCAACAGTTATCACCTCCAGCCACCATCATCTCCTTCCCTATGGTATCTAGTATACCCAACTGTTATCTCCTCCAGCCGCCATCACCTCCTTCCCTATGGTATCTAGTGTACCCAACAGTTATCTCCTCCAGCCACCATCATCTCCTTCCCTATGGTGTGTAGTATACGCAACAGTTATCACCTCCAGCCACCATCATCTCCTTCCCTATGGTGTCTAGTATACCCAACAGTTATCACCTCCAGCCACCATCATCTCCTTCCCTATGGTGTCTAGTATACCCAACAGTTATCACCTCCAGCCACCATCATCTCTTTCCCTATGGTGTCTAGTATAGACAACAGTTATCACCTCCAGCCACCATCATCTCCTTCCCTATGATATCTAGTATACCCAACAGTTATCTCCTCCAGCCACCATCATCTCCTTCCCTATGGTATGCAGTATACCCAACAGTTATCACCTCCACCCACCATCATCTCCCTTCTCTATGGTATCTAGTATACCTAACAGTTATCTCCTCCAGCCACCATCATCTCCTTCCCTATGGTATCTAGTATACCCAACAGTTATCTCCACCAGCCACCATCATCTCCTTCCCTATGGTATCTAGCATACCCAACAGTTATCTCCTCCAGCCGCCATCATCTCCCTTCCCTATGGTATCTAGTATACCCAACAGTTATCTCCACCAGCCACCATCATCTTCTTCCCTATGGTATCTAGTATACCCAACAGTTATCACCTCCATCCACCATCATCTCCTTCCCTATGGTGTCTAGTTTACCCAACAGTTATCATCTCCAGCCACCATCATCTCCTTCCTAATGGTATCTAGTATACCCAGCAGTTATCACCTCCAACCACCATCATCTCCTTCCCTATGGTGTCTAGTATATCTAACAGTTATCACCTCCAGCCACCATCATCTCCTTCCCTATGGTATGCAGTATACCCAACAGTTATCACCTCCACGCACCATCATCTCCCTTCTCTATGTTATCTAGTATACCTAACAGTTATCTCCACCAGCCACCATCATCTCCCTTCCCTATGGTGTCTAGTATATCCAACAGTTATCACCTCCATCCACCATCATCTCCTTCCCTATGGTATCTAGTATACCCAACAGTTATCACCTCCATCCACCATCATCTCCTTCCCTATGGTGTGTAGTATACCCAACAGTTGTCATCTCCAGCCACCATCATCTCCTTCCTAATGGTATCTAGTATACCCAGCAGTTATCACCTCCAACCACCATCATCTCTTTCCCTATGGTATCTAGTGTACCCAACATTTATCACCTCCAGCCACCATCATCTCCTTCCCTATGATGTCTAGTATACCCAACAGTTATCTCCTCCAGCCACCATCATCTCCTTCCCAATGATATCTAGTATACCCAACAGTTATCTCCTCCAGCTACCATCATTTCATTCCCTATGGTATCTAGTGTACCCAACAGTTATCACCTCCAGCCACCATCATCTCCCTTCCCTATGGTATCTAGTATACCCAACAGTTATCACTTCCAGCCACCATCATCTCCTTCCCTATGGTGTCTAGTATATCTAACAGTTATCACCTCCAGCCACCATCATCTCCTTCCCTATGGTATCTAGTATACCCAACAGTTATCTCCACCAGCCACCATCATCTCCTTCCCTATGGTATCTAGTATACCCAACAGTTATCTCCTCCAGCCGCCATCATCTCCCTTCCCTATGGTATCTAGTATACCCAACAGTTATCTCCACCAGCCACCATCATCTCCCTTCCCTATGGTGTCTAGTATACCCAACAGTTATCACCTCCATCCACCATCATCTCCTTCCCTATGGTGTCTAGTATACCCAACAGTTATCTCCTCCAGCCACCATCATCTCCTTCCCTATGGTATCTAGTATACCCAACAGTTATCTCCACCAGCCACCATCATCTCCTTTCCCTATGGTGTCTAGTATACCCAACAGTTATCACCTCCAGCCACCATCATCTCCTTCCCTATGGTATCTAGTATACCCAACAGTTATCTCCTCCAGCCGCCATCACCTCTTCCCTATGGTATCTAGTGTACCCAACAGTTATCTCCTCCAGCCACCATCATCTCCTTCCCTATGGTGTCTAGTATACCCAACAGTTATCACCTCCAGCCACCATCATCTCCTTCCCTATGGTGTCTAGTATACCCAACAGTTATCTCCTCCAGCCACCATCATCTCCTTCCCTATGGTATCTAGTATACCCAACAGTTATCTCCACCAGCCACCATCATCTCCTTTCCCTATGGTGTCTAGTATACCCAACAGTTATCACCTCCAGCCACCATCATCTCCTTCCCTATGGTATCTAGTATACCCAACAGTTATCTCCTCCAGCCGCCATCACCTCTTCCCTATGGTATCTAGTGTACCCAACAGTTATCTCCTCCAGCCACCATCATCTCCTTCCCTATGGTGTCTAGTATACCCAACAGTTATCACCTCCAGCCACCATCATCTCCTTCCCTATGGTGTCTAGTATACCCAACAGTTATCACTTCCAGCCACCATCATCTCCTTCCCTATGGTGTCTAGTATACCCAACAGTTATCACCTCCAGCCACCATCATCTCCTTCCCTATGGTGTCTAGTATACCCAACAGTTATCACCTCCAGCCACCATCATCTCTTTCCCTATGGTGTCTAGTATAGACAACAGTTATCACCTCCAGCCACCATCATCTCCTTCCCTATGATATCTAGTATACCCAACAGTTATCTCCTCCAGCCACCATCATCTCCTTCCCTATGGTATCTAGTATACCCAACAGTTATCTCCTCCAGCCACCATCATCTCCTTCCCTATGGTATCTAGTGTACCCAACAGTTATCTCCTCCAGCCACCATCATCTCCTTCCCTATGGTGTCTAGTATAGACAACAGTTATCACCTCCAGCCACCATCATCTCCTTCCCTATGGTATCTAGTATACCTAACAGTTATCTCCTCCAGCCACCATCATCTCCTTCCCTATGGTGTGTAGTATACCCAACAGTTATCTACTCCAGCCACCATCATCTCCTTCCCTATGGTATCTACTATACCCAACAGTTATCTCCTCCAGCCACCATCACCTCCCTTCCCTATGGTATCTAGTATACCCAACAGTTATCACCTCCAGCCACCATCACCTCCCTTCCCTATGGTATCTAGTATACCCAACAGTTATCACCTCCAGCCACCATCATCTCCATCCCTATGGTGTGTAGTATACCCAACAGTTATCTCCTCCAGCCGCCATCATCTCCATTCCCTATGGTATCTAGTGTACCCAACAGTTATCTCCTCCATCCACCATCATCTCCTTCCCTATGGTATCTAGTATACCCAACAGTTATCTCCTCCAGCCACCATCATCTCCTTCCCTATGGTATCTAGTATACCCAACAGTTATCACCTCCAGCCGCCATCATCTCCTTCCCTATGGTGTGTAGTATACCCAACAGTTATCACCTCCAGCCACCATCATCTCCTTCTCTATGGTGAACATATTCACATTCACATCCTAAAATATCGATCTGACTTCTATGGGCACGTTTTGTTATTGCGATAGATTTTTCCAGAGACAGGCCTGAGATGTACCGTCTTTGTCATGTGATGGCGAATACCTATTACCACTCAAAGCCCAATTAGGTGAGATGAAACTTTCTATTTTACGGTTTCGGTATTTCACGTACTGCGTGCGTCTTCAGAATCCCAAATATCAAAGAGAGGAAGCAGCTTGTACACACAAGGAATCCCATTCTTCTACAATGTCCTGTGGAAACAAAGGAAAGTTTGAGTTTTGTTGAATATTTATTGCTGACAGAAGGTAACACATTGAGTTCAATAAAATAAACATTCCCCCATTAAATTGGTTAAAATTCTTACCCCAGCACTTGCAGTTTACAATGCTGCTGAGTCCTGCTTTCTCAGCGCTGCTTCCCTGAACTTCTAGCTTTCACAGAAAGGCGGACAGTGCAATCTTGTGGCAGCTTGTCAGTTTGGGGAAGGAAGGAGGAGGAGGAGGAGGAGGTGGAGGAGGAGGAGGAGGAGGAGGAGGAGGAGGAGATTGCCTGTTAATACCAGAAGCAAAAGCAAACCACATACTGCATATGTGTGGTGGCAAAGAGGGTTGGCTTGGACAGCAGAGGTCTCTGTGCTGGGAGCAGGGGCGGACTGACCATTTGGAAACTAGGGCACTGCCCGAGGGCCCGGGGTCAGTAGGGGGCCTCATGAGATGACCCTGGTACCTTTTTCATAGGCTTTTTGAGTTTGGGCAAGGACACAGGGGCCCCATGATCCCCTATTGCCCGGGGGCCCCATGAGTTGTCAGTCCGCCCCTGGCTGGGCGCATGCTTACTGTGCACTCTCAGAACAGGGATCGAGCTGTCAAAGGCAGTTCCCAGTCCTGTGTAATGATTAGGAGCTGACAGGACTGGCTACTGATCATGTGACCACTGTGACAGCCAATCCCAGTGGGCATGTAATCAGACAGACTTTCCCAGCCCCGGGGCGTTCAGTTAAAGGGATGCCAGGGCTGGACGGGAAGGAGTTAAAGAAAAAAACACGCGTTTGCTGTTGTAATTTTGACCCTTCGAGATGCCTGTATCACTCGGTGTCACGCCCAGACAGGAATGTAACAGTAAGGTCGTCTTTCATGGGGCTAAGTTCTTTCATTTCTAATTGGAACAGAGAATCTGCTTTAATGATTCCAAAATATCATTTTAAGGCCCCTTTCCCATGGGATGGACCCATCAGAGGTTCGGCCTGCTCACCGGGGAGATCTGCCTACTGATCCCCACTGATCCCCACTGGTCACCACTGAGCAAGTGGATGACAGGTCCGCAACCACCCTCCACAGACACAACCCGCTGTCCTGTATGGGCTGGATGGAAACGGACCACTTGTCTGTTTCCATCCAACTCCAGGCCAGGGGTCTCCAAACTTTCTAAACAAAGGGCCAGTTTACTGTCCATCAGACTTTCGGGGGGCCGGACTGTGGCCAGTAGAAGTAGAAATTATCCTGGTATCAGTGGCGTAAACGATGGTTCTTTGGGGGAGGAAAAGCACCCTGTCGTTGGTGTCAGTGGGAGGAATAGCATCCTATGCTTGGTAATAGTGGAAGCAATAGTGCTCCATCTTTGGTGTCAGTGGGAACAATAGTGCCTCATCATTGGTGTCAGTGGGAGGAAAAGTGCCCCATCATTGGTGTCAGTGTGGGAGGAATAGTGCCCCATCATTGGTGTCAGTGGGAGGATTAGAGCTCCATCATTGGTATCCGTGAGAGGAATTGTGTCCCATCATTGGGGTCAGTGGGAGGAATAGTGCCCCATCACTGGTGTCAGTGAGAGGAATAGTGCCCCATCATTGGTGTCAGTGGGAGGAAAAGTGCCCCATCATTGGTATCAGTGGGAGGAATAGTGCCCCATCATTGGTATCAGTGGGAGGAATAGTGTCCCATCATTGGTATCAGTGGGAGGAATAGTGCCCCATCATTGGTATTAGTGGGAGGAATAGTGCCCCATCATTGGTGTCAGTGGGAGGAATAGTGCCCCATTATTGGTATCAGTGGGAGGAATAGTGTCCCATCATTGGTGTCAGTGGGAGGAATAGTGCCCCATCATTAGTGTCAGTGGGAGGAATAGTGCCCCATTATTGGTATCATTGGGAGGAATAGTGCCCCGTCATTGGTGTCAGTGGGAGAAATAGTGCCCCATCTTTGGTGTCATTGGGAGGAATAGTGTCCCATCATTGGTGTCAGTGGGAGGAATAGTGCCCCATCATTGGTATCATTGGAAAGAATAGTGCCCCATCATTGGTGTCAGTGGGAGAAATAGTGCCCATCTTTGGTGTCAGTGGGAGGAATAGTGTCCCATCATTGGTGTCATTGGGAGGAATAGTGCCCCATCATTGGTGTCAGTGGGAGGAATAGTGCCCCATCATTGGTGTCAGTGAAGGAGGAATAGTGCCCCATCATTGGTGTCAGTGTGGGAGGAATAGTGCCCCATCATTGGTATCAGTGGGGGTAATAGTACCCCATCATTGGTGTCAGTGGGAGGAATAGTGCCCCATCATTGGTGTCAGTGTGAGGAATAGTGCCCCATCATTGGTATCAGTGGGAGGAATAGTGTCCCATCATTGGTATCAGTGGGGGGAATAGTGCCCCATCATTGGTGTCAGTGTGAGGAATAGTACCCCATCATTGGTGTCAGTGGGAGGAATAGTGCCCCATCATTGGTGTCAGTGTGAGGAATAGTGCCCCATCATTGGTATCAGTGGGAGGAATAGTGTCCCATCATTGGTATCAGTGGGGGGAATAGCGCCCCATCATTGGTATCAGTGGGGGGAATTGTGCCCCATCATTGGTATCAGTGGGAGGAATAGTGCCCCATCATTGGTGTCAGTGGGAGGAATAGTGCCCCATCATTGGTATCAGTGGGAGGAATAGTGCCCCATCATTGGTATAAGTGGGAGGAATAGTGCCCCATCATTGGTGTCAGTGGGAGAAATAGTGCCCATCATTGGTGTCATTGGGAGGAATAGTGCCCCATCATTGGTGTCAATGGGAGGAATAGTGCCCCATCATTGGTGTCAGTGTGGGAGGACTAGTGCCCCATCATTGGTGTCAGTGTGGGAGGAATAGTGCCCCATCATTGGTATCAGTGGGAGGAATAGTGCCCCATCATTGGTATCAGTGGGAGGAATAGTGCCCCATCATTGGTGTCAGTGGGAGGAATAGTGCCCCATCATTGGTGTCAGTGTGGGAGTAATAGTGCCCCATCATTGGTGTCAGTGTGGGAGGAATAGTGCCCCATCATTGATATCAGTGGGAGGAATAGTACCCCATCATTGGTATCAGTGGGAGGAATAGTGCCCCATCATTGGTGTCAGTGGGGGGAATAGTGCCCCATCATTGGTGTCAGTGGGAGGAATAGTGCCCCATCATTGGTATCAGTGGGAGGAATAGTGCCCCATCATTGGTATCAGTGGGAGGAATAGTGCCCCATCATTGGTGTCAGTGGGAGGAATAGTGCCCCATCATTGGTGTAATTGAAAGGAATGCTTGGTAATAGTGGGAGGAATAGTTTCCCATTGTTGGTGTCAGTTTGAGGAATACAATATATATATATGTGATTTTCATTTCCGGGTAGGGGGTGCACACAAGCCTCTTGCGCACCCTACCCGTGCCGCCATTCGCCAATCCCAGCCGGTGATTACCCGCCAGCGCCCGGTCTTTATCGACAATCACCGATGGTTAGTTTACAAGCAATCTTCCTCCCTGTCAGCTCAGGCACACTGCTCAGGATAAAATATATGTTACAATGACATTTTTACATGTTAAAAAAAATTTGAGGAATATATTTCAAAAAATATATTTTTGTAAATACAGTATATATATTGTTTAAATATATTCTTCAGATTTTTTTTTTACATATAAAAGTCATTTGAACAATATTTTACATATATTTGTAAATGTATTCCACAAATGTAGATTAAATGTATTTTTAAAGACATACAGTGTATTTGAAAATGTATTTT
The DNA here is from genome assembly GCF_062004578.1 of Staurois parvus. Taxonomy (NCBI): domain Eukaryota; kingdom Metazoa; phylum Chordata; class Amphibia; order Anura; family Ranidae; genus Staurois; species Staurois parvus. The sequence goes on along the minus strand of NW_028318243.1, from coordinate 749,943 downwards.
TAAAAATAATTTGTTATAGAGAGAGAAAGAGAGAGAGAGTTTTTGAGTTTTTATTAAAAAAAAATGAAAATATTTTAAAAATAAATTTCAAATACACTGTATGTCTTTAAAAATACATTTAATCTACATTTTTGGAATGCATTTACAAATATATGTAAAAAGATATGTTAAAATTACTTTTTCATATGTTAAAACAAATCTTAAGAATATATTTAAAAAAATTATATATATATATACACATACTGCATGTTGAAATGCATTTTTCATATATTACAAAATATATAAAAAATATTTTTCAAAATATAAATTTTTTAAATATATTCTTCAGATTTTTTTAACATATAAAAAAGTCATTTTTACATATATTTGTAAATGCATTCCAAAAATGTAGATTAAATGTATTTTTAAAGACATACAGTGTATTTGAAATGTATTTTTAAAAGTATTTTCATATATTTTGTAATAAAAACTATATATATATATAACAAAATATTTTTAAAAATACATTTTCAAATACACTGTATGTCTTTAAAAATAAATTTAATCTACATTTTTGGAATGCATTTACAAATATATGTAAAAATGACTTTTTTATATGTTAAAAAAATCTGAAGAATATATTTAAAAAATTTATATTTTGAAAAATATTTTTTATATATTTTGTAATATATGAAAAATGCATTTCAACATGCAGTGTGTGTATATATATATATAAAACAATTTTTTTTTAAAATTACATTTTCAAATACACTGTATGTCTTTAAAAATAAATTTAATCTACATTTTTGGAATGCATTTACAAATATATGTAAAAATGACTTTTTTATATGTTAAAAAAATCTGAAGAATATATTTAAAAAATTTATATTTTGAAAAATATTTTTTATATATTTTGTAATATATGAAAAATGCATTTCAACATGCAGTGTGTGTATATATATATATAAAACAAATTTTTTTTAAAATTACATTTTCAAATACACTGTATGTCTTTAAAAATAAATTTAATCTACATTTTTGTAATGCATTTACAAATATATGTAAAAATGACTTTTTTATATGTTAAAAAAATCTGAAGAATATATTTAAAAAATTTATATTTTGAAAAATATTTTTTATATATTTTGTAATATATGAAAAATGCATTTCAACATGCAGTATGTGTATATATATATATAATTTTTTTAAATATATTCTTAAGATTTGTTTTAACATATGAAAAAGTAATTTTAACATATCTTTTTACATATATTTGTAAATGCATTCCAAAAATGTAGATTAAATGTATTTTTAAAGACATACAGTGTATTTGAAATTTATTTTTAAAATATTTTCATTTTTTTTTAATAAAAACTCAAAAACTCTCTCTCTCTTTCTCTCTCTATAACAAATTATTTTTAAAAATACATTTTCAAATACACTGTATGTCTTTAAAAATACATTTAATCTACATTTCTGGAATACATTTACAAATATATGTAAAAATGACTTTTTTATATGTTAAAAAAATCTGAAGAATATATTTAAAAAATTTATATTTTGAAAAATATTTTTCATATATTTTGTAATATATGAAAAACGCATTTCAACATGCAGTGTATATATATATATATATATATATATATATATATATATAAATATTATTTCTTATTCTTTTTTTTTAATATATTCTTAAGATTTTTTTTTTTAACATATGAAAAAGTAATTTTAACATATCTTTTTACATATATCTGTAAATGCATTCCAAAAATGTAGATTTTTATTTTTAAAGGCGTACAGTATATTTAAAATGTGTTTTTAAAATATTTTTCATATATTTTGTAAAAAAACACATTTCAACATGCAGTATATATATATATTGAAATATAAGTTTAAATATATTCAATATGGCCAAACTTTTTGTATTTCAAATATACTTTTCTTCCATGTGGGCAAGCTACAGAATTAAAAAAAAAAAAAAAACAAGCAGCAGATAGTGAAAAAAATAGAAATGGGAGGTAGGAAGAGGCGGGGTCCTGGGGGTGCGTGTAGGTAAAGTGGGAGGGGTTCAATGGGAGTGGTAACCTATCAGATTAGGGTTCAAGGAGTGTAGAATCAAAGCCTTGGGGGGGGGGGGGAGGAGAAAGTCGTCCCTAATGGAGGTTCTAATGGAGGTTCTAATCCTTCCTTAATTTTTTTTTTAAATATTTTGTCTTCAGAATGACTTTAAAGAAGCAATCCCCAAACTGCGGCCCTTTGCCTGCCTGTATCTGGAGTCCTCCTTTAAATGGTAGCAGGAAAGTGTTCCCAACCACAGCAAAGCATCGACTCCCGTCGTCATTTCCCTTCATAACTCGTCCAACTCGTTTGGGAAGGCGGAACAGTTTCGATTTCGAAATAGAAAGAATTATGGTGTTTTTTTTTTTTTTTTTTAATTAAATTGTATTTTGTTTGTCACCCAGAGTCACGTCTTATCTCTGTCCAACCCCTTTTAATGATCTCCGGAAAGTTTTCCTGCACCGCCTTCCCAACTCCACCGATCAACACGACTGAAGAACAGGAAGGAAATCTCGGCTCATCATATAAAATTACACTTCAGAGGAATTATAAGTCAGCGTTGCCAAATATTGTTGTCAGCAAAAAAAAAAAAAAAAAAGGCTGCTAAAGGGGTACTCTAGTTTTTTTTTTATTTTAAGATGAAGTTGAACTTTTTATATGTATATAAAATAAAACATTTTTTTTTAATATACATTTAAAAAGTTCAGCTTCATCCTAAAAAAAAAAAAAAGCTTTTTTTTTTTTTCAAGAGGAAGTTGTATATTTGAAAAATGATACTGCCTGATACTATTTTTGCTTCTAAAGGGGAACTCTAGTCTTTTTTTTTTTTTTTTTTTTAAGGTGAAGTTTTTATAATTTAAATTTACATTTTTTTTATTTTTTTAGATACATATAAAAAGTTCAACTTCATCTTAAAAAAAATAGCTTTTTTTTTTCAAGATGAAGTTGTATATTTGAAAAACGATACTGCCTGATACTATTTTTTCTACTAAAGGGGAACTCTAGTATTTTTTTTTTTTTTTTAAGGTGAAGTTTTTATAATTTAAATTTTTTTATTTTTTTATTTTTTTAGATACATATAAAAAGTTCAACATCATCTTAAAAAGAAAAAGCTTTTTTTTTTTTCAAGATGAAGGTGTATATTTGAAAAACAATACTGCCTGACACTATTTTTGCTACTAAAGAGGAACCCTAGTCTTTTTTTTTTTTAAGGTGAAGTTTATTTAATTTAAATTTACATTTTTTAATTTTTTAATTTTTTTAGATACATATAAAAAGTTCAATTTCATCTTAAGAAAAAAAAAGCTTTTTTTTGTTCAAGATGAAGTTGTATATTTGAAAAATGATACTGCCTTATACTATTTTCGCTACTAAAGGGGAACTCTAGTCTTTTTTTTTTTTTTTTAAGATGAAGTTGAATTTTTTATATGTACCTAAAATTTTTTTATTTTTTTAGATTCATATAAAAAGTTAATCTGCATTTAAAAAAAATAAATAAATAAAAAGCTCTGTCTATGATCTAAAGCCTAAATCAGGTGACCTCTGGCTACCAGGAGCATTGTGGGTGTTTCATGACATTAAAGTCTGAGGAAAGCCCATTGCTTTCAAGAAAACAAGACTCCATCTGCAACAAGATTTTTTAAAGATTTTTTAGCTTTTTTTTTTTTTTTTTTTTGTATATTTGAAAAAAGATACTGCCTGACACTATTTTTGTTACTAAAGGGGAGCTCTAGTTTTTTTTTTTTTAAAGGTGAAGTTTTTTTTAATTTAAATTTTTTTATTTTTTTAGATACATATAAAAAGTTCAACTTCATCGTAAAAAAAAAGCTTTTTTTTTTTTTCAAGATGAAGTTGTATATTTGAAAAACAATACTGCCTGAAACTATTTTTGCTAGTAAAGGGGAACTATAGTCTTTTTTTTTTTTTTTTTTTTAAGATGAAGTTGAACTTTTTATATGTACCTAAAAAATTGTATTTTTTTTAGATACATATAAAAAGTTCATCTGCATTTAAAAAAAAAAAAAAAAAAGCTCTGTCTATGATCTAAAGCCTAAATCAGGTGATCTCTGGCTACCAGGAGCATTGTGGGTGTTTCATGTCATTAAAGTCTGAGGAAAGCCCATTGCTTTCAAGAAAACAAGACTCCATCTGCAACAAGATTTTTTAAAGATTTTTTATCTTTTTTTTTTTTTTTTTTTGTATATTTGAAAAAAGATACTGCCTGACACTATTTTTGCTACTAAAAGGGAACTCTAGTCTTTTTTTTTAAGATGACGTTGTTTTTTATGTATTTTTTTTTCGTATTTAAAAAAAAAAAATTTTTAATTTTTTTAGATACATATAAAAAGTTCAACTTCATCTTAAAAAAAAAGAAGCTTTTTTTTTCAAGATGAAGTTGTATATTTAAAAAACGATACTGCCTGACACTATTTGTGCTACTAAAGGGGAACTCTAGTTGTTTTTTTTTTTTTTTTAAAGGAAGTTTTTTTAATTTAAATTAGCATTTTTTTATTTTTTAGATACATATAAAAAGTTCAACTTCATCCTAAAAAAAAAAAAAGCTTTTTTTTTTCAAGATGAAGTTGTATATTTGAAAAACGATACTGCCTGACACTATTTTTGCTACTAAAGGGGAACTCTAGTTTTTTTTTTTATAATTTTTATATATATCTAAAATTTTTTTTATTTTTTTAGATACATATAAAAAGTTCAACTTCATCTAAAAAAAAAAAAAGACTAGAGTTCCCCTTTAGTAACAAAAATAGTGTCAGGCAGTATCGTATTTCAGATATTCAATGCCAGGATTATGGATGACCTTTGGGGTTAGGGACATTTTTAGCAGAGTTCATGTTTAGCACTCGAGTAGTATTTTAGGGGTTGGTTAACATAAAGGATTATTAATATTTTTTTTTTTGTTGAAAATTTAAAATTTCTTGGGTGATGCCCCTAAACAAAGAAATGCAATCAGCAAATAAAAATAATCTTCCTCCCCCACCCTCAACCCCACCCCCGTGGGCTCCCGATTAGGTCTGACATCAGTGGAACAATTTTAACCTAGCCTTCGTGAATATTTTTTTTTCCTAGAAAGACTGAAGTACAGGCGAACCTACAGAAATTATTATAAACATTTACACAATATTTAATTTAATTACAGTAGAAAGAAAAATGTATTTTAATGACAGTAATAAAAAAAAACACCTAAAATAAAACTGCCTACTATTAAAAAAAAAACCATTGAATTATTAAAAAAATGAAATAAAATAAATTATTTTTTAAATTACTAAAAATAAAAACATATGCAGGCAGTATTATTTTTCAACCACCTCCCTTTAAAAAAAAGGAAACAAAATAAATACATTTATCAATTACTCATGTATAATTTGTGCTTGTTCTAAAAAAAATTTTCTACAATAATAAAAATCAATGGTAAACAAAAAAAAAACAAACATATGAAGCATGCATTATTTTTTCAACCACCCCCCTTTAAAAATAAGGAAACAAAATAAATACATTTATCAATTACTCATGTATAATTTGTGCTTGTTCTAATATTTTTTTCTACCACAATAAAAATCAATGGTAAACAAAAAAAAAAAAAGAAACCTATGAAGCACGGATTATTTTTCAACCACCCCCCTTAAAAAAAAGGAAACAAAATAAATACATTTGTCAATTACTCATGTATAATTTGTGCTTGCTCTAATTTGTTTTTCTACCACAATAAAAATCAAAGGTAAACAAAAAAAAAAAAGAAACATATGAAGTGTGTATTATTTTAACCACCCCCCTTAAAAAGGAAATAAAAAATGTATTTTAAAATAAATTTAAAAAAAACCATATGAAGGGAGTGATATTTTCCAGCCACCCCCTTTAAAAATAAATAAATAAATAAATACATCTGTCAATTACTCATTTATGTTTTGTGGTTGTTCTAAAAAATGTTTCTACAACAAAAAAAAATTATATAAAAAAATAAATAAAATATATTAAAAAAAAGAAACATGAAGCACGTAATATTTTAACCAATCCCCTTAATAAAGGAAATAAAATAAACATTTTTTTAAAATACATTAAAAACAGAAACATAGGGAGCAGGTATTACTTCTTAACCACCCCCTTAAAAAGCAAATGAAAAAAAAAATGATATTAAAATACATTAAAAATGAAACATATGAAGTGGTTATTATTTTTAACAGCCCCTGCCCCACCACCACCACCAAAAAGATAAAATAAAAACATTTTTAAAATAATTTAAAAAAAGCTGATGTTATTTTTTTAATCATCCACCTCCTCAAAGTTAAATAAAATAAATTGTTTTAAATTAATAAGGAAACACTAAACAGGCAACATTTTTATCCACCCCCTTAAAAAGGAATAAAATAAATATTTTTTTAAAAATACAATAAAAAGATACATATAAAGTGAGTATTATTTTTAACACCCCCCCCTTAAAATGACGTAAAATAAATTATTTTTTAAAATACATACAAAGCAGGTATTTTTTAACACAAAAATCAAAATGAAATACATCAGTTTTAAAATAAATGAAAAAAAAAAAAAATAAGCAGTTATCTTTTTTAACACAAAAAGCAAAATGAAACACGTTAGTTTTAAAATAATTTTTTTAAAAAAATATATAAAGTATGTATTTTTTTAACATACAAATAAAAATGAAATGCATTTGTTTTAAAATAAAGTTTTATCTATCTATCTATCTATCTATCTATCTATCTATCTATCTATCTATCATTTTTTTACACAAAGATCAAAATGAACTATATTAGTATTAAAATAAATAAAAAAAAAATATATATGAGGCAGGTATTCTTTTAACACAAAAATCAAAATGAAATACATTGGTTTTAAAAGAAATAATAAAAAAAGTATATGAAGCAGGTATTTTTTTAACACAAAAAAACCAACAAATATATATATATATATATATAAAACAGGTTTTTTTTTAAACAAAAATCAAAATGAATTACATTAGTTTGAATATAATTTTTTTTAAAAATATAGGAGGCAAGTATTTTTTATCACAAAAATCAAAATGAAATACATTAGTTTTAAAATAAATTAAAAAGTTAAATATGAAGCAAGTGTTTTTAACACAACAATCAAAATGAAATACATTAGTTTAAAGTAAATTAAAAAAGAAAAATACATGAAGCAGGTATTTTTTTTTAACCCTCGCCCTAATCTCACCCTAATTTCAGAAAAATGACAGCTTTAAGCCCGCACAGATTAATTAAGTAAATAACTAAAAACAAATACCGCCCAAAAAAAACACCAAGAGCATTGCCAAAAAAAATGTTTGTGAAGTTTGTGAAAATCCCGAATTGCCGAGGCTTGGCATTCCTGGCGAAGGAAGGGTTAATGAGAGGAAACATTTGGCAGGAGATATTA